>NW_026623328.1:908972-942746 GCF_030028575.1 Malurus melanocephalus | reverse complement strand
GGGACGGGAGCGGAGCAGCGGGAACGGGAAGGGACGGGACGGGAGCGGAGCAGCGGGAACGGGAAGGGACAGGACAGGAGCGGAGTGAGGCTCAGTTAGGCTGTTACACTTGCTGCAGTCGCTAAATACAACGTATTTGCTCCGGAGAATTCCAAACGCGCTGTCTTGGCAGACACCAACGCATGGGAAGCACCCGAGCACAGACGTCCCACACAGCATCTCTTGGTGCTGGTTAAGCTCCCGTAAAGTGAAAACCAAAAATGTGTACTTCACGTAAAAAGTTTTTTTAAAAAATGCAGTTACTCACTGTTGCAGTCAGCTTAGTAAACAACTTAGTTCCCACCTTCAGTTTGATACTTAACTTCGTTAAAAGTGAGGTTTAACAAGCCCTAGTGACAAAGTCTGCTACCTGAGCCGTAACACCCTGGAGCTCTCTGACCCATCTACCCAAAGTCCCTCACTTGATGCTCATAACTTGCACCACAGGCTACAGAAATTTGTTTTCACCATCCCACAGACACCTGTGTTTTTAAGATCAATGTTATTACAGTCCTACACTTTTCTCAAAAGGGAGTGTCTTACTCCTTCTTTCACCTTGTTCCAGATACTGAATAGACATTCCTGGGACAGTGTCACATTAATATGCATAATATAAGGATGTGATCAACAATGTCGGGATATCTAGACGCACCTACACTCTTGAGTGTGAGCAAAAACCACACATATGTGTTTGTTAAAGGAACATCTAAACACTATAGTATCTGGATACTGTAGTATCCAAAATAACCCTGGAAGTGATATTACAGCACTTGGTTCAGATCTAGTCCAATGAATTTTCAGYTTCTTCACAAACCTAACACAGACTCATTTCTACCATAATTAGATCTGGAATGATTACAAGCTTCGGTGGAATCCAGCAGACTATGGAGGCGCAGAATTCATCCGAGTTCCATCTGGCCAGATCTGGAAGCCAGATATTGTTTTATATAACAAGTAAGGCTCTTGCATATTTAATTTCTTAATGGAGGAAAAGGAWGGTGATGTTACCAGTTCTAAAAAAAAGTCAGCAGCAAGTTTACAAAACGCACTGAAAAGCTGCTTTTCAACACACCTGTGTCCTGCATTGTCCCACTGCTTCACCTTCATGTCAGCTMCATCAGCATCAAAGGGCAGGAGCCAGCTCTAACCCAGAGCTGCAAGTGGACAGGCCACAGTGAACTTGGCTTTTCCCCTTCAGAAGCCCCTGTAAGTTGCAACCTTAAAACTGAAAGAAATGCRAATTCTAGCTTTTTAGCAGTTCAATTCACAATCTGACACCTTTACAGTAACAGTGTTGACAAATAAAAGCCACAGATAAAGTTTACTTCAGATGTCAAGTTTCTGAGACTGTGAAGAGCCAAACCATAACTAAATGGATCTATAGGAAAGCAATTCTCAGTGACATGGACTCAGCTGCATKAATCCAAAATTTAGGTCTATGGATTAACAATGATGACACTCCTTTTCTAATTGGGGCCTTAAAACTTCAAATTACCCTTTAATATTACTTTTTCATATACTCAACTGAAATTGTCAGATGATCATACAAGATAAAAAAGTGGGACTTAAAAAAACCTCTTACCAAATACACTCCTTATGCAAAGATACATTCCAAYGCTACTCCCTCTTTCCATAGTTACTAACTGCACTGTCCACAGAAGAGGTGGAAATAYGAGTAAYWTTCTTATCAGCCCTTGAGTTCTGGKGTGCTTAATCAATCTAGAATAGAAGAGAATAAAATAGTTCAGTTGGAAGGGGCCTACAACACTCATTTAATTGGACTGCCATTAGCAAACTGTTATTTGCCATTTTGAATTTTGATTGCACCAAGCYATGCTATTAATAAGGGAGAATACTTCCTTTCAGCTCCTCCCTGGTGAGTTTATAGAGCTGYTTGTTTCAGCTTAACAGTGCAAATTTATGATGGTCACTGACTCAGTCTTGCATGGGCAATTCAGCTCCAAGTAAACAATTGCTGACTTCCCCCWAACAGATAAAAAAAGTAAATGTATATGATCTGAATGTATGAAACTATCTGGAGTAGAKCATTCTAATTTTTGTTCTTTTACTTGCTTTACAGTGCAGTTGGGGATTTCCAGGTTGATGACAAGACAAAGGCCCTTTTAAAATACACGGGTGATGTGACCTGGATACCTCCAGCTATATTTAAAAGTTCATGTAAAATAGATGTAACCTACTTCCCATTTGATTATCAGAACTGCACCATGAAGTTTGGTTCCTGGTCCTACGACAAAGCCAAAATTGACTTAGTTTTAATTGGCTCTACAATGAACCTGAAAGATTACTGGGAGAGCGGAGAATGGGCTATAATTAAAGCTCCTGGGTATAAACATGACATCAAGTACAACTGTTGTGAAGAGATATAYCCAGACATCACATATTCCCTTTACATTAGGCGTTTACCGTTATTTTACACTATCAATATGATTATTCCCTGCCTGCTGATTTCTTTTCTGACTGTATTAGTYTTCTATTTGCCATCAGACTGTGGTGAGAAGGTGACACTCTGCATATCAGTTCTTCTCTCTTTAACAGTGTTCCTTCTAGTTATCACAGAAACCATACCTTCTACTTCCCTGGTAATTCCCCTTATTGGGGAATACCTCCTTTTCACCATGATATTTGTAACTCTATCAATTGTCATTACAGTATTTGTACTGAATGTGCACTACAGAACACCCAAGACACACACAATGCCTGTGTGGGTGAGGACCATTTTCTTGAACTTACTTCCCCGSATCATGTTCATGACAAGRCCTGCCAGTGATGAAGAGAATAATCAGAAGCCAAAACCATTATTCACTTCTGAGTTTTCAAACYTAAACTGCATCAAYGGTTCTGAAACCAAATGCTGCAAAGATGGCTTCGTCTGTCAAGATATGGCGTGTAGCTGCTGTCAGTGTCAGCGCACCAAGTTCTCGGATTTCAGTGGCAATCTCACTAGAAGTTCAAGCTCTGAGTCTGTAGATCCTATGCTTCCATTTTCAGTTCTGTCACCAGAAATGAGAGATGCTATTGAAAGTGTGAAATACATMGCAGAAAACATGAAAATGCAGAATGAAGCAAAAGAGGTAAGRACATATTTTACTGTTACTCAAACTGCAAATACCTTTTGCCATTAGAGTATTTAGTAAGAAAAAGAACTCAAACAAACAAAAAAGATAACAGAGACCATTATTTTATACAAATAAATTACACAAGCTRTATTATAAATATGTGCAATTTTGAACTTACAAAATTGGGAAGCAGCTCTGTTGCACAATGATCTCTTTATTGACAATATACATACTGAGTGAGGCATGTTGAAGTAACCACTGCTGTGGAACATACCAGAGCATCCATCCCACAAGAGCTGAAGTTAGGATTTTCCAAGTTATAGTCTTGATGGGGGAATTTGCTAATCATTATGGCCTTTAGAAAATTACATTCTCCCTCCCACAGCTTACCATCAGCAATAGAAATATAAGAGTGAATGTCCCTCACAGTGATGATGGTGCTCATTCGGTTGCTGCTGCAGAGCTAAGTGCTGTAGCTAAATGAAGCCACTGCCAGACAGGGACCAGCATCTTTCCAAAAGCTGCATCTCAATGCAATAAAAAAAAGAAAAATKAGAAGTTCTATTTCTATAATTTTCCTCAAATATACTATAAGCAGTGGCCACACCATCACAATTATTACAGAAATTAAATCCTCTGCAATATGGTACTTTATTCGAACTTTAGTTTGTTTATACTGAAATCAGAACTCTATTTAGATCCAGCTGGTACAGAAAACACAGGGCTGCTTTGGGTTAAGTTTGCCTTAACAAACAAGTTCTAAACTAAAAAGAACACATTTCAAAAATGAAAAATGTATTATTAATTTCTAATCATTCCTGAAGAAAAACAAAAAATTTGAATTGTAGTCTCAATAGTAACTAAAACGATCCTTGAGTTACTATTAACATATATATAATACTTCATTGTCACTCTTGTAACACTCACGGTAAAAAGGAATTAGAAAAGTCTGGTGGTTTCTGAAATTTGGTTCCCTCTCTTGCATAAAAGGTACAGAGATGAATTTTACATCATGCATGAGAACAATCACATTTCAGTACTGCGTAAGTAAAGTACAAAATAATTATTTACCAATTAATCTTTGCTTTTTACACACTGCCTAAAGACCAGTAGGAGCAATCTGTTTCAGCAGAGTTTTCTGGAYAAACCTGTTCACCTAGGAATGTAAAGCTTTATACTTTCATTTTTGGTATAAGAGGAATTGTATGTCCTTAAGACCAGTGTCTACGTGAACAACCTTTCGGATTTGAAGAAGTAGCTTTTGGCTTTGCCCCAAAGACCATATTCAAATAAAGCTTCTTCAAGATGAATTCATTTGTCAGTGAAAACAGATGTGTAAGTTGGGTATACATGAAAGATATCTACATACAGAAAAAACTGTGCTTCCTATATGAAATGGCACTATTGCTAATGCAACTTATTCACCTAATAAACATGCCAACTTGCTATTCTTTTTTTTGYTTTCAGATTCAAGATGATTGGAAATACGTTGCCATGGTAATCGATCGTATTTTTCTATGGGTTTTCATCCTGGTATGTATTCTAGGAACAGCAGGATTGTTTTTACAGCCTTTGATGGCTGGAGATGAAATGTAAAGATTAAATGAAACATTGTGAAATCAAATAAAACTGCCAACCAACTCTGTATCACCATCCCAGCACCTCATGCCTCTTCCATGTGTAGTAGAGCAAAGACCKCTTTTGGCTTCAACTTCGTTATAAATGCAAAAAAAGAAATTAATTTGAACCTTTATGACAGCTAATCTCAAAGTAATACAAGCTATGCTTTACAGCTACTTCTTTCTAACTGGAAAAGATGCAAGCAGTTATGTTAAACTTTATAGACATTATTTAAGAAGCGGTTAATAAAGAAATAGGAAATGACACAAATGTTTGGAAAGTCAAGGTAGGTTGAATGCTTTGGGCTACTAGGTTTGTTTCCACAAGTCTGGTGCCAAGCCTCTTCAGACCATGACAGGATCTTCTGGAAGGAGTTCATAACGAGTTCCATGAATACCCTCATGAGGAYGGAATGGTGGGAAGCACAAACACCAAACTGCTGGAATGCAGACATTGCCACCTGCTGCACAAACTGACCCACAGAGTGGCAAGAAAGGACTGCAGGCAGGTTTATTACCAAAAGAAAACAAATAGGTAAATAATAGATGATGGTAAATAATAGATGATGGTAATAGTAGATGATGACAATAAAGCAGCCATAAAGTAAACTCTGTGCATCCCCAGATTGCAATGTATGTGAAGGCCATCAGGAATAAAAAGCTGCTCAAACCTAATGATGTTTAGATTGGTGTAGAAGTAAAACACATTAAGACAGTCTGCAAGTGATGCAAAGGMTCAAAATACTCTGATAGGATAGTTTGGATACGGAGGCATCCTGCTATAGTGAAGTGTTTCATGCCAAGGGAAGGCAGGTAGACAAAAATACTCCAGTAAAGTGTGCTAAAATTGTTGCTTAGGCATATGTGTCTTCTTTTTTTAATCAGTAACTGCAGGTTCTTTAAGAGCATGAATAAAGAATGCAACAAAACACTATAATCAAATAATGTTTTGTAAAAATATAAACTGTTCTCTCTGTACCGAATGGAAAACTGTGGAAATACACTGTCATTAAGTGATGTAACATTAATGAAAATAAAGAGAATCAAACTGTTGAAAACTGTGCCTTTTTTTCCATTTATTTTGAGCAAGTGACAGAAATCTATATAAGGTACCATTACCTACAATTCAATACATTCAGCAATAAGTTACAGAAGTAAAAGTCCATGTTTCTGAGTATATTCACATTCTTTTGTTTCAGACACACCTGATAAGCAGAAGACTCCRAGGATTCCAATGTCAGCTATGTTATGTGAATCTATCATGATCAGACTAGAAGTCATTAAAAGAAATTCATGCTTCTGCAAAAAACAGCGAGTTACTATAATAAAGAGTGACTCCACTGGGCATGATACAACTGGGCAGCCTGGAGACATCATTTAACAAGGAGGAAGAAATTAAATGGAGAATTAAAAAAATAATATATATATTTAATCTACAGTTTTACTTACTTTTCTTTCTCTTCAGRTAAATTTCAGTAATTCAAACCTATGGAAGACTTTAAAAAGAAATGTTGTATCTGAAGAGGAAATGCCTCAATTTGAAGCTACCAGAAGTATTTCTGCAACTTGCACACAGAGAAAGCCATTGCTGCATTGTTTAACCTCAGTAATAATAAGGTTAAAGCTCTTATATTAATAAATCAAATCAGATAATCTTTGCAAATTCGCCTTTGAAGTTATGTTGGGAATAGAGGAAATATTGATATCCAATGCTAGATGTAATTGTGTGACTGAAGAAGAGTGACTCCTTAACTGCTATTAAAAAAAAAACCCACGAAGAAAAAAACAGGCCTGCCTGGCATAATTTCCCTACCCGTGTGGCTTAAAAAGCTACACAAAATCTAGAATATCATACAGAGTRAACATTTTAAAATAAATATTCAATTATATATAAGTTATGACATAAGTAATCGCTATTATATAATCAGTACAGGACTGTTCTAAAGGAGATCTGGGAGGGGGTATGGGAGGAATATGTATCTGTTGTTTCAATTTATAATTACTATAAAAACTTTGAATTATCAAATATATCACACTACATTAAAAATCCTCACCCCAACAYGTTATTATAATGTAGTAATTTAAGCAAACAAAAACTTCCTAAGACTTTCAGATTTTCTCTAGCCTGCCATTACTGTATCAGCCCCACATGATGCAACTATATTATGAAAAATACTGAAAAAGCTTTGGTGTAGGAAAACACCCAACTATTATAGAGCCTTTTCCAGAAATAAAATGTATTAAGAAAGGAAGAAAGGTGGCATTGGAATCAATGTAAACAATGTCTTTTAATAGAATAATTGAAAAACTGCAAGTTCATTTTCAACAATCTTGGGAAAAAGAAAATATTAAAAATTCTAAGCCTTTACTGCTTAGAGTTACATATGGTTTTATAAGTGAAAGAACTAATTCAAGGTAGCTCTCTTAAGTTCAGTTTAACAAATCATTCATCATTTRTATATGGTGCCACAGCATAATAATTTGTAACCCATTTCCTTCAGAAAGACATTCCCCAAATTCMTTCTGCCAATGCTTAAAATCTTAATTCTGAGAAACACCAAAAGACAGGAAATAACGAGTATGTTTGCAAACTCACATATTGTATCAAATTCTTTATCAAGAATWAAGAAATATGAATGTTCTGGCCCCTTAGAATACTTATGCAGCTTGGGAACTCATTTAACTGCCTTTGCCTTCCATTCCAAAGCTGATGGAGRCATCAATATACACAGATGCTTTAGGCATTTTAAGGCTTATTAAAGCCTCATGTTGGTATCATATCACAGAATTAACAAGCTTTAAAATTTAGCAGCAAATTCCACTGAAAATTTATGAAGGCCAAACATGGCCAAATCGCTGCTCTCAGTTGTATACTGGATATACAAGAAGTTTAACTTTTATTTTTACTATTATTTTAAATTATTCTGTAGAAATTCCATATTTTTACAACACATTGAAGAGAGCTGATTAAAATTCTCTTTTGTATACTAAAGTGAAAGAAGCAACTCTACTATGTAACTGCAAATATTTTATATTCAGTATAACAATTTAACAGTCATTTAATAACTGGGCTACAGTGCTCATCATTAAAAAAATTTAAATCCTTCTCTTTCACAGTAGGTGTCAGTGTATGCTTTTTTGATATATAATACATGCAATGGCTTGAGAGTGTTTTTTTAATTCTGACCTGGCTTAACAGTAACTTAGTAGACAGGCAATAAGCAAATTGACTGCTATGTGCCCTAGTAATGCCATGCTTTAATATAAACCTAATTTTCTAGTTTTGGAATTTTTTTTTCACTCTATCAGAAAAAAGCCTACAAAGAACATGCAAGRAAACAGCTACTGCAAAACTCCTTAGAGCCATATCAGTGTGAGATGGCTCCAAAAGTATTTTATGCATTTGTACTGCCTATATGYGTAGGTACTATTATACTTGCCCATTTATGAATAACAGGAATAAATAACACAAGTGATCCAATTACTGAAACCAGAAGGAAAGCCCATAAGAACATTCTATCAAGCACCTGAGCAATGTATTTCCAGTCTTCAACAACCTAAAACACAAAGAGCAKAAGATTTGGTCAGTATGTGCAAGAACAGGTAAAAACACAGTAGCAAATCCTGCAATTCTTAGTTATTTCAAAGCTCACTTTTTTTCAACCATGTCCATATGACAACCCTCTTGAACAACATCTTATAATTATACTGTGAGTTAGAACAGAAGCAAAACTTCCCTCTGTGAAGCTCTGTGAAGACTGGTAAGCTAAGTAGATTTTGATGCAGAAAATGACCCTGACAAATACCAAACATCCTCATCTACAGAGATRAGACTGGTCTGCCATTTCCTAACATACTACAGGATTCATGGCACATGACATCATGAAGTGGAATTCCCAAGCAGGAGGTGGAAGCAAAAGTTGTAAAAAAACCTCAAACAACAAACAAACAAAAAAACCAACCCACAACAAAARACTAACCAAAAAACCCAAAACCAAACCTCCCAAACAGTAACAAAAAAATTCAAAAACTTGACAGTACAGAGCAGCTGTTGTGTTACAAATAAGAGCTGAAAGATGAAGTTATTTACTGCTGCACAGCATTACACAYTGGGAGAATACTCACAGTAGTTTCAAGACTACTTTCCTTTTTGATAAAATTATTCGTATCTGTATGCAGTTTTGAAAGTATTGCAGMTATAAATGTGCAAGCAAATTAAAACCCTGCCAAACAATTGTCTTGGATTTGAATTGGAGCTATCCTCATTTCCCAAGCCTAAGGCTTCCTAAGACCTAAGGCTACAATTGCACTAGCTGTCTAGTGTTTATTAACAACTTCTGCAATTAAAGCCTCCATTCTSTGGAGCCCATTAATAAAACAAGTGAATCCCCAGTCGGCTGTGTAATAATTTCTAAGGTTTAGAGTCACAACAACATTACACTTGAAAAACAAAATTCTTACCACTACTTGTCACTCACAGTCAATGCTTAATTTACAGGAAATTATGTATTTAATAGTAAACTATTCTATTTCTGTTGCTCATACAATGCAGGACTATTAGATGCTGTTTTAACAGCACRGCACATACATTTATTAAAAATCTAGGCCGCATCCCTTGTGACAATGTCAGAATCAAGTCCTGAGAAGCCACATTGGAGGAGTTTGCTTACTCCGAGTCTGATATGGGAGAACACACTCTCAGCACCCAGAGACTTCTGAAGACAGCAATTCCCATWTAAACTGAAAGAACCTCAGGCTTTGCCATCAGAAACAGACAGTACACAACAAACCTCTATATTTCTACAAACTTCTACACTAGCCTGGAAATAGCATTTAAGTATCTGATGGTGCTAGCTTTAAAAGCACATAAAGAAAACAGATTTGTAATGCTCTTGCACAAATGTTGTAAACATCCATTAAGGATAATTCAATGTGCAAATGCATAGACCAGAAAAAAACCCTTTAACATATTTTGGTGTACATTAGAGATAAATAATAATAAGGGCAGAAGAGAACACTTAGGAAGTCATGACTGATCTCAGCACAAAATGACCAACCCATGGCTATAGACTGTATTAAAACTAATATCAGCTAGAAAACTAAAACAGTTTTTATTTGGAATTGAAAGCTGCAAGGTAAGTCTTGGCAGTATTTATTCTGCAAATATAAGGCAAGTGCAATTTTCAGGATAGCCTTCAGGTATAACATTAAAGTGAAAAATAACTCCTTCTCTCAACATCGCAGCAGTGCTGTAGGGACCAGTTACAGTACATGTTCTTGCAACAAAGTGTCTCACAATRTGTAACAAATGACAAGAATTTACTTCTAGAAGAAAGCAAAAGACTTTYGAAGAACCCAAGGACAGTACTGTATCAGCCAAATATTCTCAATGTTGTACCATATTTGTACTTCTTTCCAGTGGAAAAAACTACCCAGCTTCCATTGAAGTACAAACCCTGGAAATCCACAGCACACTTTTAACATGCTACGATAAACCACTAGTTGGTTTTCTRATTTCCACTTGTACAAAATCAGTGTCACAGGACTAACACACCCACCTCACGAACTTCATTCTCCTTCATAACATGTCTTGTGATATAGCGGATAGAATCCAGAGCTGCTTCCAAGGTGTTCCGAGATGATTCTGATCCATTCATATTTGCAGTTTCCTCCTTCTGAGCAAAGTATCTATCAACATGGCTTCTCATGCAAAGCAGCTTGGGCAGTTTGTGAAGAAATATCTTGCGAACCCAGGGTGCCATGGCATTGTGTGTGGACGATGAGCGGTGGTGGATATTGATAGCAAAGACAGTTATCACAATGGACARGGTCACAAATATCATAGTGAACACCAGGTACTCTCCTATGAGTGGGATAACTTTAGAAGATGATGGAATAATTTCTTCAATAACAAGAAGAAAGACAGTCAAAGATACCAGTACKGAAGTGCAAAGCGAAATTTTTTCACCTTCATTTGAAGGAAGATAGAAGACAAGGACAGTCAGAAACGAAAGCCCAATACAAGGAATAATGAGGAACAAAGTGTAAAAAAGTGGCAAACGTCTAATTATAAATGAATATGTAACAAAAGGATACCAGCAGCATCCATCAGTCCTGTTTCCTTTGCTCCCTGTTGCAGTCACTATTTCCCATTCTCCATTATCAAAAAAATCTCTTTTGTCAACATCATAATCTTCAAGAATTAGATCAACCTGTGAGCCATCATAAGTCCAGGAACCAAATTTCATTGAGCAGTTTTGGAGGTCAAAGGGGAAGAATGTTACATCTATAGTACAAGAACTTTTGTAGTTCGCTGGTGGAGTCCAAGCAATGGTGCCATCATATTTCACCACAGTTTTTGTAGATGTTCCCTCAAAACGTCCATCTGCACTGAAAGGAGAGAGATATATGCATGCAATTAAAATGGGGAGTGTATTTGAGTAAGAAAATATTGTCATTTCAGCTGTTTATCCCTTGATAGCCAAAATTTTGAATTATCTCCATAGTCAATTTTTTTTCTCAAATCTGAATCTCACATAGGTAAACAGCTTTCAAAGACTGAAGAATATTTTCAAGAAATATTTGTGCAACTTTCTGTGGTCCTGATGACTTATGAAAGGATTGTAAAATCCTGACCTTTAACAACATGACCCAGCACTGGTGTTTCTATTAGTTATACAGCATAGGTACTTTTAAATTGGGCCAGGTCACAATTAYTGAAGAACAAAAAGCCATGAAACAACAAAATACTTGTATCCAAACTTGAATTTACAATCACTGCAACAGCCTTTTAGCCTGACTTGACAAGGCAGGTAATGTATAAGTACTGTATGTGCACCTGARTTGTTCAGAAGGGTTAATTCAAAAGCTATTGTCATTGAGATCTGTAAATTTTCAAAAGAAAACCAAAACCAACCCAAAACCAAGACAACCCTCCTTACAAYTAAGTGTACCTAATTTAAATTCCATGCTGAATATGACTTACAACAGCATAAATTCCGTGCTTCCCTCCCATCACTCTATACTATTTTCACCCAGCACTAAGCAAGACATTTTTTTTCTAATTGGAAAAAACAGTTTACACAACTTAATGTAAATCACCTTTTCAAAGGGACTAGAAATTCCATTAGAAATAAAAGTGAAATATTTAAGCACTTAACATGGCAACTAAGTCTATTTGCATTCAGAGGCAAATTCTTCAACAGGTTCTTAGTTCACTAAATGTATATTTAATATCTATCCAAAGAGTATCCTAGAAGCAGTCTGGACAGTGAAGTTATAAAGTAATTGCATTTTTTATGAAAAGATTCAAATCTTACTTGTCATACAGCACAATATCCGGAATCCAAATAGAATCTGATGGGACACGAATAGATGTTATTCCAGCATATTCTTCAGGATTCCACCTTAATTTTACATCTATCCATTCCTGTGGATATGTGAGTTGTAAAAATCATTATTATTGGGAAACAGATTTAAGTAGGGTGATAACAGATGAAAACAGATAACAAAGCAATTCACAACAATCAAACTGGCTTCTAAAATTTGCATAAAATAATGAACTTGCTGAACAGACATGTAGTTACCTCACTTGGTATTTTTTTGTAAGAGATACTTGATGATGCTTCCACACAGAACTTAAGATATGATGTTCCTTTTTCAGAACATGRTAAGTAAGAGCTATTATAATATAATTAAATTGTATAAATTAAATTTGGAAAAAGCTTGTCCTGGATGAATACCAATGACTGCAAGCTAATCAGAAGCAATTCAGACATTTTCATTATACAAAAAAACCCATCATGCTCCAACTCTTAAAACTGATTCAACTTCAAGAAGATCTGGAGAAACTATTAGAAGACACAAAGTATCATCAACCTATATTGGCCAGCTCATATTTCCTGAGTAGTCTCAAAGTTTTCCTGAAAATAAAAACTTGGCCTAAAATTACAGTTACTGAAAAACAAGGGAATGGGAAGCAAAAGCAAAAATATCAAATAAATGAACAATCAGAAAGGAATTAGTCCAAACAAAAATAATTCCACRAGTTAATAAGCATAACCAGTATCTGCCAACATTCTTCTCAGTTAAATCAAGAATGATTTGTGAGCAGCATTACCCAAGTAAATAAATAGCGGCAATCAAGTTTAGCACTGGACTTTGATATTATAAAGCTTAAGKCTTTTTCCTGCCCAAAACTAAATATTCTTAAGAGGGAAAAGTATTTCCTTCTAGCAAGCATATTTAACTTTGAAACTGGAATTCTTCAGTAATGTACATCAAATAATCTCAAATATCCCATGAGAAAAAGACCTCAAAACTATTATATAGAAGAATACATCAACCCATACTTTTCTTAATAAAACTTTTGAATGAAATCTTTTGCACTGAAGTTGCAATTTATGGTTGGATATATGCACGTTGGTATATTAAATGGCCATGCGATGCCAAATCAGATTTCTTTTAATTTGGTGAATTTTTATTTATGTTGTTATAGTTTTTTTAAGAGGTTGGCAACAATTAATCCTTTAAAGCCTTTCCAGGGAGATTTTATAAAGATATTATGTGAAATAAAATTCCATGCAAGAGCAAAGCTTTTTGAATACATAATTATCTAGGAAAGTTGCTTCCAAATTTTGATTTGCAGTTATGAAGCTTCAGAAATTTTCATCAATATTTTATACATACCTGTTTCAACCATACATTTGTTGTCATCAATTGATTCTTCTCATCCTGTAAAATAATGCATGTATTACAAAAAATAATCTGTCCATAGCTGTCCATAGGAAATAGCTGCTTTAGTTCACAGAGGTCTGTAATTTAAAATACAAAACACACTGCTGAAAGTATTCCAGTCACTAAGTATGTTTATATAAGCACACCATATATCCCTCTACAGTGCATTTTTATTACAATGATAATAATTTAGGATGCTTAATTTATTGTGTTTAAGYTAAATCAGGCACAATTATTTCACACGAAATTATGCTCCTTTTAAAAAYAGTGGAATAAAGATACAACCTATTTACTATACATACCACATCTACCAGCTGAGAGATTGCAAGGCCAAACTTGATTTTTATTGTGTCATTCAAGCGTTCCACTGGACGAACCCATCTTTGATAGTCTTCAAATAAATGCTTAAACAAACGATCTTCACTTTTAGCAATAAAAGAAGGTTCAGATACAGCTATATTAAAAAGAAAAAAAAAGGTAACTTATTAGCATTGATTCAAATGAGCAGCGTACACTGGCAATCTTGTGTCCAAAGAGTTACAGCTTTTTTTATGCAGAGTTCAATTTCTCATCTCATCCCCTTCTCTCTAGAAGCATGGTCAAGTTCCTGGAAGCAGAATTTCACAGTTACCTGCTTTTATTAGCATCTTCAGACCATTATCACACTTCTGAAATTGATGACTCAAAAACATTAAGAAAATCTCAGCAGGCAAAAAGCTCTTATATAATTTACCCAATGCCATGCAATGATGGAACTCCTCTAAAACTGAAAGCTGACCTATGAGGGACTGATGTGCTATCAAGCTCAAACAGGGTGGAACCTTTAAAAAACCTACATCCACACTGTACAGGTCTGTAATACATTGCATAACATGCAACCCAGTTTGAAACTTCAATCTCTTCATGTTTCATACATTATTTCTTCTAATGTTTGGGCAAATTTATAATGTATACATTTTGCTGCACTTGTAGAGCACTTTTTCCTCACACTGATTTGTTTCTTAGATACGTATACCAAATTATTTACCACTCCATTCTCTACCTGTTCCAATGTTATATTGTATAGAATGCACCTTTATAGTTTCTTTTCACTACTTTCTAGAGTCATTTTGGGGAAGATAGAGACAGAGGGGAGGAMAAAAACCAGTGTATACCTAAGTAAGTCGAGTCATAACAGCTTTCTAATGTGGTGTGAAAGACCTGAAGATGGCCACTGCCTCAAGAAGCATAAACTACACACATCACCTTGCATGAAAGGGTCTCCAATTCCCAGACCAAGTTAGGATGACCACCAGAAAACGCAGACATGTTCTAGATAAAGATTTTACTACTTACCAATGAGATTTAAATGGAAACTACTGCCATAAAAGGACAYAGCAACTATTATCATGACTTTAAGAGGCAGCATAAACAAAAGAAAGGAGCTTACCACCACCTCTTTTTAATGCAGACTTAAAACATTACACCATTACATAAATCTATGGCACGACCTCTCTAGAAATCATGTGGTTACTAACAGCRTCCATCTAAAAAAAGATATGTCAGAAGCAGAAAAGCACCAGAGAATGTCATAAACAGATTAAAACCAGAGACAGGCATCCATACAAGGAGAGATTTAAAAGATTAACATTACTTTTTTTGGAGAGGAGGTGAATTTAGTCAACATAACAGAAGTAGAACAACTGGAACCATACATGCAGAAAAAACCATTTTTGGTTTCCATGAAAGGAAACAAAGGATCAATTAAAGGCAGCATAAAGAATATCTACTTGAAGTTCATAAGGATCAATACTCAGTAAATCAGAGATTCATAGATAATGAAGAGGACTAGAATTTTAGAATTATCTGGGATCACTACACTCCATGTCAGGTAGGAGCRTATCTGCATAGGGCATCAGTCCTCTTTCCCATACAACTTGTAAAAGCTGCCTCAGGGTGTGACCAACAGTTCCATGACTTGGCATTTGTGGCAGAGGCTTGGCTAATACCATTTAAGCCATTAATTTGAACTGATCTAACCTAGTTCCATGTAATGGCAACCGCTGCAGACTGGACAAATTAAGATGGGCAGCCTAAGTGTTAATTTCCCTCCCATTCATCAGAGTGTGACAGCAGTGGATTTCTGCTGTGCTGCAAAAGGTTTAAGTTATGGGACCTTTGGACAAAAGCACAGTTCGCTGCTTTTGGCACTGCAGGTGTGGGGCAGTCCAGGAGAACTATGATTTCACATACTAAGTAGATTTCTCTTAAGTGTCATAGTAGCAGCAAAAGCAGAATGTAGCTTAAGAAATATGATCAGCAAAGTGGGAGAAGCAGGAGCCCCTTTTTCTATACATCCTACCATACAYTAATGAGCTCCTGAATCGTCCTTACTGTGGGCCAGATTAACATTTGGTTTGAGACAGATCATCCTTCTGTCTCAAAATACAAATCTATCTGTTYAGTGTGTATGTAATTTGCTCACAAACCTACTGTTCTTTGAAATACATTATTTGTACATGGTCTATTATTTGTCATCTCTGCACTACAAGACTGYTAACTTGAGGGATGTGCACTGAGGTACCACTGAGGAAAACTCACAGGACATAASAACTGCTGCCCAAAAGGATACAGCAACAGAAYGTTGCACATRTAAGATTTACCTTCACARCTATTAGGTCAAAATATATTTATTKTAACTGGTTCAGCATATCCTCATTAGCCAAAGATTTTTTCATATTTGTAACTATACACAGATTTGCCAAGCCCTATATTTTACAGGCAACCAAAAGAATGCTTCCTGAAGACACAACTTAATTTCTCTATTTCTATATCCCCATTTCCTGAATTATGAATTGTTTTGCRTATATTTCAGCCTAATATTTCATAAATACTTGATTTTTACATTAGCATTAATTACATTTCCCTCCTCCAGTTACAAGTCTCAACTGAATTTTTCGTACAATTTAAGACTGACTCTGCAGCTGGATATTATCTGTCCGTTAATTGACCTTGAAGCAATGCAGAAGCAAAGCTGCACTTTCACCATTYCTGTGTTCCTGTAAGATGACCTCCTGTGCAATGATACAGAATCTTCAGGGTACATGTTGTTTCCAGATTAAGCTGCTTTTAAAACACAGCATCTCTGCTATACGAAAAGGAGACATGTTCCTTTACGGCTTTTATAAACTTATAGTTTATTTTTCAAACATTTCATACTCAGAACTATAGTATACTCACTAACCTATTGCAACGACCATTATTTACTAACAATATAATTTTTTAGATWTTTTTTTTCTGATCACAGATGTGTCCACACTTTTCAACATTTCTAGTTTATTCTGTTTATTAATAAGCTGGAGCACACTGGTCTGTAAAAGACATCTCATACAAAAGGGGAGCTCCATGAGGAGGCTAGAAATGGCAACAGTATATTAAGAGCTGGAAAAATTAAAACAAGTAATCACCTCTTCCCTGCATATTTTATTTAATAGGACCATTGAAGTAATTTGCTACACAGACAGTATGTGTTTAATAGCTCGTTTCCACATGACTCTATGTATTTGAGATTACAGTAAAAGCTGTGGTTCTTAATTACCCCTTGCATTAACAGCAATAAAAAAATTGCGAAGAACTGGTGACAAGTGGAAAAAATATAAAGAAGAATACAAAAGAGCTGAAACAGTTTTGGTGGCTTAAGGCAGACTAGCTATGCCTCTGGGACAAAAACAGAAAGAGGTTTAAACCTRTGACTAGCAAGATTATCAAGCAAACAACTCAGAGTACAATCTCATACTAAATCAGATGGCAAGAGATTATGGAAACACTYACCCCTGCCACTAGCTCACTGAACTAAATCATATTTTGAAGATGTGTAGCCTTTGAAAGGCAGTTCTAAGCTCACCTGTATTTATATGTTTTCTTCTTTATTGAGGCTGGATAATCTCTACAGTCTAAATCAAAGGTAGCTCTCTGCACTGTTCAGTGGTAACTCCCAATGACAATGTTTACTTTATTATTTTCACCTTAAACTCTTTTCACTGCCCCTCAGTAYGAGTTCATGTTAAACAACAAAACAAACCTGAAACTCCCCAACTAAATCACATCAGATGTTGGATGGCCTAAATTGTAAATCTGCACAAAGGAGACAAATGCTTATGCATAAAGCAGACTAAGAACTCAAAATTTTTTAAACTCTGAAGTAGTTGGAAGACACTTTTGACAAAATGTTAAGTAAAAATTTTGAGAAAGCACTTGACCTTGGAAACATTGTATTTAGAAATTCAGTTCTGACATTTCTTCATTAAGTATCTAACAAACTTTTTTATCAAAGTACTTTGGAAGAACTACTTAGAAAATAGAATGAACCATTAAATGGGCCTTAGATGCATGAATAGCATGATGAAACATGTACATGTTTATTCATCTTGTTAACATTCTCAAATCAAAATTCCACTTGTGCTGCTAATGGTAGGCTTTTTAAATATAGATAAGAAACAAAATATGGGTTTTACAAAAGAATAATGCTTTTGTAACRTACTGTACCATTAAGGGATTAAGTTTCTTAGTATCTTAATATTATTTACCAACATCACTCCTTTTATAAGAATTACCAGTGAAATACTTACTCTTACAGCTTGATCTCAGATGTATTTTCATAAATCTCTGTTTGTTTCTAAATATGAGAACACCCCAGTCCATGCTTCTCCAAATAATAAGCTTTCTTTGAACTCTGTATTCCTCTGCAGTTCCTTGGATAAAGTGTCTAAGAGCCAGATTGGGATGGCAGGTGTAATGCTGCACATTAAACARTGTAGTTCAAAGCATTTGCTAATTGACAGAATTGAGTGTTAATGATTTCAGGTTTTCTTTGCATCACTACTGGGTGCAGTTTCAAAGGAGGCCCATGGGAAAAGGGAAAGGGTCACTTTTGAGAAGTGTAATGTAAAGATGTAGATTCAGAAGTAATATATACTACCAATGCATGTTTATAATCATATAGCATTATAATGAAAAAGAACACTACTAAGACAATAAACAATAGACAACAAACAACACTACTAAGACAATTGCAAAATATGCATCCTTGGTAGTTAACATTATATTCTTTAACTCTGTGCTATCATAACACAGATAATTATCTACAAATCTAACTGCTACAAAGTACAACTAATATTTTGATTACAAATCTGGAAAGTGAATGAATATATACAGTACACCTGCCTTCAGTACTCTCATGTATATATTAGGACAATATTCCATCATTACTTCATTAGGCAGAAAAGACAGGTAATGTTTAAATGGAAGTTTTATTTTTGTACTGATTCCCCTGTCCCTTTGAACAGGATTGTGAGTCATGCTTCCTGCATGGTCTTTAATTTTTTGGCCTACTTTTCTTTCTATGCATTAGCAATTGCCAAGAATCCAATCACAAACAGTCAAGSATTTAATTAACAGCAAGCATTTAGAAAGATCACAATCATCTTAACTAGGATGTCTGTAAGTCACAGCAGCATTACTAGTGCTATTCCATGTACTGAATAAAAGTCAGAAAAGCCAATTATTACATTCTGAACTTCCCACAACTATTTTTTCTCCCCTGTTTAAAAACTAAGGCAAACCCCATCACTACACCTACAAGCATGGAAAAAGTGGCTTTAAAGTTACTGAGAAGATTCGTGCCTTCTCTCTTACCTAGCACATCAATCTCAGGCCAAATAGTAGAAAAAAAAAATGACATATATTGGACATGAAATTATGAGAAATTTTGAACTGCAATACTGCTTACCAATATGCACAGAGGTACAAGACTTGGTCAGCAAAAGCAGAGAAAGTGTTTCTTACACTAAACTCAAAGATTAAAGTTCCAACTCGATACTTGTAACATAGAATTAAACTATSCCCTAACAGCTTAGCAACAAGGCATCATTATGGCACACATTTTCAAGAATTATATTTATAAGTTTGATTAGTCACCATAATGGACTGCCATGTAGTTTGTAAAATAACCAAGAAATAGATATGAGCTGACAGCCTAGATTAAGAGGTGATTGGACCACAAACCATTCCTTTCTGAATACTTGTGCTATGGATGCTGGGGTAAGTCCACAGCATGCGCCAAACAGCTCGCTGACCTCTCTAGTGACATGACTGCCAGCAGCAGTGACAGCCACTGCAGCTGCAGGTCTGTGCCATGCCACAGCACTTCCTCCCAAGCTCATTGGCACATTAATGTGCCCCACTCAGCTYCCCGCAGACAGGACTGGGATCCTTCTCCCTGCTTAACAGCCAGGCCAMAGGAAAAGGTTGCCTCATGTCAGCCTGTCTCACGGGAAAAATCCTGTCACCCAGAAATCAGGGGGACTTTTCCGTAACAGATCCAGGATTTTGTCATCTGTCTCTGTACTCCTTTTAATCATTATATGGTTTTCACTGAGTGTTGACCTGTCAGTAAAGACTGAAGATGCACTGCGAAGTCAGCACCGAGGAATGCTGAAAGCAAGCAATAAAAAGGGTATATTGAAGCGCAGATAGCACAAGGAGAAAAAAAGAAGAACATGTAGAATCTTATAAGTAGAACCACTTATACATACAAATTCAGAGAGTATGCATCATGGAATTAAACACAAATCCAAAATGTAYGTAAGTAAGACCTTTATGGAAATAAGAAACAGGCCAGGGCTTCTCACAAGCTGCCAGTGAAGCCCTGGGTGCTGCAAGAGTTGGGCACTGGTGTTACCTTCTGCCTCAGCAGCATTTTGCCCACTCAACTCCATTCCAGTCTTGCATACACTGGAACATACAACTCTACAGCTCACTGAAATCAGATTCTTTGCTCAAAACCAGATAAAGTGTAGGATGTTTCAAAACCCAAAATACCACACAAAACCCAGGTTTTACCATTCTTGGCAGAAATGGGAAACTATCCAAGTACTTCTTTCTACAGTTCCTTCTACAAATCAACACAGACATTCCTCCACAAATCAATGCTCACATTTATCCCCCTAAGAACCTCTAAAGAAAGCACAAAACATTTTAAGAGAAAAATCACAAGAATCCTATACAAGCAGGAAGGTTTGCGGTGTCCTGTTGGGTAGGGAGAAGGATTTGATCTGTTAAACTGAGTGGAAAATGCCCGGGTGCATGAACTRCCAAGGAAACGCTATCACAGGTCTGCAGCACGGTACAGCAGTGCTAGAGGTGGCTGTTAACCTCAACTCGATTTGGGTACTCCAGTCTCACCTGTTAAAGATTCAGAGCAAGGAACAAAACTYATACTTTGATTATACTTTAAATCAGCAAGTATTTTCTCCTCACAATTCAGAGTTATCCAAGATAAAATATCAGTTTGCTATTAAGTAAAGAAGTACCAAATTAATTTACAAGCACTCTTACAGCAAATTTAATTTTATTTCAGAAAAAACAAGTTGTGGAAATTTTAGCCTCCCTATATACGATCAGTTCTCAGTGAAGTCAAAACTGCTGCCTTGTGCCAAAAGGCAAAATTTGGCTCCACCTGACTCAAGGTAATTCCATGCAGTCACATAAATAATACAATGTAATATAATGWTTCTGTCATGAAGAACATGAAAAACACTACTTTTCCAAATGTTGAGACAAAAAATGATCTTTTAAATCACATTCAGCAGTAATAGTATTTGTAAGCTGAATTAAAACCAAGACGTTGAYATAATCAGCTTTCCATCAACCATATTTACAAGCACTTGGATAATTTTGATTTCTTTTTAAAAAGAATCAAATTCATTTTTCATTAATTTTCTTTCTGCCTGTAATTATTGTAGTTATGGTTTCAAGACATTCTGTAAAACTCTTAGCAATGTACTTATAAATTACTTAAATGTTATGCTTTGAAACGACTGATTCTAAATAAATCTTTGGAAGAACAGTAATTTTGCTCCTTTAATCTTYGTGTAATTCTATAAACACTTCAGCTTCACACACTATTTTACATCCTTCAGCTCGGAAAGTTACACCTTGATTATGACACCGACTCTTTTGAAGTCAAAGAAATAACGCATGACCAAACTAGAGAGCTCTGTAATAAATTCTTAAGAGGGTTGTTTTCATGTGCAGCCACATCCATACGCGAAATTACAGTTATTAAAATATAGTCTGCAAGTTTACCTCCGTAACAGCTGCAGATGCAGAGCACGCACCACAAACCTGCAACTGTACCTCTGCTCGGTAAGTGAGAAAAGCAAAAACTGAAAGCTACRGCACTTGAGATCTTTAAAGCGTTATATATAAACACATTTAGAAAGTTTAACCACTGCGAAACGCAATTTGAGGCAGTCAAGTCTGATAACGCACCTGAACAGCAGTAGCKTAGCAAAGACATTTTCCCCTCTTCTGTGAGGGGGTAGCCCTGGGGAGCCCATCTGACCGCGGTCTCCGGAGGCACCGCTCGTTTTTGTTAAAGAAAGCGGAGCTCGGCCGGACCCGGCACCAGCCTTACTTTAACCTCGTCCGGGAAAAAGTTCGTGGCGCAGAAAACGAAGCTGGTGCGCGGAGACCCCATCCCCGAGAGCTTTTCCCCTCACACGCAGAATCCCGCCTCCTTTCCCCTCACGAACCGCTCCCAGCCGGGCAGGGCCGGGAGGGCAGCGGCGCCCACAGACCCCCGGGCCGCGGTACCACCCGCTCCATGCCCGGACAGCGCCAGGAGGGCTCGSAATCCCCGCCTGGCCGTGCCCTGCCCTCGCACACCCTCCCAGCTCCTCACCGGAGCGCCTTTCACCCTTCACTCTTCTAGCCGTCCCAGCGGCTCCGCCGACCCTCAGCCCCCACGGAGCCACCCGGAGCCGCCTTACCCGCGAGCGAGGTTCCGAGCTGGCCGAGCAGGGGCGCRCAGAGGTAGGTGAGGAGGAGCAGGGACGGGGGGCGGCCGTAGCGCAGCCGCGCTCCGCGCCCGGCCATGGCTGGGGCACGGCCCCCGCTGTTGCGAGCCCCGCGGCGCGGACGGGGGAGCCGGAGCTGCTGGGGGCGGGCGGTGCTGGCCCCGCCCCGCGGGGGCCGTGAGGGGGCGAGAGGGGCGGGACCCTCGGACAGCGCGGTCCCGGCGCCCACCCCCGCTCAACCCCGCCCGCTCCCCCGGCCCTCAGGGGCCGCTCCCGGGCGGTGCCGGAGCCCGTGCCGCCGAACGGGCTCCTCGGCAGGTTCTGCGGGGACAAGGCGGCAGCGCTCAGCCCCCCGTGGCCGTCCTGCAGCCCGGGAGCGGCTCCYGCCGAGGCCGAGCAGGTGCGCGCTGAGCGGGGCCGGTCCCGCTGCAGTGCCAGCGCTAAACAACTCCGCCACATCCACCGGCCCGCGCCTGCTGCTTCTACACCGGGCTTTTGGGAGGGTGCGAGTGTAAGTGACTTCTAGCCAAAAAAAMCCTATTAATTTCTATTCCATATGAAACACTCGGTAGGGGATTTTTTTAAAGTTTCTAAATCACTACGATTTTTCAAAGTTTCTAAATCAGAATATTTTCGAATCAGAATATTTTAATTTAAAATAGATAAACTGCAATAGATGCAAGTTAAAAAGATTCAGGATATTTCCATCTTTATGTAGCTTGTAGATACACAACATATATAATAAATACTCTATACAAAACACTACTTTTTCCTATATCAGATAAATAAAATCTGTTACAAAAGACAACTTTCAGTGTACAAACTGACATTTCATTAGTATTGTTTCCTAAATCATTCTAATGGAAATGTACAGTGTACTCATTGCCACAGAAAATAGAAGCAGCTGGCATTAATGCATTTTTTACATCTAAGATGCTGTTTAATATTTCATAGAGAGAAAAGACTTGGAAAGAAGGTTTAAATKACTTTACAGTGTTAATCAGCTTTACATGAAAAGTGCTAGATACTGGATTYCTCAGGAAAAATGGTTCTTATTTAACTCAAATAGTGTTAGCAACTTTATACCTTTCTAAAATAAGCATYACCCAAACAGCAATTTYATTAAGTATGTTGTCAGTTGTCAAAATCCTTTTATACAAATCGCTCATTTTACAGAAAAACTGTGAATCTCTCTGTGTAAACAGTGAATCTTTTCAATGACCAAAACAGAGAGCTTCCAGTCGCTTTCTTAATTTTTAAACTCGTGTTTTGCGGTATTATCTTTTCCTGCAGCCATATTTGGGTTGTGCATGTCTGTGCAAGACAATGCAGTCTGTATAACACACAAAAAAAGGCTGCTTGCACAGGAATTTTTTCCAGCACACTTCTAGTGGCAGGCTGTATTGATTTGAATGGTCTGCAGTAATTATGGTGGTTTTATATATTGACAATCCATTTGTATACTGCATATTCTCCACAATCAAAATACTGCTGTTAAAGGATGCAGCATGACTCTTATTTTGAAATGCTCAGTGTATATGCAGTGGTCAACCCAAAATTTCGTAGTAAATGAAAAACGTATTTTAGCCCAATACAGGGCACAAAAAACAACTATTTTTTTTTTTTGTGACACACCAGAGTTCTGATATTTACTGAGTGCTCCACGAATTATTGGGCAGCATTTGGACTGAAGTTGCAACTCTGTAATTTTTGATGAAAGCTGGTTCACTACTGCACTGCACCTGGTGTTCCTAACATGAACAAGTAAAATCTGTATTTYTGTGCACTGTAGAGGATACATTTTAGAGCCATAATGTGTTGTTATCAGTGTTGAACATAACTGCCACTGGAACGTGCAGGACATAGGAAACTGGTTTTATTACATAACTGTGGATTTGTGTGCAGCTGGGTCCTAAGTAGGCAAAACAGATGCTGTAAGATATAAAAGGATTAAACTGTCTGGGTTACATGCCGAAYGTTTTGCTAAATATTTTATGTAGCATCATCTGGCACATATTAATTATGTTGTATTATTACTGTTTTAGAAAACAGTAGTTATAAATAAGTAGCTGTTTTTTCCTGCTGCTTTGAACTTGGAGCRAAATGTTAATAGTATCAGCAGCATGTTAAGTTTTTTATCAAGTGAAAGCCTAAACAATTACATGAGTAATVCTGTCTTTCAAAGGGCCTTTGTCAGCAGGAGGTGACATCTGAAGGTCCCCACTAAAGTACGCTCTGAGCATCTCCAAYAAATTGGCTGATGGCAGCTTTTACTGTTCACCTAAGAGTAGTTTAACTGGAAAGCCAAATGCCAAATTATATACAGATAAAAGTAGCCAGCTGCCCAATTCTATTTGTAAAATAAAAAATATTCTAAAAACTTTGTGAAGCTGAATTTTCTCCAGATTAAAGCTAGCAAAGGGTACTCTTAGATCCAGTAACCRGTGGTTTTTCATATTGCAGTAGAAATAACTGCAATTAAAACTTGAAAATGAGGCCAATTTTTACTACAGAAGAACTGCAATGGGAAATACTCTTTCAAGAAAATGAAAGACTTTTAAATAAATCCTAGAATCTCATCCAGTCTGAAACTATGCAATTTCTCTCATGTATGAAGTATCTGAGTGCACAAATTTTTCTCGCCTAGTTTACTTAGCTGTGTTATCTATACAGTCCTGTGGCTTCTAAAACCCCTGAACACCTTGCAACCATGAATATATTCATTTTCACAACACAGTGGAGAAGTAGTCTCCCTAATTTTAAGGAATTAACAGAAAGAATAAATAATTACCTTGGAAATCTGTAACAAACCAGAAGCAGCTGTCAAATYTAACATGAATAGTCTCTTTTGTCTTAATTGGGGTGCTTTTGTAATTGACAAGTAAAATATTTGGATGAAGAGGAAAGCATATCTAAAGGTCATGTAAGAAGCAGCCTTGGAAGTTAATGTGACTTTATTTGAATGGAATACAGTCACCTAGAAAACAAGCTAACTATTTTCACACACTGACAGATGCAAGAGACAGCACAGGTAATTACTGAGAAGCRATAGTTTCATTATCTCTTAAACTACTTAGAATAACAAACCACATTACAATTTCTTAGGACAATCTATTTGTGAATATTTGCATATTTGCCCTAACAAGTTCTATCATGCACTCAAGTGAGATATAAGCTATCCAGTTTTCTTAAGTTTACAAACACCATTATTATTCAAACAATTTCAAGTAAATACTTCTACCTAATTTGAAAAATCTGTCACCTTCCACAGCACCACGTAAGTTCTTGTTTTAAAATAACATTAAATCCACAGCAATAGCTAAATATTTTAAATACTTATGTAATACACTGTAAACTCTACGTAAACACTACGTACACCAAAAAAACATACAAAGAACAGGAAGATCRTTTTGATTAGCAAAGATACCTCAAWTGTATCGCCAGAATCATTTTTCTGTTCTTACGACTTATCCCCAAACCACTCCCAGAAAAGGCACAGTTGGTGGTGATTTTTTTTWAATTTTTTTTTTTTTTTTTAACACACAAAGCCAGAATCAACACAATAGGCCAATGCAGTCAAACACTGCTCTTGTTTCTGAAAAGAACAGGTRGGGAACTTGCATTAGTGTCCGGATGGCTCAGGAAGATTCTAATCATGAAAGATCTCCAGCATCTGCTTACTGCCCTAGGCTCAAATGCAGAAAAGAATCACAAATTAAATTTAGGTTAGGAGAACTTGGCTGTACATCTTGGACATGACTGCCAGCTAGAGTTAGTTGCCTATTCTAAGGCAGTGCTGAGGCTCAGCTCACAATCAGCTCTTAATGGCACTCAGGAGAGATGATGCTTTTTAAAATTAAATTGATAATTACTGTTCAAAGATTATAAAGTATTAGACAATACTTCCACTTTGTGTAAACAAAACCTTTAAAGAAATAGATCTTTTAAAACTTATCACAATGCTTCAATGCATTATGCAGCACAGATCAGAATATTATTTAAATAGTTCTTTTTATTATTACAGTATCTAAAAAGTTCTCCCTTACCAGCAAATGATGCTGTGTTTGGCAGAGAAATGGTATTGGTAATTCTATAAACCAAGATATGCATATATGAGTTATCCCCATTTTGTTAGAAAAAGATGCATTTAAGAAAAATATTTTAGTAAGTCTCTATTCTAAGTTACCTGGTAATACTTACACTACCACACTTAACAAACTGCCTTTTATGAACTATATACACTGATGAACACAAGCTCAGATGCTCTAACAGTTTCCTAGAAGACAGAAAGCTTTGCTGGAGTCTATCACGTATTGTTGCAAGTAATCTTTGAGAAGTGARAAAAAACTCCATTTTGGCATTACTGCTTTTAGAGCATATTCCAAGTACTTGTATAACCATCATCAGTGATCCAGAAATCTGCAAAAGATGCTGATATATTGCATTCATGGTATCAAAAATAGGAAGATCGAGCACTGGATTTCCTCATAAAAATGGTGCTTGAGGTATTTATACAATTGTTTGTAATGGAGATTAAATATAACCCATTGCATGTTGTCTGCAACTATTCAGGACTTGTTCCGTGAAATAGCATTATTGTTAATTGGAAGACCTACTGTTGCACAGGGTGTAAAYAGAAGCCAGTTGAACTTCTATTAGTTACACAATTTGAAGATTAATGAAGTGCTATCTAAATTCAGTGCAAAAGACTTAAGCAATTGGTCTGCACCAAGACTTAAGAGAATGACCAAGGAGGTCCTGCTGAGAACCCAGAGCCTCCCCCCTCTGTACAGAGGCTGCCAGAGTGCAAGACAAYTACACAAGCTGCAGCACAGACATCTCAAGTCAGATTCCTTCCCTCTGTTCTCAACAGTGACTCTTACAGCAGTGAGCTCAAAAATGGGTTTAGTCGAGATGATGGGTCATTTCTAGCCATGTTGACAAAATACATTTTAGTAAAGTGTCTGAGATGTATGGATTCACTTAGTTTCTCTAAATGGTCCTATTAAATCCTGTAATAATACACCAGAAAATCCTTTGGGCTAAGAAGACCCCAACAAACCAAACCAACCAACCTACACCATCAATACAATCCAGGGTGGGCACAAATGGGCTGGATCACCACTGTCATAGTTGGAAATTAGCAAGGATTCACATTTAAGCATGTCACTCAGGCTTTTCACTTTGCTTTTGCTATCTGAAAGGGTACACAGTAATTTTCAGTAACTTGTTTTTATTTCCTCTGTTCACTCCAGATCTTTTTTTTTCAGAAATGGATTTTTGCTAATCTGACAAACGTATTTTGGGCATTCAGTATGGCACAAGCTGGACAAAAATKAATCTAATTTCTAATTCATGCACAATTATGATTTTTTTGGTGGTTAACTGGTTTGTTTCTTTGACTGCTGTGTCAGAGAAAGGAATCAAATTCACTGTTGAAGTATCAGCAATGCTAAACGGAAGATAAAGCATCTCAATTTCCTTTCAGGATAAAATGTGAAATAGTCAACATGGCGTAAAATCATGCAGTTTTACTTACCTATTTGTATTTTCACAAGATAAAACATTTTCACGTGGCCTTTGTRAAATGTCTTTCTAGTTTGTGTGACTATAACTAGTGTTGTATGAGTAATTCCTTAAAAAACACATGCACTTGTGAAGGCTATGATAAACTGAACACATTTGCTACAGGGCATTTTTAAAACACTACTGCTTGCAAGACCATCAGTTTGACAGAGCCTGCTATAGAACAAAATAGGCCAAAACTAAAACTTGGCATGCCAGCACACTTTAATTCTGTATTTRTGAAATGACTTTTCAAACTCAGGAGCTCTTTTCACTACCTTAAAAGGAAAACCCACACATACACACAAAATTCTAACAATTCTAACACCATATTTGTTCTTCACCAACTAGCATATACCTTGTTTTAATGGATTAAAGCAATTAAATTCCTCAAGATTGTGCATATCCAGGCATAACTGAGGAAATAAAGACACCCATCACTATTMTTCTTAAATTTTATTCCATAATAAAAAAGAGAAGATGAAAGAAAGAGTGTTCAGGAATTAAAGCAATTATTGGTCAATGTRAGGAGCAGTAAACTAATTATCTAAATAATGACTAAGGACCTGGTTCATCAAAAGTAATTCTGAGTCCTCCATGGCACAGCTGTAGGCTTCTACAGAACAGAAATCCAGATTATCTTTTACTGAAGCAGGTCCTTTATTCTCGAGAACACTTGATTTCATATTCTATTTATCCTTCTCTTTTTGTTCTTTCTCCTTCTTTTCACGTTCAGCTTTTGCTTCCTCCTCCTCATGTTGTTTTATCAATTGTTCCACCTCCTTTTGCTTCAGAACCCTTATTACTGTCTTTCCGTTCTCTCTTGTCAGTGTTGCAATTTCAACTGAAACACATGGAACAGACAGCAGTGTTTAGGCAGAGCAATCATCAGCAGGGCAAGGTTTGAGATTAAAGTGACAGTGAGGCAGAAGGCTCCAATCCTCCCTGTGCCAAGCAGCTGACTGGGGGCAGCAGAGCACAGCAGCAGGGGAACTCCTCTCAGGGCTTCTGCTCCCAGACTCGCAGGCATTTCAATCCCCCAACTGCAGCCTCGCCCCTGGAGCAGGCCAACAGGGACCATCCTGGACTAAGCTATTCAAAAGCCTCTTGGATGGGCTAAGGCTGACAACTACTGCATCTTCTAAAAACGGGGTTTTTTGGTGACAGTTAGAACTCCAGTGAGCCACATCTGCAGAATGTGCACTCACTGTGTTCCCTCTGTTTAAGCAGAGGGYGTCCTCCCGTGTCAGCGACCACTCACCTTTCTCTGCAGAGAGCTTGCTGACATCCATGGTTTTGTTAAGAACCTTAATAGCCAATGCCAGGGCAGTCTTTAAGGTCATTTCCCCTTCTTTGTAGTCTTGCTTCAGCATTGACACAGCTGCCTGTAAATTTCACAGAAATTAAAATGGTGTCTTTGRGCAATCAATCAAGCAGTCGGGCTTTTGCCAGATAATACCAACACATGAGTAACAGCAGCATTTCTACAATTATCTGCAAAGCTCTCCTGCACTAATAATYAATAACTCAGCTTAATTAATACAGTGCAATTTACACTTTTAAACTTGTCTTTTTGAGAAGAAAAAAACCCAGAACTTACAGCGCTATTATTCCCAATGCATGTGGCTTTCCACCCTCCATAATTTCCGCTAGGATCACTTTGATACAGCTGAAATCCATAATGCTTATCCCAGCCAATATAGAGCAATGAAACACCAAAAGGACGTTTTCCTGTTGAAAAGAAGGCTATTAGCATTCTAAATTTAGCAACAAGATTGGTCRTGAGTGACAATTATTATTTCTTTGATTTCTTTTTTCAATCTATTCCTGTGAACTAGGATTTAACAGACAGTTCTGCACTTCTGTTGCTTAAGATAAGCAGGCCAGCATTTCTTTCTAAGTCATGGGTGAGAGGCAGCAGAGGTTTATTCCATTTAACCTTAAGAGCAGCTCATTTTTGTCTCCACAAATTGTACCTTATCATCTCAGGACTTTAAATCAAAATTTAATATTTTAAGTATGTAGTTTAGCTGCTAAAGCATTTAACTTAGCAGTGTCAAAAGCCACGTAGTTAAAAAGGTAATTCTCTCCCACTACATATATGTAAAACAGCAGAATCATCAGTTCACATACTGAGGAACACTATTTACAATATCCTTTTCTAACATGTTGCTTGCTCCACAGAAAGAGTATTTTTCTAAATGTTACAATACTGATATCCCTACATACAGCCTTGGTTTTGATTCATTGTCCCATTATACTGGATGGGCCCAAAATGGTGAAAGGTTGCCTRAACACTTCTCTGCCGGTCTTTTGAAGAAATTCATTAAATGCAAGAGCACTCAAAGCATATATTGTTCATATACATATTCTATGCAATAGGCCAGCATCACAGCCACCAATTACCCAAGCAATAAAAAGTAGCATCCTCAGCATCAAAAACCAGTAACCATGACTACCCATTCCCCTCTTAAATTAAGCTATTTTTTCTAAGTATAACTTCTTAAGAGAATTCAATAGAATTGTCCACAGACTCAGATCCTTCATATTATGTAAGAGAATTGTTCTTGAGACATTTAGTAACACAATGATTCATCACACTTCATTACCTCCAAACTGTGTATAAGCCTGCTTGATATCACACAGTGCTGTGACTAGTTGTTCACAAGGAATGGGCTCTTGGTACTGTAACAAATACCTAATATGAAAGAGAAGAAAAAACAGTTTTCAAAACTTGTTTTGCTGACCATACCCTGTACCRCATTTAAGAGGAAACAAGCTCCCAAGTTAGAGCCTCTTTGATCCAGCTGTTCTATTCCAATCTACTTCTGATCTACTAAATGCACGTTCATTCTGATCTAATGCATAGACAGCTGAATGTGACAGCACAGGCAAGTAAACCRTGTTAGCTGTCAGCAGACTTACCTCTGTGCAATCAGTCTCAGCTCATTTGTGAGAACATTGGCATCTGAAGTTATTCCTGCAACRCTGCAAGCCATATCCCTGCAAGAAAAGCATACAAATTAACAGAACTCCTGTCAATCTCCAACCAACAGTCACATCTTCATACAGGGGTTCAAGCAGAGCACTACTGTTGGGCTCTTCTGATCAAAACTACAGAGCTGTCATACAAAATGGATTTATCTGCTCCTGCCTTTACAGTACACTAAAAGTATCAGTAACCATTTGCTAAGAGCAGAGGTGGACAGCAAAAGTCAGTGAGTCAGTGTGTTAGTTATACATGTAATTCTGAGAAGAGGGTCATGCCAGGGATAATGAAGTTCTGAGTGGCTTTACAAAAGCCATTAGGCACAGACAGGTGCTTCCCAGGAGGCCACCTGACACCGCACACCACAACACTAGAGGAGCCACACAGATGTGAAGGCCTTCAGTGTGTGTTGTGGCTGACACATGGCATCTGTGTAACTGAAACTTAGTGGTCTTGATAGGACCCTAAGAAAAAGCAGCACTTTACACCCCTGATTGTTTTGTTAGCTCTTCATTTAGRAGCTCTTTAGCTCAATCTGATAAAACTACAAAGCTTGCACTATACAAAAGGGATCTGTGAAATTAAGAATTTTCCAGAAGATGGAAGGTGTTCTAGGTGATTACTCCAATGCGCTGTTACACTGCCACTTTGAAAATCCAGTACTTCCTACCACTCTAGATGCTTTCAAGATCAACATACAATGGGAGGCTGACAGGCTGAAAAATTGTGTTTCATGTGCACATTCTGTTAAGAATGAAGCTCTACCTCCCTTGTGGCAAGAAAGGATAATCCATGAAAATCTTTGCTCTRAYACCACAATTTGMCCTTCCAGGAGCTAGAAGGGAAATGGCAATAGAAAGACATTTCATCTCTGCTACAATTGTGGCAAAAAAGCCAAAGGCGTATTTTACCCAATTATCTTGTTCTCTTTGAGTCACCAAAAAAACCCCAAAGACTTAGAAGAGGAGCTGAGATAGCATGGTAATTTYTGTGTGCATTCTTTATTCTGCCCTCCAATGGTATTTTGTAAAACTGAAATTTCCCGATTTTCTTAACTGCTGCAATGCCATTACCTTGCATGGTGTAGTACCAATAAACAGGCTATTCCACCTAGAAAATTCTCCTAGAGATAAAAAAAAAACAAACCAGCAACACTACTTTAGGAGATCTGCTGAAGTGAAAAATGACAAAACAATCATACGTGTCTAGAACACCAAAGATTTKTAACACTTCAAATGAAATAAGACCAGGTTATGTGCTAATCAGGGCTTTGTTGTGAATAACATCATTAGATATTTAAWTATAATTTCAACTTACTCATTCAGTTTGTATATTTTCTCTGAGAAAAACACTTCATCAAGRAGCTTGTGAATGTTGCGCCTCTCTGCTGCCAGCAGAACGCCATCGTTTGCTAGAATTCCCAGGCAAGTGCCTGCGTGCCCAATAGCTTCCATTGCATACTCAACCTGGTACAGGCGGCCTAGRAAAGGATTGAAATTCCCATCATCAAAAAATAACTCTGAACAAAACCAAGTACACCAGGTGACTTAAATGTGAAAGAATCTGGCAAGTGCTCATGGTACCATCTACTCACACTTCTGCAGTCTGCTACCAGCGGATAATAAATTAATTGGATGAAAAGGAGGAGGGAGTCCTCCTTTTGATGAAAAGAAGGAAAATAAAGTAATACTGGACATGGCCACTGGGGAAAAAAAAACCCCTTTATATTAAAAAAAAAAATTTGAAAAAAAATGAAGAACTCTCTGCTGCAGCAGAATGAGCCAAGATAAATTTTCAATAAAAAAGAAAATATTTTATATTGGACTTTTTGAGTTCATCCCATCTAAGAAGTAAGAAAACATGGTTTGTACGTACTTGTTTCAGCATGTGCAAGAATAACAAGGAGAGGCGTGACTGCACCACCAGGATATTATCCATTCTCAAGGGAGATGACAAAATCTAACCATACTCAAACAAGAGATAAATGGTTATTTCAAAAACATGGCATGTGATATTACTTCATGATGGGACAAGATTCCCTTGCTTCAATTWGAATGAGTTTGAAAGTTTCCACTTTGAACCCTTGGTGTACCTACAGACCTGGATGTGGGGTAATATGATTTCTATAACTCATATTCAGACAGAAACATGCTACAACCACCCTCTGCACAAGTGTTTTGATAGTTTTGAGAAGATGGATAGAACAGTCAGAGTTTACTTGAAAGTGTCAGGCCAAAAAATACCTTCCGGAGAAAATATGGTAGTTCTGGAGTCATATCTTCGAGACTGTAAAAGGAATAGCTCAGTAAGTATCAGCAGTCTCTTGTTACCAACGCTCCACAAGCCCATGTATAACAGACCCMGCCAGCCGGTGACCTCGAGCTGGTCACTGGTGCTGCAGCCCGGCTCCTGCAGCGAGCCCGCCGCCCGCCGCCCCCGCCCGGGCCGTGACTCGGCAGGACCCGCGGCTCAGCAAAGCCCCGGGGAAGGCGGCTCACTCACCATGGTGCCGGGAACGCGCCGCGGGCAGAGCGCAGTGGGYCACGTAAACCGGGAACCGGCCCGAGAACCGGCACCGGGCCTGCAAGAGAGCACAGGGCACGTGAACCGGGAACCCCGGGACTCCCGGGAAGCGGCACCGAGCGCACCCCAACACGGCCCCAGGGGGCGCTGCCGCCCGCTGCCCGCACTGCACAGTCATCCTCAGCACGGCACAACGCGAGGGCCGCGCCGCCTCCCGCCTCGTGCAGAGACACCTCCCGGCCCCCGCCGCCCACCCGCCGCCCGCCCGCCACCCGTCCTCACTCACGGCGGGCCGGAGGGAACCGATGGGCCGGGCGGGGGCGAACGAGGCTCGGCCGCCGGGCAAGAACCGGGCGCCGCGGCCGCGCCCGAACCTTCACCGTCGCTTC
>NW_026623328.1:877649-907866 GCF_030028575.1 Malurus melanocephalus | reverse complement strand
CCCTGCTCCTGGGCGCAGCGCGGCGGACTCGCCCATCCAGCCAAGGCAGCACCGTCTTTATTGCCTTTATTGGGTCCCGTGTCAGCCCCAGTCCCTCAGCAGCCGCGGACCTACGGGGCAGGTGAGTGCTGCGTGTACGCCTGGGCAGTCTCAAACCACGTCTTCTCCACAGCTTCCTGCCCCATCTCGAACATTGTCATTAAGTGTTTCCAGCCCGTTTTGGCCGTGATTGTGAGGTACTCCTTGTTCTCCGGGTACAGCAGAGCCGTGTGGGCGGCGATGACGAGGGACTGTGCAAACCTCCCGCTCACCAGGAGGAAGAGGGCACCTCTCTCCTCGGTGCTGAGTGGCACAACGCTCTCGAACCCTGCGAGAACGTGGCCCCCAACGCTCAGAGGGTCTGRGCTCTCAATCATCATGTACATGATGGCTATGGCCACCTCAAACACGTAATACCCATAACTCATGTCACTAAAGTCCAGGATGCCAGACACTCTGTACTGGGGATTCTCCAGGGAACCAGCACTGGAGTCCACGAGAATGTTGTGGTCATTAAGGTCTCCATGATTGATACCTAAACACAGAAGAAATATTAGTAACTCTTAAACAGATGAAACAGCTTCAGGAAGATGCACGTCAAACCAACACCCAACTACACAACCACACTGGTTCCCTGCAGCACCAACTGCTGCTTTTCACACTTTTGCACTGCTTCAATGGCCTCCCCTGCACTGCCAGATGACCCCAGCAATGGGTAAGAGAGAGCCTTGCAGATCTTGCTCCAGGCTGCTGTGACCTGTGATACACTACACGGTCTCCAAACACACAACAGCAGTTTTCCAGCTACAGAACATTCACATTATCATCAASATCAATGTGAGTTGATTTCCAAAGATATGATTAAGGACTTATTCAGGCCTTTATGAAAGATAGTACTGTACTCCATATACAGTAAGCTGATATAGCAGCATGAAAACCATAACTGGGAGCAAACTCATCAGAARGATAAAGAACTGACCCTGACTGGACAGAACATTCCTCCTGGCTTACTCTGTTCTGTGCACATTCAGCACAATATTTGTCCATGTCTAGGCTAGGGAAAAGAGATTTACTTCTTTTGCTGCTTTTTTTTYCCCTTCTTCACAGACCCAAACTCCTGTAAGAAATTTCTGTGTCTCAGGGCAACATAATTACAATGAGAATAAAATACTCACAGGCTCGGAAACTGCTTAGCTTGGGTATTACTTTGACTTTAAACTGCTCAATAACTTCTTCCACCACTGCACGGTATTTGTTCTGGCCCAAGGCATAAATGTACTGATCTAGAAGAGGGACRTTTGCCAGGTTCCAAATGAACTGACCTCGATGCAGACTTTTTACTGATGGATGAYGGAATTTCTTTGGAAAAAGCACACAATAAAATAGGCCATAAGTAAAAAATGCTGGGTTTGAGATTAAAGGGCTTGGTTTAAAACCCCTATTAATTTTAACAGGTTTCTAGTATGACTCACTGAAAAATACCATGACTTGGACTTTTGTTCTATATCAAGTAAAAAAATAACCTGAAGAATGATTAAGGCAAGCATCTTAATATCTACATACAGCCTGAATGGTTTATCCCCATGTTTTAGGTACAAAGATTACCTTKTCATTTGTCACTTCAATAATCTAAAACTGCTGCTGCCTGTCTATAGTGTGACATTACATAGTGACTTTGACTGCCAAGRCCAGAGTCCCACTCCAGCAGAGCTCAGCCTGCACAGCTGGTGCTGCAGAAAGCTGTGGGAGCACCAGKCACACAAAACCTGCCAGCATGCTTGGAACGGGCACACTCTGTGCTTCTAAGGGTGGGAGAACCTTGGGGGACAAGCCTTAGGAACAGCTGGTGTTTGAAAAATCTGGAGCACAGTAGTTTATGGAGACACTGACCATGGCTTTATTCTTATGAACATTTTCCTTTGTACATCCAGGCCTCACTAAGCAAACAAGATCCTTAACCTATCTCTCACTAACAAATGGAAGAGATGGTTTATAAAGTGACATTCAGAGAGGAAGAGCATCTTTCCCACTGCACACCCCATGCTTATCTTGGACTCTTCATATGCTTATTAAGTTGACCTCTGGGCCAGATTTGTCAGTGCATAGGGCAAATAAAAAAAAACCTTCCCACAAGAGTAGCTGGCTTCCTTTTAAGAAAAAAAAAACAACAAAAACTGTGCTTGTAATTAAGACTCTTAAGGATCACTAAATTATAGTCAAAAGTGGACAGTGTATGAGCAAGTAAAGAACAAGACTAAGCCTAAACCCATTTGGGGGATGATAATCCATATGTTAAGGGAATAAAGAGCCTTTTCCACCAGAATTGCTTCTCATTAACTACTTACTCCTCGACARGATCAGTCACAGGCATATTTTGAGACTATCTTATTTTAATCACATTATAAGAGTGTGACCAGTGTGTCAGAAGGCAACAGTAAGTTATCTTTCCCAACTAAAAAATGCTCTTGTAATTTAAGGATGGTTAGTAAAACCAGCAATTCACATTTCATAACTGTCTGAAGCTGGTAGCCAGAACATGAGAAGGAAAGGTTAATGAAAGGTTAATACATAATGTGGGTTCTTTCATGCAGCACACTTAGTTACTGGCTGATTGATCAGCTTTATTATCCTGCAGAACTACAGAGTAAAGACAGAACTTACTTTGCATTATGATTATTTGAGTGGAAGTGGTGCAAATGAGAAGTGTTACAGATCTCTGTTGGCACTGCTGGCATTGGAGGGAGGGAAGCAGCTGCTATCAATATGAAATGGTCACAGTGCTAATGACGAGGAGAAACACAACAAGTCAAAAGGAATTCAAAGTAATAGATCAGCCAGCTGTGCACTACACAAAAATCCTTTAAAAAAAACTTGGTATCCTAATTTGAGCACCCTAAGGTTCATTCTCCTTTACTTGCCAGGTTTGAAACACTAACAGGTGAGCTTTGCCTAAATAAAAGTAACCCATCTTCCTGCTCATGGTGAAGAAATGCATCACAGAAGGATCACCAGAACCATGGCGCTTGTCACGTCCTTGGGAAAAGCCTTTTGGCAGCAGCCACCTTGGAGGCTGGCACCTGTGAGTCCAACTGACAGCTGCAGTCACCAATCACATTGTGCAGTCAGAAAAGCAGGCACCAGTGCAAGTGGTGAGGAGACAGTAAGAGAGAAGGCTGAGGCTGAAGCATGAAAACTCACCTCTGAGAGCACTTTATCCACGCTGGCAGCGAGCCTCCCGATCTCATAYAGAATCTGAGCATTGGTAGCAATTTTTGCTACTGGTGTACCTGGCAGGTAAGTCAGCAGTCTSACCATGTACTTCTTGCTGCCAGGTCTATGATCTGACAAGGAGAGATGCAGTCAGTTGCTCTGATACGTGCTATTGAGTATTAGTTAATTTAAGAGGCAAAAAAGGTTTATACCGATGTAGAAGTTGTCAGATGTAGGTTATGAAACAGATTTCACGCCAAGATTTGATTTACCAGAATGTTGTGCAAACCTTAACACATTAAAAATTTTATGCTGGATTTTTAGTCCTCGTGCTTGGAACCAACTCAGAACGAAGCAGGATTTCTCCAATGCCTGCACACATCCATGTAAAGTTTTACAGCTGAACAGGTCTCAGRGATCCCAGGTGTTGTATAGAAGTTACAGTGACAGTAAAAGCTAAATGCCAACACAATTGGTCTTYCAAACACTGTTAAAGCAATTTGTTATGGCTTCAGAGATGGGCTAGAATTGTATTTTACATCACTCTGCAGGCAAATAATTTCAAACATCACTTAGTCAATGAGGCTTTTTTTAACCTTTCTTGTGCRTGGACACAAGATGTCAAATAAATGTTTTCTCCAATTCATTAAACTGAAGTGTTTTCCTAAGTGTTTTCCTAGTTAATTATTCATCTCTCTCAGCTGCTTTGCTTCTGGTATTTTAACTCTGGACTATTATGGCTGGCACACAGGTCACCTGMTGCATATCCCTATTTAAACACAAGCCTAGAGCATATACATGGTGTGCTATGCAGCAATCTCCTGCCGAGCTAAGGGTGAGAGTGGGCACTGAAGGTGCTGGCAGTGGCTCACCTCCTGACTCCAGAGACATTATGTTACCATCTTTTGTGCGATAAGGAGTAGCTGMAGGAAAGCCTTCAGCACTGAGAAACATCATGGCCTGGGTCTGTGCTTCAATGAGGTCAGGCTTCTGGCTGTCTTCTGAATTGGTGATTTTGAGGACATACTCAGCAGCACCTTCAGCTGAGACACGCACGTGGAAGTTCTGATCATCGTAGCTGGGCAGTGACCCGATCCAAGCCACCTTCAATCCAAACACCCTATCAACCAGTTCAGCTGCCTCTTTCTCACCAAGTGCTGGTTTGGTCAAGGTCTGCGGTTGACAGTCATTTCCAGAAGACATTATGTCTCTAGAAGAAAATGAAAAACTGGATGATCTGATCTCTATTCTGACATCAGAAGCAGTAATTACTGCAACAAAATATATTTAGCTGCTGGAGAAGCTTCCTACATTCATTAAACAAAGAAAACCACCCCACCTCCCATCAGCTCAGATTTCTCTACATCATGGCTTATCAACTTCTTAGGCTGCAGCCCCTCCAAAGAAAGACTGCAAGAGAGACGCAGTCAATCTGTTCAGAATAGCAGACATGAAAAGCTAATTAACCAATACAAAGCTTTCATTAGCTCATTTCTAGCAGCAGGCTAACCTGATATTGTTGATAGGAATAAGACTCCCTAAGGAGCAAAGTGGCTGAATCCCTGATCGGAAAGTTTTCAATTCATGTCTGCAAAAGGCAGGAAGTATTTTAGTTCATCATAACGTTAAAGCAGATTAAATCTTTCCGCTTGGTCACGGCCTTCCAAGTTGCTGTGCTAAGAAAGGCAGCACAAACCTGCAGCCGCTCTCTCGTCTCTCGCCCGCCCGGCTGCAGCAATCCCGAGCCTCCTCAGCGAGCAACCCTTGGACTGGGGGAGCCGCGCCAACCTTTGCCCAGCGCGGGGAGGCCGAGGAGCGGCAGGAGCGGCCGGGAGCCGCGGCCCCGCCGGCCCGGCCCCCGGCAGGAGCGGCCCCGCCAGCCCAGCCCCAGCCAGGCCGCCTCCCGGCCGAAGGAAGCTCCGTGCGCTCAGCGGATCGCGGCGAGGAGCGGCCCCGGGCCCTGCGCTGCAGCCCGGCCCGAGCGCACCGGGCCAGGAGCGGAGCGCTGCCCCAGCACGGGCTTTGTTCTGCCACAGCACAGAGGGAAGGAAAGCTGCCACTTCCTGTCACAAAGGCAAAGCACCTAAAAAACCCTGCGCTCACAGCAAGCATCCTTTTTATTCTTTTGTTTAAACCCTTCTATCAGCACACCGGATCAAAATCTCTGCCAAATGCTTAGATTGAASACCATAAATACAAATATTTATAACAAACCTGAGGCATTTTGCTCAGGATGTCCTTTAGACTGTCCTAGAGATCAGATTGGGTCCATGGGTTCCTATACAATTTCAGACTTAATGAAAATCATGACAAACCACAAGATTAATACAGAAATCTCTTAAGAAACTCCTAATGAAAAGGAAAAAATTATTCTGCCCATAGCTGGCGTCCTCCTATGACAGATYTAGGAACCTGAAGAAAAAMCGAATTTCGGAAAGACATGMTGAAAAACAAAACAAAACAAAACAAAYCCCAACAACACCTAAAGCATCTTGGTTTTAAGTAAATAATTTAAAAATCCTCTATCACCAAATTTCAGTATTGTTTGTAATATTAAGGACACAAAATTGAAAATGCTATTTTAATCAAGTCGGGAATTTAGAAAAGGGAAACCATTTTCTCAAGAAACAACTTTTTCCCCTCCAATTTCAGAACAGATGTTATTAAAAGTGATTGACCAAATAACAAAAATTAAGTGAGTTTTAAAAAGAAAACGTCTCTGTAAAATATTTAGGGTTCCCTGTCTTGATTTGAGGCCCACTGAAGCTTTATTTGATCAGAACAAAATGAATACAGTAAGAAAGCCTTCTTGCTGCGTTTTAACATAGCTGGTCACAGAAATGTACTCCTGCTCTCTGCAAACAAAATTACAACRCACTTTGCAGATCTGTACCTCATTATTCTTGCCTCAGCTGCCAGACTGGAGAGCCAAAACTGAAGACCTATAAACCTCTGTGCTTCTCCTGCCTGCCTGGTACTCTGGGGGAAGCCCACTGTGGTTGTGAGGCAAGGCAGAGGTTGAAGGTTGTACTTTGGCCTGTCTTATTATCTGTAGAAACATAAACTTGAATAATTCAGCATAAGCGTGTTAAATTCCAGTCTAACACCCCTGCTGAAAGTGAGGGTTGAAGTAGGTTAGTGTTGGACATCCCCAAATCACTTCTGAGGACTTTGTCATAGCTGTAACCTTGGCCAAGAGCTTGCTTTAATACAGGACTTCATCCAGATTTTAAATTAGACATTTTGCAGAAGGGGAAAAAAAAGTTATTCAAAAAGCATTTGCTGTAACATCCAGACAGGTCTYTGGAGTGCAGCTAACCCAGAGAACCTTCTACACCAGCTAAGCACACTTTGCAAGCTCACATCAGACAGGAAATGAAATATGCATAACTACATAACACTATCTCTTTTCTTTAATCACCCCACCCCTTCACACACTGTACCCTTTTAAGTGTATTCYTTACTATCTATTCAAAATAGACAGTAACATACAAGAACTGTGGTACAATTTTATTTATTAAAAATAATTTACAGCATTGGTAACATTTTATGCACAATTTTMATCAATGGAACTTAAGATATATCTATACAATACTTACTGAACTTMAAACTTACACTGTTCTGTTGGCTTTAAACAGCAGACATTGATTTGCAGTTGCTTAAATATGATTAATATACATAGCTTCTTGTTCTTATACTTAGGTGTAAAATGTATAAACATCAACGCTATCCCAAAGCTTTATAGTTTGGGATGGGGAGGAAGAGGGAAGCAAGAAGAGAAAACATTTATAAAAATTTCAACAAGATTCTCCCCCAAAATTCAAATGGAGAGAGGTCTAGGTTAAATACATCTAACACACTGAGTCACTTCTCAAACAGGTACACGTCCTCCTAGGCTTTAGGATACTAAAGGGAGGTCTAATTGAACGGCGTTGGGTGTGTGAGCACAGCAATCCTGACTSTCCTGTGCCCTGCCACTGCCTGAGAGCTTCTGCCATTCCTGCCCACCTAAGGCTCTGGGGTCCCAGGTGTGTCCAAAGTTAAATGTCGTCCCTTTGCTGCTGGGCTCTTGCTGTGGGCTTTGTACAGGGCAGAGGGAGCACGGCTGTTCCCATGGATCTCGAGCCAGGTGTTCCCTGCACGGGCAGTTCCCCACCCCTGAGCAGATGGGACAGGGGCAGTGCCATCCCACACAGCACCCCCACAGCTCAGGGTGTGTKCAAAGGGCTGTTCAGGAGTCAGCCTGTCCTGGCTTGGGCTTGTTTAGAGCTGGAGCTGCTGCACCAACAGGAGCCTCCAGCTGAGCAGCCCCTGTGCCCAAGCACAGTTGGACCCTCTCCCATGGACTGGAAGGTACAGCAGTGCAGCAGAACTAAAGCAGCTGCTATGACAATGAAGCCCCGTTTGTCTCTAACAAGAGCTGACTCGCATTACTGGGGACAACTTACAGGTAAGTCACAGTCCTTGAAATCACACTTCTCATCAGTCTGCCTTGACATGGCTTGGATCCCTGTCTCCTGAAGCATGGAGACAAGGCAGGGGGGGCTGTGTTCCCGTTAAGCATTAGTTACACAAGTTGTAAATAGGGCATGGAGTTGCAGTTTTATTATCGGCACGAGGCATCATTATGTACCAGCATTAAATTCCCATTTTCTCCCCACTAACATACATTTTCTTGAACGAAATCAAGAATATACCTTTGAACTGGCATAAAATAGAATTAGACACTGTTGTACAAGAAGTAAGATCTGCTYAGTCACTCTGGATAGAATGAATGGAACAGGAACTCATTCAGCATTCAGTTGAATATAATAYTCAAAACTGCATTGCTTTATCCCCCTTAGCAGTGTAGGAGTCACTGGAATGGTTTTCAGCTCACCTAAAAGAAAACTACATCAAACTAGTGAAATATAAAACCAGATTATAACAGAACTTCAAACTTTAGTGAAACAAAACAGAAAAATATCAAACTTATGTCAGTCAAATTAGTTTGGCCTTTGAACTGTCAAAAAAGACATTGTATTGATGTAATTTTGCAAGAGGTCTTGGGTATTTTGGGTTTGGGGTTTTTTTTAAGGAATGTCAAGCGTACTATTTAAAGATTTGAACAGTGCATCTGTTAGTTCACAACTCATGTATCTTAGTGTCTGGTTATAAATTAAAAGCACATGTAAATAAAGCTAATACAGTCCTCTTGAATGTTTTAATATTTAAGACAAAGTTTATCAAGAACAAAAAAGATCTTAAAGCAAAATCTTGACAATTTATAGGCAAGTACTGCAGTTTTGTTCTCCAGCAGAAATTAACCACTACACGAACTGTAAGTGGACTTAGGAAGCTTTTGAAGACACAGGAGCACAGGAAGAGCCTGCTGGAGCTGCAGTGACTCGCACAGCTCAGACACCACCAAAGCTCTGTGAAAGGGGAGCACGAGCCATTCTGCAGGAACTCTGCATCTCCTGCTACTGTGTACTACAGAACAGGGGTTTCACCCTCACTGTGCTGACAATTACAGCTACTGCACTGCCATGACAGACAGCTCTGTKCAGCATTCCAGGCTCTTCCTCAGAAAGGACCACTTTGTAAGAGCTGGGAGCTGCCAGCACATGAGAAAGCACTAAAGGCAGCATGGCCACCGGGCTCAAACGCCTGACAAGTGTAACTCATTACAGATTGTATTTCAAGCAGAGTATTTCAAACAGCCCTATAAAACATTTTTAAAGGTTTTTAAAGGTTAAAACACTGGGGGAGGTACTTTGTCGGATGATATTGCAGAGCACAATAAAAACATGTCACAAATGACAAAGTGCATCCCTTGAAACAGATGACAAACTTCAGTTGAAGGGCATAAAGAAACATGGCTTAACCTGCATGAATGAAACAACTGAGAGATTTGTTTTTAAATGCAGAAATGTTTCTTCCAAGTACACAGTATTTAATATATTTCATTGCTTGAGCAGTTTAAAACTGGATCCAGATGAAATATAATCCCGTAATAAAGGTAAGGAAGTCATTATCTGTGATACAGGATACCACAGGCTTCATGTGGACTGCTTTTGTTCAGCCCATAACCTAAAGAACAAGAAATTGAAAACTCAGTATCTCTTTCAGCTCTGGATGAAAAAAAAATCTGTTTGGCCCTTAAGATTCCATCTGCTACTCTTAAACCAACAAACAGCAGTACACAGATTTACAGGTGCAAAAACTGAGTGGAAACAACTGCAGAAAATCTTCTTACATAATAATCTTCAGAACAATCAGTTTCAATTTCGCATAGTTTATTTACAAAATGGTCTGATAAAACATCCCCTCCATACTTACAGCTCTCTGTCACAATACACATGTTGATTTTAGCAATGTTTAATAGCACCATTAGAATATTATTTAAAATCAGAAAGGATCTCGTTGCAGTTACAATGATTCACAATCTTTTACATCCATGGACGAAGTAACTTTGAGCACACTAGGACTGTTTGCAGTTCCACAGTACAGATTCCTGGGTTCACACAAGGCATTTTCTGAGTTACCAGTTATGCAGGGTACCCAGAGAGTCAGTAGCTACTATAAGAATCTTCGAGCCACAAAGTTTAGACTTCCACCATTCTTGTATAAAGTTATTTCCATATTGTTTTCAAACAAGGCAATCACGCTGAATACTTTTCCAGTGCTTGTCTTCAAAAGAAAAACAAAAAAAAAAGAGAAACAAATTAAGCTTTGTTTTCACTTCCCCTTGCTTATTCTCGGTCAACGTCCTAACCCCAAGTTTTGTCGAACACAAGCAAATTTAACCCTCTGATGTGCCTCTGCAGCCCCAAGCCCACTGGGGACAGAAGGAAGGCTTGTTTGAGTGCACAGTTTAGATGCAGCTGTGAGCAGGCAACCATTGGCAACCCTGTCCCTAAGATGGCACCAGTTGTGATATGGGCTTGCTTACAGAGAATGGAGAACTGAAGCCTCTCTCAAATCATCACACCTATGAGAGACAAACTCAATTCTATCCTCATAGTGAGCCCATGAGGGGCAAACCACCAGCCAGGATAATCAAGAATATCAGGCTGCATACAAAGTTGTGTACAAAGATCACGGGTATACGTGATATACATGTGACATACACGGTATGTACTTTGGGAAACTCCAACAGCCATGACAAACTTCAGGCAGGACTATAAGCTTACCTCCCAAGAGAATTAAGTTCTGTTTTGTCCTGCTTGGCTTTCTGTTATCATCAGAATTAACTTTCTCTGCTTTCAATCATCAGTACATWCAACAGAGGAATTAAAAATATTGCAAAGATACCTTAACTTCCACAGTCATTCTGGGCGACAGCTCTGGAGGGAACAATATAGAAAATTGCTCTCTGCCAGTGAGTCCCAAAGTACTTGGATTTTCCCCAGGACGAAACTGAAGTGGAGCAATGCCAATTCCAATCAGCTGACTCCTATGAACCTTCTCATAGCTCTCAGCAAGGACAGCTTTAACACCCTGCAAATAMAAGTACAGCAGGCAGAGTGAAACACAGAGCCAACCTTCAAACACAGATTATGTCCAACACCTCGTAACTCAATTTCAAGAGTAAGGAGTGCTTTGCAAGTCCTTAAAGTTTAGCTTTCCAGCTAAATGGAAGCAAACAAGCCAGAGCAGGCCCATGTAGTGTGAAATGGAGTTTGTTACAGACAGTGGCCATGCTGGAGTTAACAGGACATGAGTCAATGGCTGACTTGAAATATATTCTCAATATTAGTGGAAATTAGTTCCCGACAGCGAGATACTGAACACYCCATGGAGACTAAACAGAGTTCAGCATAGACAGTCTCAAAGTCTGGCACCCCAAGTGGTAAATTACATAATGAGGAAATTCAGATTTATCCTGACTAGTGATTCTCTCACATGAAGATTCTAACAAAGAAATTATACAATGTGTTTTTAGATATTTCCAGAAAAAAACACCCCCAAACCCAAACAAAMAAACCCAAACAAATCAGCAGTACCAGTAAAAAAGGTCCTTTTGCAGCCCAGTCTCTTGAGCTACCCAGTCCATACTTCTTTCCTGCTAGAATAATTACAGGAATGCCTGCCTTCTGGTACAGCTCCGCTGCTTCAAACACATCTAGCTGTGGAATGACAAAGTGACACATTTTGAGTGAGTTCTAAAYCTCCACCTCCATGCCAGAGTAGCTGTGCAAACAAATATATTCCTACCGTTTGTCCAGATGGGAAGTAAATTGTTTTAGGAGCTGGTTTTCCTATGAACTTATTCAGAAGCTTGATATTTGCAAAGGTACCTCTTGTCATCACAGCATCATTACCTCTTCGAGCCCCATAAGAGTTGAATTCACGAGGTGTGAGTCTGGCACAAAAAGCAAATTGAAAGAAAGTAGTCACTTTAAATATTATCTGATTTAAAAGGAATGTTAATGTTTTTTTATGAACTATTACAGCATATCTAAGTTTTCAGTGAAAGATGTAAAGAACTAGAMCTCMARCAAATGTAATTMTTATAAATCATAAACAAYACATGTAAATTACTGCTGTGTTATTCATGAGGAAAGCTGCAATTTTAAACTCATTTTCTACAACTTCATTATGAAATGCTACAAGCAGTGTGGTACTTACAGAAGAATTATGGGGAGATTGTTCTAGGAAACAACACAGCTTACTAATCACCTTACCAGTACCAGCATATTTATTAGCATTTACTAATAATTTTGCTTTTCCGCACACAATCTCCCCTTTCAGCAGACAGGCATTTCTAGAGAAAGGCAACAGTGCTGATCAATTATTCAGCATGTGCAGCAGTCCATCCTGTGCCACCCCAAGGGCTCACCCTTTGCTGGTCAAGTACTTGGCAGCAGCACTGCTCCTTGCAATGCTCCCGGCGGGGGAAATGTGATCTGTGGTTACAGAGTCCCCCAGRTACAGCAACACATGGGCATTTTCAACTGGCTGTGGTGAAACTGGTTCTTTGGCCTGAAAGAGATGGGTGGGGGGGGAAGAGAACAGAAGGGAAAAAAAATAGAAACATTAAACATTTTCTTCCAGGAAAAAAGACATAAAACATATCTGCAATATATGAAGGCACCTTGATGTACAGGCTCCATTCATTCCAGAGACACAAACATTAATTTAAAAGACTGAGAAATATCAGTGATAATTAAATTTGTTACTTAAACTTTGAAGCTTTACTGGAATAGCTATTCCTTTATTTAAATGCAATCCATATAATCTGGTGGATAGATCCAATGTACTTACAAGTTTATCAAAAAAGGAAGGACATCTAATATAAGTAGATTTTATATCCCAGGGAAATAAAGTAGACTCTGGTGCTTCCAGTAAATTCCATCGTTTGTTTCCTTTCTACAAGAAAGAAAATTAATAAAAAAGAAGTTAGTTTATTGTATTTTCATATTCAGAAACTAAAGACTTACTGGGATTTTATTCATTACTATTCTTTAGTAAATAATTTTCTATTACATATTACAAGTTACTTCAGTGGGTATTATTCAGAAATCACTTTTTAATATAAGTATCCATCTCTGTTAAGCCCTCTGTTACCAACAGAAATAAATGACAAACCAATCGCATTCAACTGCAATATATTATAAAGCTACAGTGAAATGAAATGTAAGCCTTATATTATGTAGAACAGACCACTCTTACCTCCATCTTTTCTTTCAATTCCTTAAACATGGATGATATCACACACTCCTCTTCCACTGTGTGAAGCTCTTGTCGGGTGGGCCAAATATCTCGTAAGTAAATACTTTCGCCGTTAAATCCGGTGCCTGAGTAAGATTTCAAACACAACAGTACTTCTGAAGACTAAAACACTAGACTTGAGATTTGTATTAGAATAGAAATGTGTATATATTCAGGCTTGCAGAGATGCTACCAGATAGGCAGAGTGAATGCTTTGCTTCAGCCATGAGCAACACCAAATATGGCTGTGCTTTCTCTTCAAATCTATTGGCAGAAGCCTCTGCCCATGTGCAGCAGATCAGCAASAGAACTCACCCAGAGGCTCCGTGTCAAAGTCTATCCTGACGGTGCCCGCGATGGCGTAGGCCACCACCAGCGGAGGGGACGCCAGGTAGTTGGCACGGACACAGTCACACAGGCGGCCCTCGAAGTTCTTTGTTCCAGACAACACCCCACAGGCAATGATATCACCCTGAAAGGCAAACCCAGACATATTGTTCCAGCAGTATGGGGTACTTCAACAGCTTATACTATTTTTGTTGACTAAGTCAGATGTGCTCTTGGCATTTCACTTCAAATATCTACTCTAACACTACAACTGAAAGGTATTTTGCTCCCTCCCACTACCCTTCTCATTTWCCTTTTTGACCCTCTGATATATGCACTCCTGTCACTTCAGTCAACTCCTCCCTCTCCTGTCTTTTTTTTCTTTTTTCTTCTGCTTCAGAAGAGAAAAAAAGCTGTAGCTTTTTACACACTGCTGGTTAAAATGACTCAAGCCCACAGCTCTCCAAAACCCTCCACTTACGATTCAAAGTCTACACATTGCATCCTCTGCAAGATTCAATCATTTGTATTTATCTTGTAATTTATAACTATATTCTACAAATACTATATGTTACATTTATTTTACATATCAATGAATCAGCGTGGTCTCCCCCTCTGACATGCAAATAAACCAACAACACTGTGCAAATTCCAAATAAAAAATGAAGTGTATTTTGCATGGATTCCTGTATTTCTTGATTGCCTAACTGGGTGAGAAATACATTTCTGTGTTCAACAAGTCAGCCAGAGCTTTACCTGTTTTATTGCATTCCTGATGGCTTCTGGCAGAGGAGCTGTGTTCCCAACACAGGTGGAACACCCATAACCAACAACCTCAAACCTACATGGGAAAAACCGATCAAGTAATACATTACATGGCCACGAGCAATTTGTTAACAAAACTGCTTTTTCTTTTATTAACAATCCTCAAGAATTTCTTTGACAGTTAAGACTTTTTAGAAAATGAACAGCAGACACTACATGCCACTGATGCAAACCACAGCTGGGCACTGTTACAGAATAATGAACATAATCCAGCTGTTACTGCTACAGAGCAACCCAAAATGTACTAAGCAACCCTTTACAGCAACCATGATAAGGAAAGACTAATACAGACTGTCCTGACAAATTTGCAACCAGCTTCTTTTACACTTCTAAAATACATCATCAAGTGCATGCAGTCCTGTAAGTAACTTAAAACGAAGTCATTTGTGACTGAAAACACCAGAGCTMTGATGKGTTAGAGCTACACATTGTAAATTTKAAAGTGGAAATWCAATGAAGGAAAATAAKTCTAAGTCAGCAAGTAAGTAAAATGGCAATCTATATGCTGGGAATTAGCCAACCCCAAGTGAACAGCAATCCTATTTATCAACCTGTACAACGTCCCCTATGTACTATCTGCCTAAACCCCCAAAAGGAGCCAGGCCTTACCCAAGCTTGCTGAGGTATGGCAATACTCCACTGGAACTGAGGTAATGTGTAACCATGCCACTGCCTGGTGATAAACTTGTTCTGATGTAAGGCTTCACCGTTAGGCCAGCCTCAACAGCTTTTTTGGCCAGGAGTCCTACCAAACAAAAAGGAAAGAAAGGACATAGGATTGTGATTTGTATATCCCTTAAAAGGATATCTATATGCTTCTACCTTAGTTAAACCAAGCATAAAACCCTAGAGGATTAAACAATTTTCAGTTTATTAAATTATTAAAACAATTACTGGCCCAAATAAAGTTTCATAACTCCTAACACTACCATGCATGCATTTGTTCCCATTCCTGGTAGATGCCCATTTTACTTTGTCTAAGACAAATCTCTTTGCCATGTTTTAGCTAATAGCATCCATTCAGTGTCCAGAGACAGGACACACAGCCCTAAGGGGAAGCTCACCTTGGCCACAGAGGATCTTAAAAAGAGGAGAGCAAGGTCTGACAGATGAGATGCTCCAGCAAAGCCTTGTGAAGGTGTGGCAGATACCCCTGAAGCAGCGACACAACTGCTCAGCAATACAGAGTTTGTGTGCTGTCTGTGGCATCATCATCCAGGACAGGCTGGAAGCTAAAGCCCACCTCCTGCACCAGCTGTGTCACTGTGTGCATCCACTGAYAGGAGCCCTGAAACTGCTGACCTGCTGTCTAAATATTTTGTAATTACTGTCTTTAATACTGCTTTATGGGACAAACATGGAAAARCAACTTCACTCTAGAAGCTCCAGAACCTACAAGCTCAAGCTRTAAGTTTGCAGTTTCACACCTGTCGGTCAGGTCATTGCACAAAACCTACAAAAGTGAATGTGAGGGCTGTGCAAACTTGGAGCAGCATTAAGATCCTGAGTTGTTTGGTTCCAACATACCTGCAGCAAGCATGACAGATGGATTGCAATTGTTGGTACARCTGATGACCGCAGCAATGACAACGCAGCCATGGGACAGCTTGTATTCATTTCCTTCATACTGAACAGGCACAATGTCATTCTGCTTCTCAGCTGCAATCTGAAACCCTTTAACACCAGACTGGATGACAAAAATACACGTTAGCACTTGTTATAGTACAGAAAGGATGACATTAYAGCAACACCAAGTGGAGCCTGGTTTTGAAATAATACTCAGCTGTGCCACTAGGAACCCTYACAGAGATTTTAAAAGCAGCCCTCAGTGCATATCCCTCTGTCTGTACACTGGTCTCATCCTTCTTCCTCCACAACTGCTTTAACCTTGTGACAGCTGTGAACAAATGCCAGTCTATGTGTGGCTGTTCCACAATTCACTTCCTTCTATGCATCAAAGAACATCCCCTTGAGAACACGTGTCTAATTCTACACAATACTGGTTCCAGAATTAGAAGCYTGTCCAAGATTTTGATTGCAAGAGGGTGGTTAACTAAACCAGATAGRTCAGTTAGCATTTTACACCCTCACATAAGTGCTCTTCAGCCCTCAAACATCCTCCAGAGGTCCCTTTCAACCTCATCCTTTATCTTCCACCATCAGTTCCAACCTCCCTCCAGTCCAACTGAACCGCTCTATCACAGGCCTCATTATAAACTGTTTCTAATACTGCTGTCAGTCTTGAACTTAAATGATAAATGGAAATGAAATTCAAATGAAGGTACATTCCTGTACTGGCTGCACTCTTTAGATACCTATGGATATCCCTAACCAAAAATAGTACCTTCAGAGTAAAAACATTCACTCTGCGAAGGTTGTAAACAAAAATCATTTACAACATTAAGCTGTAAACAAAAATCATTTACTAATGAAAGAACTCAGAACACTCAGCTACAAATCTTGGCAGTCTTTCTGCATCTCCTTTAAGGTATGCTGAGTTTTCTTAGGGTAAATTCTGTTTTGAAAATTAAGTAACACACAACTGTTTAAAAAAAACCCAAAAATAGTGAAAACGTTTGCCAAGCTCACCCTATGCACTGCCTAAAGCTCTTTCTCCCTAGCAATCTTAACGGAGAAATTAAGGATTTTTGGAAGCTCATGTTCCTGCCAAACACACCTATGATTTACCCTTGGGATRCTTGTCAAGCAAGAACACAACACCCTGGACAAGCAGTTGTGYAGCAATAAGGGCTCAGCACGTATGGAAGGAACAGGTAACATAACATTTATTCATGTGAATAATAGGAAATAATTTTTGACGAGAGCATCAGCAATACAAACCTTTTCATTTAAGCAAGCTTGGAAGTCACTTTTCATGTTATTAACAGCCACTCTGTCTTGGGATCTCTTGGGGCCACTGACATATGGAATTATAGAACTTAGACTAACTTGCACTACCTAAAAAAACAAGAGACARAAAGTGCAGGCATTACTAACCCCAGCCCAGCAGTACATGGAATATAGTCCCGAGACACCCTGGAACTCCTGTTCCAAATTTGAATGTTCTCAGACATTTAGAATTCTGGAACTCCATTTTCAACACCACTCACTGTGATAGGCTATCTATCTTATTCCAAGCATTTTACYATTATCCCTAAGTTTTCTACCATTCACAATTCTTGAGATGACCGGAATTCAGTATYTGAATTAGCTGATAAAATGATACTACACTACTATATATTAGTTGATATAATGATATTACACTTCTCTTTTTTCCCCCACCCTCTCCATGTTTTACAAACAAACTCTGCTTCTTGAAACTATGAGTTAATAAACACAATTTTGCTGAAAGCAATAAAATTACAGTGGGAGACAAAACCGTGTAATTATCAGCAGTTATTGATGAGAATCAAACACAAACAACTACTTTCAGTCATACCTGGGAATACTCAGGTTCTCGGGAMGAACTCTCATCACTTCTAAATAACTTCACAGCTTTAAGATATGCTTCCATGACTTCAAGCTTGGCCTTATCAAAACCTTAGGAAGGTTATTTCAAACATGAGAAAAGCCACATTAAAGACATCAATAAAACAAATCACACAACTTTGAGAAATTCAGATTGTTTTAAGTGTAACATTGAAAGTACTTGTTTTTCAAGCACACCACTACCATATGCCAATTTCCAGGAGCTATGCAGGAATTTTGCACAAAATGAAACATTTATAAATTATTACATTTTTTCCTATATTAACTTATCTTATTTTCTTTCATCAAGGAACAAAATAAGGTATTCCAGCTCTAGCAGTGGTAATTCAAATTTACAGTTGTGTCCCTGAAGTTCATAAAGCTTTTCTCTGTTAGGATTTCCTTGTTTCATACAGACCCTGTGCTTAGCTGGCAATAGACAGTGCTACTGGCTTCTATTCCAAACCCATCCATTTGCTCTGCACTRATCAGACAAACATGTTTGCTCTTGAAAGCATTTAACTCTTATTTAAAAGTGACAGATTTCAGTCTCAGAAAGTCTCACTCATGAGTGAACTTTTTTTGGCATGTGTCACCCTGTGGTCTTCTGTTTGCAGTASCTTGATAAGGAATTGACATCCTCTTTGCTTAGTGAGATGCCAGAGAAATCAYGCACTTCAAAGGGAAATAAACCACTGGGAAAGATCAGATACGTTGTGATTTGTTCTGCAGTTTCTAGTAATCATTTTAAATATTGATTTAGTAGGGAATTTACAGGTGATTAAGGGATTCATTCCAAATCAAGAAGACTTGCATTCCATACATATTTCAAAATGTGAGAATTTCCTTAACACTTTTCTTTTATAGGCTTACAAATGCTCCCAAAACCCAGGACTCTGGATTTTGAAAAGTARTATCATGTTTGTAAATTAGGAAAAAATACATGTTAGACAAATGGACGAGACCGGACACAAACTTACACRCAAGTCTAATTGCACTTTAAATCCATATCAGAACTCTGCAGAAAAGCACCCTGCAAGAATTAAGGAATTTTAAGCAAAAACTCAATAGTTCTTCCACTGGGTTCTTCTGCAGAGCAAAAAACATATTGCCACAAATGAAAAATACAATTACAATAAATCATTCCTTTRATTAAATCTTTACCTGCATACTTTAAGTGCTTCAGTGTCACATTATCAACAGGGAAAAAACTCAGAATAGCACCATATTCAGGACACATGTTTGCTATTGTGGTTCGGTCTGCTACGGACAGTTGGGAAACACCACTCCCAAAAAACTCAACAAATTTTCCAGCGACATCAGCTTGTCGAAGATGCTGTTGGAAAGAACACACAATACTTGTTACATGAAGAGCTACAGTGCAAGCTGTGTTTGTCACAATTCACAKGCCATGAACATCTAAAACAAAATGTTGAAACCCTTATGGCTTATGCTTGCATAAAAAAGATTATTACATTATTATTATTATTTCTTTTTTGTTAAAGAGGATCTGTAAGTAAACCACTATAGAGGGGAAGGTAAAAAAAAAACCCACTACTTCAAAGAACTACCAAATAAAAATGGTTAGAGTCTTTGTACTTTTTTGCACTGCCATGATTAAAGGTATACTAAAAACTMCCTGCATTTAATTCATTTCTCAACCCACACTGGTAGTACTTGCAACAAACTCTGTTTTGTTTGAAAAAGCATTGAGCTCTTACCTTTGTAATGCTTAGGACAATATCTATGGATGTGGCAAAGGGGCTGACTGYGCCTGTCAGCTCACAGCCCACCACCTCAGGCAGAGTGAGAGTGACGGGCATTCCCAACATCACCGCTTCTGTCTCAATGCCCCCAACACCTGTAAGGACAGTGGGACATGGCTTTTCAGAACCTTAATTAACCTACACTCAATATGTTAAGCTCCTAAAACATAATAAAAGCCCTTCTATTAAGCCTAAAGACTCATGACAATAAACATATTGCTGCTTCTCTCTCACAAGTGAAGGGCACCACTCCATTCCCAACAAGGACACAGCAAGAAATGTAGAAGTTCTGTTAAATATTTGCACATCAAAAAGAAAATCAAGCAAGACTATGGCTCAAGTTAGACATCACAGTCAACCAGAAAATATTTTATATCCAAAACTAAATTTCTGAGAGAAAAAAAACCTTCATGCAAATTTTTTCTGTGCTAACAGCACTTATTTGAGCATCAGCTAGTTTTTGGCTGTTTTCTCTTTAAAGTACAAAYAGTGGTTTCTCAATGAAAGAAATGTTAGCCAAGATTACTTGTAGACAAAAACCATTCAGAAGTATAATTCAAGAGTCTATTACGCTTGAGATACAAACATACAGTGGGAAGAAATAYTTCCCAGTCAAGCTTTAGTTCCTTTCCAAGAGCAGTGAAGTTCTGTGAGCATACTTACCCCAGCCCAAGATACCCAAGCCATTTACCATGGTTGTGTGCGAGTCTGTGCCAACCACGCTATCGGGGTGCAGGAAATCTTTAACGTCAAAAACCACTCTGGACAAATATTCCAAGTTCACTTGGTGTGCCATTCCAGTCTCGGGTGGAATTATGGAAATATTCTCGAAAACTTTTGAACTCCACTGTAATTTTTCCAAAATGAGAATAAAAGAAGTGCATGTTTATAAAGGTATATTCAATTCTTAACGTAACTAAAAAGATAACACAAAGACTCAATAAAAGAGTCCTTGCTATTTACCGAGTGGTTTTTGGCCCTTTGTCAAAAAGAGGTATGTGATCTCCTTGGATACATTCTTCATCATCAACAAAAGCATTCATTCATTCATTCATTCATTCAGTTTCTCTGAAGGCTGAATCAATAATTCATGCCTAACTTTCAAACACAGGGCTGAAGAAATCTCTCACCTTTCAGTTCACCTGATTATAAGCCCAGCTATGGCTGGTGTTTAGACAACAGAACCTAAGCACTTGTATTTATAGCAGAATTTGTATTCATAGCATAACTGAGTTCAGGTTTGACTCTCCAGGGTGAGCTCACGTAGGAGGGGACATTTAACMGTGCTGACATGGAAACCTGTAACAAGATTCAGCCTGGCCAATTCCTTTCTAAATAATGTAAAAGGTAATTTGCAAGTTTCAGAAAGAAACCTCTAGCTTACATCCATGCAAATAGTTTTAGATCATTACAGTGAATTCCTAAACCATGTCAAATTAGTGGATGAGGATCAAGTAACAATGTTGCAGAGCCCTGTCCAGCAGCAGAGAAGCTGATGTTCACCACAGGATTTCTGCTTGACAGCAGCCACGTCTGAACACAGCAGCCATGTCTGAACACTGGTCTCCACCCAACATTTCCAACTTCAGGAACTTTTGTAACAGAGGTATGGATAAATGACCCTTTCAGACAGAAACTCATTGTGACCTAAAGCACTGAGCTCATGAAAGGTATTAAAATGACTAAAGCTTCATAAATCCCCACTGACAAGAACCAAATCAGAGTAATTTTTTTCAAGTTAGAATGTCAGTTTTCTGCTCTTGTATTAAATTCAGAACCTGACATTTCCAAATGATTACATTTAATTTATCATCTAAACCTGAATACTGGTAGACAAATGACTCTCAAAAAAGCCCAAACCACAAAGCCTGCAGCTAACACAGACATACCTTAAAAAATTGAAGTCTCTCTCTATTTCTGCCAAACTCCATCTCCTGATTTTTCAATACTGTCTCAGGCCTAGGAAGAAAACAAGTACYATCATAATTTATTTCAAATTACAGAAGAACAAGATGTAGTTTTAGTTGGTTTGATGAAACACTCATTTAAGCCTGCAGGACCCTTTGAAGTGATTTATTAGAACACAGATAATTGCCTCCCTGCAGCAATTTTTCTGTAAACAGTGAGAAATGGCTGATTTCCTATGTCTTGTGTCTGAGAACCTGTTTATTCTAGGTATGGTTTGCCTAAAGTGTGTGATCTCAAAAATACATTAAGAGATCTATTCCAAGCATGCACTACAATACACAGCAGCTTTTTTTATCCCCTATCAGCTGTCTTGCAGGCTGCACATCTCAAAACCCCATGCATTAAAGAACCAAGATGTTCACTAGTTCACACAAAATCACACTGCATGTTCAGAGGTAGCCCTTAGTAACTGAGTAGAACATTGGGCCAATTGTAAGTAAGGCCATTTCCCTTGAAGCCACAGGTTTTTCTTCACAAGTAGGAACTATCTTTTTTAGCATATGTTATTTACTGACACAGTGCTACCTGTTGTAACAGAGTAATCCAAAATTTAAGAGGAATAACCTCTGCTTTGACCAGATGGACAAGGAATGGAAYGCACTTGCTGTGTACCAGGAAGGAAGTGCTCAATTTTTAGMAGTCTATTTTACAGTCATGACCCTTCCTTTTCTTCTCTGGAGCAGCAGCAGGTCAGCAGCTCTCCTGCTTCAACAAGCCCTGAGGGATAGTCAGTGTTCACACTGCAGCTTCCTAAATACCACTGCTGTCTGCAGCCAGAACACCAATATTGCTGAAAACATTCCTCCTTCTGCATTCCTACACCTGTACTGAGCAGGAATATTTCCACATCTGTAACATCACCACAGCAKTCAGCACAATATCACTGCGGGATACAGATTTTATCAGTTTTTTAATTGTACACCTGTCCAGTACAGGCAGATAGGGATCTGAACAGTCCATCAGACAAAGAAGGAGCAGCTGAAGGAGGAGGATTACACATAATTGGCATAGATGGAACGGTGCACAACGACCTGTTAATAACACACAAATCTGGGAGAGGCACAGACCTCAGGCTCCCCATGGCTACAACACAGGCAGGATATTTACTGAATTTCAGCTTGGTGACAGATGGACTGTGATATCTGTACAGGCAGGGGGATGATGTATAGGCTAGTTCTTAGCTCTTTAAGAGCCAGAGACTTCTGCAAAGTTATTACACAAAAGCTACATATTACTTTTAGAAATAAACTGATGTTTCATTAAGTTATTCACTCAAGCTTGCTTTGCAACAGACAAAAAATTGCTCCTATGCTTAGTTGTTGTAGTGAAGAAGTGAGAGAAGTACTAAAATTTAAGTCGCAGCCATGACCCAATAGTTGGCCATCTTCACTGTGTTCAGTAGAGCTCTTCTTGTAAAAAGAAAAGAACGATTGTAAGTTAATTCCTATCTGCTACATCCAACCTACATGTAGATACTGAAACCTTTCTATAGCACAGGTGGAGTACAAAAAGAACCCACCTCCCCGAGCTGTCACAGGCAGTGCTCAACAACACAAAGGTASAAAACAATTTAGCAAAAGAGCTTTCATACTCAGGCACGGGCTGCAGGTGGAAGGGGCAGAGGATGGGGGTGTTCTCAATCTGCGCAGAGAAGGGTCCTGAGCTGCGGCCGGACTCCCCCGCGCCGCACGAGCCCCTGCAGCCGCTGTGCCCCCGGCACGGGGGCAGCTTCCGAGGCGGGGCCTTCAGCGGCGACAGCTTGGCCAGYGGCTTCTGGGCCTCGCCCCCACCGGGGTTGGGAGCGTTCTGTATTGCACTGCAACATCAAACACAACATTCATTGAGACATTGGCAATTTGGTTCTTCATGCACACACAACCCCCCACACCCTCCCTTGTTTTTTACAATCCATTCAACAGATTATAAAATAGTATCTGAAAAAATAAGAGTTATTTTATTACAACTCTGTTGCAAAATAAACTTCCACTGRATAAGCTTAGTTAAGTAATGTAGTGTGGTAAGAAGAACAGAACTGGATTGTCTGAAAGATTAACACCAAACAACTCCTTCCATTCGTTCACAAAAGACCAGAAATCTTTATAAACACCATTGCAAGGCTGAACTCGGAGTTATAAACTCGGAAGATGTGGGTAGAGTCTCATCCAAATGGTACACTGAACTTGTATCTTTTTTTAAGACAGCACTGTACATGTTCTGCTAAAACCACAGAGGAATTATTACAGGCAAAGCTTTCTCAAGGAAAGAAACATAACTTAATTATTTAATTAGGCTTTTTATACATATTCTCAAAGTCTCAGATAAATTTTATACACCATTCAAGTCAGTCAGAAGTAAGACAGAAATGCTGGGGTTGTTTTTAAAAATAAGTCCATAGAGCACATTAGCCTCTATTTGTTCAACATCCAGTCTGTGCAGAAGAGCAAAGCAAGCTTATTGTGAAAAACTGATGACTTTCACCTCTTTCAGTAATTATTAAATCACAAAATTGCAATTAAAGCCACTGCTTTCTTCTGCCTGAGTAAAACAAGCAGATACTTAGTTATCAAATTACAGGGTATAGCCTGGCCTCAGAGGATACCTTGTCTAAATCCCACCCCAGACAAACCAGGCTGTGACACAGATGGAAGCTCTCTATAAAGGCAGCACAAACCACCCTGCAGTGAAGTGTTTCTTATCACAGGCCAGCAGCTGCTGAGCCCCTAAAGCTTTCCAAAATGACGCTCCAGAGGCCGGATTTATCATTACAAAGCAGCATTTTGAGACCTCTTGCCAACACTTGGTCTGCCTGATAATTTTAGGCTGGCCTAATTGCAATGGAATCAGCTGTCCCTCCGGACACAGACATGGACAGTGCATAGCACTGACACAACACATATGCAGCATGACAGATCATCTGTAGCTTCTTCCTCTTCTAATGCTCAGCAAACTAAAATCCTATGATTATTTGGAAGGTCGACAGAAATGACTCACACATCCATGTCCTTTGACCACAAGCTTTTTTTCCCCATGAACTTTTAAAATTTCCAAAGAGGCTGACAAATTTCCGCAATTCTGCATGAGTTTGAAAGGCTCCACAGACCAGAGGCAGGGGAGAAGATGAAGGGAAGCTGCATCATTTAGTATTTACTTCAGCAAACACTAAATAAAAACTCCCAAGTTTTTCTTCTAGTGCAGTATTTATGTTYTTAGTAAAGGTAGCCCCAGGGTGTGTTCATCACATCACTGCCTGTCAGACAAGGAAAACTATGCTGGTAGCTTTCCAGTCCCCTTCCTTTTTCAGACTTCTCCAAAATATCTGCTGCCTCATYTATCTGATGTTAAATCAAGGCCCATGAAAAGCCCAAACCAGTCACAAGCCATGGGCTGCAATGACAGTTTTTCAATATCCACAGTAGAACTGCAGGCCCCTTCCCTGGAGCTGTGACAAGGCAATCCCGTCTGGAAAAAAAAGTTCTGTTTAACTTGAACAAYAGAATCAGAGTGAAGCAAAATTACAAACGCCCTCTGCCTCATTCTCTYGAGACATATTAATTTCTGGAAACCACGCCAGATCCCGTTATTTCAGCAAAATCTTGCCCAGAATTTGGGTTATCAGTCAGCTTTAACCATAAGGCCTCACAAACATTCCTTCTCTCCCTCAAGAGTGCTTATCCATTTTTATCCAGCCCTTTTTCAGATACCACCAGGTCTCATTTCAGGGCTCCACACACAGAAAATTATTTGATGGGATAGTAACAAGACCTCAATGAATCCACACTTAAGTGTCAAACAAAAGTATATGGCTTGTAAAAATAAAAAAAAATAGGTACATTACCATTTGCTGAAATCAATCTGCAGAGAATGGTCAACAGTGAGATCAGTWGGGCAGGCAGGATTGACTTTCACTGGATCTCCTCCAGCATTTCTCACAGCTTCTCTCATGGCAGCAAAATCCACCATTGCTGGAATTCCACTAACAGATGGAAAAACAAAATAGTAAAACAACATGAGACATGAACTCACTAAATGCACACACTTCTTTTTAATTTTACTGAAGTCTAGAATGAGCTAGAGACAGAAAATATATCTGTTATTCTCTAAATCTGAAGGGACTTGAACCTTTTTTAAAGTCACTGGAGTTGATACACTCTCCTAACGAGCAATAGCATGCTTGAAGACAATGTACCAAACAAGAACATGGGACCATCTCAAAGATAACCACAYTTCTCATGTCTTGCCTTGCTTCTCAAGTGCGATGGTACTTCAGTACAGTAGGAATCTTTAGATACTGCTTGCCTTTACAACAGAGCCTTGCTATGCAAGCAATGCATTTAACACCTTAGCATGTTTTATTTGTCTAATAGAGMCATTTCTGAAGCTCAGAGCATCTCACAGATAAATTAATGTGGCTATAACATGGATAAGCACACCTAAATACAAAATAGAGAGGGGCAATGTTTATATAACACAGTACTACATAAATCTAATTGACCTTGCCTGCAAAGCAGATGTCACTTCATTTTTATTATGATCATAATTCCTTTTTTTTTAATTATCTTGCTTCTTAATAAATAGACAGARTCAGCAAGACAGCTTAAATTGAATTCTTGCAAATTGCTGAAGGACTGCCCTTTTAGCAATGCCATAGTCAAATCACAAAGAAAGTTAATATCCTAAGAGGCTGCTTTTTCAATGTATGTATTATTCATGGCTTTGACAGGATTACTCATTGCGGAGTAAGCAATATTTAATCTTCAATTATCTCCAGGAAGAACTGTCAGTGACAGTGTGAACTGTTAACCATCTGGCTACAGCCAAAACATCACCACTTCCATTTGTGTTCTGGCTCTTATGCTGTAAAGTGGTCCTTGCAGGGCAGCAGTTTCAGCCTTGCCAACCTGCCCCAAAGCCAGAGTACCCTACAGAACAATTGCTACCCTTGYATTATATGGAAATATCACAAGGAATCTACTGCACAGCAGAAGCAGTGCACAGGTTTCCACCTGGGTATCAAGAGGGTAGGTGTGATTTCCTCTCAAGCCAAAGAATTGGACACAAACTGAGTTTGCACAGGTTCTTTAAGGGGGTTTGGTGCACCTACGTGAAGTCTTGAAGAACAACTCTGGCAGGACAGAAGGGCACTTCAACATGGTTCTGTTTTGTTTTCCAGTCCAAGATGTTCATAGCATCCGTTTCTTTCACTAAGAAGCCATCACAGTTCCGGACACTGGACTCAAACAACACTCGGATGGAGTAAGGCAGAGTATCTGGTATGAAGCAAGGAACAGATCCCATGAATGTAACACTTGCAGCTTATACAGAYTTTTAAATTACAATCTCACATTTCTAAGGAATTCCACTTTTCTAGGGCTTGGAAGGATGACAGCTTCAGGCACCTGCTTTGGGTTGGCTTTGGGTTTGATCTTCCTTACACAATATAGAACTGTGAGCTGCACATTGCAGGAGTTGAGTTATCCTATGGAACTTGAATGGGAGATACCAATGGCTTGACCATACTGTTCAGACAGTGACCTTCAGTAGGGCAAATTATGCTGGCAGGAAAGAGATGCAAGGAATATAGACCTGGGATTATGGATCAGAGCAGGTCAAAARCAACCACTAATGGAATACTCAAAAACATTGCACCTGTAAATTTTKCCATTTAATAACTCAAGATACCAAGCCAAAAGCAACCAAGGCCAGAATATTATTTTTGACAAACAATGAAACGAAGACTAGAACCTAATCTGCCATGTGCCCTTTCAAAATTAACACACTGCAAAAAATATAAAGAAGGACACTTCATTAAATATAACTAGTGTCAGTTTGCAACTGATCCAAAAATTAAGGTACTGGCAAGTAGCAGTTTTCTGCATGAAAATAAAAAGGGAAATKGAAATGAGAATGAATAAAGACGGAAGAGAAAAAATCCCCAATGTCACTATTCACTGCAAACAAATGAAACAGAACAATCACTAGAGAGAAAGAACCAAGATTAATTGACAGTTCTCCCCCAAATCCCACTACTTTCAGCACCATTCAAGCAGGCAAACAGCTTCATGAGAACAGTGAGAAACATAAAAATAGTCAGCTGGAAGAAGGTGAAACAAGTAAGCTCAGGCTTATAATTTAAAAAGAAGTTTGGTGGTCTCAGAGTAATACAGTGGTTTGTTCACAAACTATTAATATAGAATTTTCTGACTCCATTCTTGTGTCTTTCTCAGATMTTATCCACTGTTGTCTAGTTACACTAGACAAGTCACTATTTTGAGTTTAAGATCYGAGTAAACTTGAATATAGATGTCATCAAAAAGGTCTAACGAACCATGCCTTCACTCAATTTAAAAGCCAGGTTTCCAGAAGAGAACTAGTTTGCTCTCTCATGATTTACAAATCTCACTGCCCCAGGGGCTGCTGAGCACCAGCCCTGAAGCACTAACTCCTTCTCTCCATGAGGTACCTCAAGCTCCTATCTGCAACACTGTGTGCAGTTTGGGGCTTCCCAGAATACAGGACAGCTCTAGAAATGAGATCAAATCCAACAGCAGGCCTGACTTAGCAGAAGTGCCCAGTGAAAGCACAGAAAAAGTCCCAGGGTGCAGGAAGGGACAAGTAGGACTGGGTACAAGGGAAAGGCAGCTCACAGGGAGTGTGATCAAGTACAGGATCATGGGAGGCAGTGGAATCTCTGTCCTCCCAGACTTGCACAGCTTAATCAAGAAAGGTTTCCCACATCAGTGCTGTCCCACACTGTGTCTAGATGTTATTTAGTATTTTGCCATCTTGAAGTTAACATAAGGCTTCTAGCTTCTGCACAGAAACTTTCACTGGAAGACAAAAACCCTCTTAATCYAGACTCCTGAGAATATCTTCAGGAATACCCATTGCTGCTCCAAGCTTCATGGCACATTTTAACAGAAAGCTGTATATTGTTATTTCCACCCCWGTCATGAGGTTTTTAAAAAAGCTGCCATGGAACTGCCTGGTTTTGTTACTATCACTGCACTGCTTCTCCCTGAACAAAGCCATCAACAGAAGCACTGTTTCCTCCATAGGTGCTTATCTGAAAGATTGACTGTTACTATAAGCAGGGGAAATTGGCAAGAGCACGCAGCTGTTGCACAAAGTTTCAGCAGACACTGTGCACTGTGTTCCCCTGTCTCTTCTCTTCAAACAACACAGAGTTCATTACTGTGGTCAAATATGGGTTTAAAGTGAAATATCCACCAGTATTTTTTTTATTCAAGAAGCACATCACAAATTCTGTGAATACAGATGAATTCAGACTTTGCAAAACTGAAAGATATCCCAAAAGACTTTCCTAAGCATCCCATGTAAGCATTTCAGTCTAACATGAAAACAAAAGGAGAGAGTAACGTCMGTATGCTTTGATTAGCTGCAAGACTAAGGCCTGTTCCAACTGGCAGTGAGCAAAGCTCCCTTCCCTGCATGGACTGCCCTCCTACCACATGTGCAACATTGTGAGTTTTTAAAAGGCACTTGGACACAGAGACCCAATGAAGGTCTTTTTGGCACAGACTGCTGCTGCATACTAATAACAAGCTGAGATTAAGCAACAGCAGGAGCACCATAAAACCTCACCCTGCAGCAGGAGCCAACAACAGTCACCCACTATCTGAGGCTGCTGGGGAGGTGATACTTGAATACCATGAAGCTGTATAGAACTATAGTAAAACCTATATTTATTTCTGAAGTGTTAAACAGGAGTTCTTTGTCACTTTATTTTTTTTCAAAAGCATAATTCTTCTGATTTGGAATATTGTTGAAAACTAGAGAAACACCTGTACTTTCTCCCTTACTGAAAAAACAGCTACAGGTATGCCATGCCAACTTCATAAATCAGTAAAAAACTGGGAAATGATCAGCCTCCTAACACACCCACTAGGAATTCTCGACTGCATCCCCTGCCACCTCAGGGCAACCAGAGGGACAGTCTGCTGCTGGCACCACCCCAATTCGACCCGAGAGCATCGTACCATACTTGGCGCCTCCGAGCTTCGACACATTATAAAACTTCTTCTCTGGGTGGTCTTCCAAAGCTTCAATGGCGGGCTGRTAAGGGCTTCCTTGGGGACAAAACAAACAAAGTTAAAGCCAGGAACCGGTCGCTTCAGGACAGAGGACTCACAGAAAGAGATTTGATTTCTGATTGTACCAAAAATAACGTTCCTCTACAMAGTAAGTAAGTGCAATATGGAAAGGTTTCTAAATGGATCGAGACATCTCGTGATGCAGATGTGTGACTAAGGTTAATTTTAAAAGCGTCAGTAATAGTAGATATATACAGGTCATGCAGGTSACCAGCACAGCCTGAACACACCTGACCTTTGTTGTCTCAGTTTGCCATCTACACACAGGATAAGACATCTCACCAGCGCAGATAAGAGACACGGGTTTTAATACGGCAGGAAACATAAAGCATTGACTGCCAACCCAACGTCAAGAGAACAAGAGACAAAAAATAAACCTCGTAGCAGCCATTAGGTACCCGGAATAAATAACCCCCGGGAGGGAGCARATAGCGGGGCGGGGACGGGGCCGCTACCCCGCCGGCGGGACCCCCGCGGCCTGGGACACCGCCGTTSGGCGGCGCAGAGGGCGAGGCGATGTCCCGGGCCGGGTGTCCCGCCCGGTGAGGCGGCCCCGTCCCCGCAATGACCGACCTGTCCTGGGAGGGTCCATCGCCGGCGACCATGTCAGCGTGAGGGAGMGGGCCGGGGGCGCCAGCGGGCCGCCAGATCTCGCGAGACTGCGCCCCACGCCCCGCCCCGCCAGCGCGGACAGCGCCGCTCTCGCGAGACCGCGCACCCTGCCGGGGCGGAAGGGCACGAGATCGCGCGGAGCCTCGCGGAGACAGCGGAAATGGCCGGGAGAGGGCAGCGCCTGCTCTCGCGAGA
>NW_026623328.1:860286-877370 GCF_030028575.1 Malurus melanocephalus | reverse complement strand
CGCAGCTCTGGGCGGTGCCCCCGGGGCCGGGCCTGTCCCAACCCCGGGCGCGGCCCCGCGGTCAGCGAATCAGTAACGAGGGGTGGAATGGGCCGTAACGATGATACACTCGCACTTCAAGCCCCATCSGACCTGACTCTGARCGCTTCYTGGAATTGGGYGTACATAACCTCTCTGGRCAACATGTTCCAGAGCCTCACCACCCTCACAGTGAAGAATTTCTTCCTAATATYTWATCTAAATTTCTGCCTTACAATTTGTACCCATTCCCCCTTTTCCTATCACTGTAGTTCCTTTCCACCTTCCCTGCAGGACTCCTTCAGGCACTGGAACGTGATGTGAGGTCTCCACAGAACCTTCTTTTCCYCAGGCTGAACAGCCCCATCTTTCTCAGCCTGTTTTTATGGGGARGTGCTCCAGTCCCCGTGGCCTCCKCTGGGCTTGCTCCAACAGTTCAGCGTCGTCCAGCAGGATGGCACTAAGGACAAAAGGTGCCGTGGGCAGCGCTCACCGGAGCCCTGYGGGCACACGGGCACAGCAGCAGCAGCTCTTGGAACACAGCACAATTCATGGTGGTCCTGCCTCCCACCGCTCAGATGGCAAAGGATGGTCCTTAAGGAAATAAACAGGTGCTAGCAAACCTCTCCCAGGGCAGGCCATTAGAAATCCCGATGAGCTGATTCCTAGTGCAGGGCATGAACGTTACCACAGCCTTCACTGAGAGRGGAAATGCACATGCTCAGTGTTCTGTCCTACAACTGACTGAGCCTGCTCTGGCTCTTGCTCTTAGTCTCTGATGCTAGATTTCTTCAGAAGGCTTTTTKTTTTTTTTTTTCATTTTTTTCTTCTTTTCTTCCTCTTAAATAATGTTCTTTCTTAGCTGGATGCTGGGATTTTAAGTTTGTCTTCATGTTAAACAGTGGCAGAACATGAGGCCATACTCACACGTACTCGCTTGGTGAATAAGTCAAGCRATAGTAGTAGCTCCAGGCTATAAGACACAGATAATACCTAGGATTTAGACACTAAAGCAGACAGAACTGACCACCAGGCTCAAGCAGAAAAGAAGATTACCAAAAAGATGCCTGCATCTCAGCCTCTTATCAATCTGTTTTCCCTTTTGCCTGCATCTGTTTTGAGCTAAACTGCCATTGCCTTGCTTGAACAGTGACAGAGGGACTTGACACGCTGATTGCAAAAGCTATACTCAAAACTGAATGGGCAACCCTAATCCTGGCCTCTTTTTCCCTGTTCTATGTTGCAGTGATGTCTGGTCTTTCTCTGAGACTGCAGGCAGAGGGAACGAGATGGGTTGAAAGGTGGTGGCCAAAGGTGTGCAGAGGGGCTCCCTAAATTCTGCTGGGTAAGGCATGTTCASGGTGCCCCAAGCTGAACAGATCACTCATGTGTGGCATCTCAGGTATAACTTTGCCCTTGTTGGGTCAGTGCAGTCCTGTTCCATGACAGAGCTCTGCCAGGCAGGCAGGGCTGCAGCCCAGCTCAGTCCCTSTGCCCCAGCACACACTCGGGCCTCTCATGCCACGGCAATCGGGCAGAGTGTCTGGCTCAGTGTGGGAGCTGTGGTGACAAGCAAATGAAGTGTTGGCAGACAAATGSTGGCAGCTCTGTCTCTTGACAATTKCCAATGCAAAGCRTCTCCAGGGATGTGCTGCACCATCACTCACTGGTTGTTTTCCCTTGCCCAAGAGGGTCCAGTCCCACAGGGYTCAGTCCTCAGTGACAAAACAGCTGCTGCTTATCTCCCACTGTTGGCTGAAGGCTGACTTTGGTCTGTCAGGTATGTCCAAGGGAAAGGAGTTTTAGGCAGCATGGAGTATCTGCTGTGCACATGCAAAATCCTTTAGCCCCAAACGTTTAAAGCTTTGTGCCCTTCTTACATACCAGACAGATTCTTGGAAAGCAAATTCCATATGTATTTGGTTTTAATACAATGTTTGGCTTTCAATTTATACTGAAAATTTTCTTTCTTTTTGCTTATTACCACCTTAGCTACTGCACTGTTCTGCCTACTATTTTTTGTGTGATTCTTTTAGAATCATGGAGTCCCTGAAGGAAATGTGTAACTGTCTAGGAAGAAAGGTGGTTTTGCAGTTTCCAGAACGTATATTCAGTTTCCCAGCTGGCATCCAACATCCTGAAATGAGTCAAATTCAAGGGAGAGCTTATCCAGAAGAAAGCAGGGATGGGTATTGCTGGCTTGTAATTAGAGCTGACAGAAGCAGGCTAAGCAGAGTCTTAGTGAGGAAGAAAATGTGAGTAGAGGGAATTACTTTGTGCTACTTGTGTGAAAGGCAGTCACTCCCTAGAGAGAATTTCAATATTGCTGTTCACCATATCTCAGCCTTCAAAGAGGGAAAGCAGTTTTGCTGGGGAAAAAGCTGAGCTAAATACTGCTGTCAGGTCTGTGTTAGTCCATAGCACTGTCACACAGAAGAGAGACCTCAAGGAGACAGAGAGAACCCAGTGCAATGCAGGACACTCTTCTAGGTGTGCCCTTCTTTTGTCTTCCTCTCTTTTTGCTCTAAGGACAGAGGACAGGCAATAGCAGTGACAGCCAGACAGCACCCATTCCATACATTCCTCTGCAGGAGAAGCAGGTTGAGCCAGGAGTTGGAAGTACAGCCCTGTGAATCAAATCTCTTCTAATCCTGGCTTCCATATGAYTGCTGTATTTAAAGCTCAGATGCACTAAACCTTACACTGTTCTTGTGAGAGATCAGTGAAAGATCTCTAGAAGAGGGGATTAAAAATGTTCATGACTACCTATGGGTGGAAAAAATAACACAGCAACCTGGTTTTATTCCAACTGAATAAATATATGAGATTTAGAAAGAAAATTTGGGATGCCTCTTTAGAGCATTTATGTGAGAAATTTAGACCTTTCCAATCGAGTCTAAAATCCACAAGTGAAYGTACAGAGTGGGATAAGACACACAGTAATCTATGCATAAACTACGTCAAAGTTGGGGCTATTTGGGGCAGCTGTTTAAAAAGATAACAAAGACATTTTGACATTGTCACGTCTCAGTAACAAAATGAAAAAAAATTAGTAAAGCTGGACAATTTGTAAGAAGAAAAATCAAACAGTCACATTCTTCTATGTCTTGTGCTATGGCAGCAAAGCCACAGGAATTAAGTGAGCTGTAAACTGAGAACATGGCAGGCTGGATACTTCAGTAAGAACATGATTGAATATTTAGTTTTGACACCACATGGTTTGAGATACAATCTTTTATTCTGTAATTATTTTTTTTTTTATAATACAGTATCCTAAGTGCTACCACGTAATCTTCAACATCTTCAACWATATGAATGTAAGCTTTGCTTTTTATTGTATATTGCTTATAATCACTATACAAATTCCCTAATAAYAGAGTAAGCAGATTAGTAACTGCCAGAGGAAAAAGCATTTCTTCCCGACACAAGGGTCTGGATGAGCCCATGTCCCAAAAGACACTGAAAGTCAAGTTCCTTACCCATGCTAAGACTTCACTAAGAGATTACACTCCCTAGATTTCTCATACATGGAATATTTGTTACCTCAGGCTGGTGTTTATTAATTGATTCACTGCTGGTAATTCAAGTGGCTATCATAATTTTTCCTCTAAAATGCTGGCAATCAGGAAATAAAAAAAAAATCAGTTTTAATCTCCTATGAGAGCTGCCATTTAGACAGATGTACACAACTSTAACACCCCTCTAAAAGTCCCTCCCTAGCATTCAGCACACTCTTAGTAAATCAGATGATAATGCTGTCCTGTGAATATCTAGAGATAGCACATGAACTATTCTAAGGTTCAGGCTGGCTATATGGAAACGCTCAGGTATCATGGAAGCTGCTTTGCAAAACTTCTTTCTTGGGGTCAGTGCATTTTTTTCTCCAGATGAAGGAAAGAGGTGTTTAAGATGATTTTCACTTGTGAGAGAAGAGCAAATATATAGGATCCTGTAGAAATTGTTTGGGAGAACAGCCTTGCTGTGAATAGTTTRTTAGTATCAAAAGGAAAATTCAGTAAACATCCTTACTYTYAAATACATAATCTAATAGAGGAATAGGATGGTGAACTTTTGCTAATTGAAACCAGGCACCTATTTTCAGGTTACAGCACTGTTGGGCCTCCTGTATCATTAGGGAGATTGAAAAATTGCCTTTTCTGGTTACTCAGCAGAGTCTAAGTGTGTGTAAAGTCTTTTCCCAGAGATGTCAGGAAGAAGAAGGACTCTTTTGTGCTGATGGCAGATTAACTGAACTCTGAGTTGTGAGCCTGAGGTCTTCATTTCAGGAAGTGCAACAAACGACTGGGGAACCTCAAGCTACACTGCCCAGCCCTTRGAGCAGTCTGTGAAGTATCAGGCTTAACAGCCCTAGAGATCACATCTGGTTTGGTTCAGGCTGTGGTTGTTACTGACATGCTTGTTTTAAATGGATGGCATCTGTTGCCTTCTTTCCTCAACACTGCTGGAAACGGAGAGGGAGRCACAGTTCAGCTTTCTTACCTCAGAATTTTTTGCGAGCTCAGGCTCTGCTGGCCTCTGGGAGCAAGCATTTTCCTTCTCAGGAAGGTAGTGCTCACCTGCCATCTGCTCATACATGCTCTGGAGAGCCAAATTGCTTTCTTTCCTCACTCACTGCAGGAGAAAACTTAATTTGGCAAGGACCACTATGGGCAATTCTCACATCTGCAGGGAAGAAGGTGGAGGGAGTGGAATGCTGGGCTTTGCTGTTGGGTGCATCCCCGCTGCAGAGAGCCCAGAGCTCCATCCTTCCGAGCGAGGTGGCAGCAGGGAGCACATTGCATACATCCACAGGAAAGAAGTTTGGGGGATTTAGTGACACTTRGCAAGAACAATCATAAAGTAACACCCTTCTAAGCACAGCAATTCCTTAGTGCAGAAGGGAAGCACGGATGTGTTGGTGTTAAGGCTCTTTTTAACTGCTGATWGCTATTAAATGCTTCTAATATGATGACTTATAGCTCATCCACACCTCACATTCCTCAGTCATCTATGGAAACCTCCACAGCCACTTTCTGTGTTTTTTGGAGGGTGGCATGTGGCTCCCAGTAAACTGTGCTTTCATCTCAGCCACTGTGACCCAAAGGACAGAGAAATGTTGGGGTTGTACTCAGGACTTCTTCATRTATTGCACTCTTTGAGGCTTTCAGCAAGATAACCTCCAACTCTTGACTACTCAAAACCATACCCATCCTTCCTACAAACTGGTAACAGTCTGAGCTAGAACACTGTATCATCTGTCTTAGAAAATGGTCCTCAAGTCAGCACTGGGTAAGAGTCCCACAGACCTGTGCATGAGAGAAACCTACTGTGGGAGCAGATGGCTCCAGTTTTTCTGTCTAAATACTGTCAAACACACTTTTTCTGGAGGTAGGAAGCCCCCATCTATACAAGGAGAGACCTTCAATTTACAACCTAAAATAGGAAGGGTGCATGAGCAAACCAATCTCCCCCAAACCCCTGGATCCTGGCAGAGAGAGTAATTTTTCCTGGCACCCACCATTGCAGCTCTCTCYACCAAAAAGGGCTGTGCTTCCATCCTGGGGTGCAGGCAGGGAGGCAGATGGAGTCTCTCTTCTGACATGTCTTTGACTACTAGAATTCTATCTTCCCTTCACAGCTCTTGTAGCTTGCAGGAGGCTGCATCCAGTGGCTCCTGCAGATGGCATCTGCATCCTAGGGATGGAGTGAAATCTAGGCTAGAGCACGGCAGTGTGTTAGAGAGAAATCAAAGGAGCTTAGACAGCTCTGAACCCTACTCCTGTCACTCTGCTTTTCAGCACCCCACTGGCATCATCCATCTGCAGCTCTTTAGCAGAAGAGGAGCTGCTCCAGTCCTGCAGTCCTGGCTTCTTCTGCACAGACACTCTGAACTATTTTCTTTTAAATGTACACTCTCTATTACTCACTTCCAAGTRCAGTTAGAGTCTTCCAGCCCCTCTTCATCCCTGCATTGCTACCAAAGATTTCTGCACCCCTTCATCCCCAGCAGAGACAGAAACCCCTGTTATTGCTGGTTTTACAGGCCTCMCCATCTGAAGGTTTCACTGCCAGCCAGGTGGCCTGTCCAAGGAATAACTGTTGTGCCTCTGCTGATGATCCCTGTGACACACAGGGGGTTGGCTGGCTGCAGCAGGTCTCACCTGGCAGTGCAGAAGATCCGAGCAGAGCATCCAGTCCTGGTSCCCAAGCTCAGTGTAGAGGGGAGAGCAGAGCAGGAGTAACCTGGTATTTCCCATACTCCCAGCCTCACTTGTTCATGTGGGCAATTTCATTCCCTTACTAGTGACCCCCACCATCTCATCAGTTTTGTGCTGGAGSTTGTTGCTGGGAAGTGCAGAGGACATAGGGATGGAGACTTAGGTCTAAAGTGAACAAACAGGGATGAGGAGGAGGAGGAGGGAGTAGAAGAGCAAGGCTTTGAGCTAAGCTGAGCAGGATGATGCAGCTTCCAGGAGGGACAGCAACAGCAGGAAGTGGCATTTACTGGAAGCATTTTTAAAGTCAGTTGGGGAACAGCTGTGCTGATTTTAATCCAACTGGACTGAAGTGGCTCCAGAAGAGCCAAAAAGCCCTTTGATACCTCCCGCCCAGGCAATAAAAYGTTAATCACAGTTGAAAGTCTTTGTTCTCTGAGTAGCAGTATTTTTCTGTTTAGCAGCAATATACTGGTGCCTCCAGTCGCAGATCCCACTGTAGCACATGTAACTGTGCACATGTAACAGAGACTGCTCCTGCTGCAAATGCTGCAGCACCTGAGAGCTGGCAGGGAGCTCAGAGTACACTGACCATCAGGAGCAGTGGCATTGCCCTATGTGTCATGCTTGACACAAGCAGTTTTTCTCTAGAGGGSTGATATTGTGACTCTGGGGGTTTTTACAAATATGTGAACGTCTAAGAGAGCTAGCAGGGCAAATTTAAAAAGGAGTAGGCTGAGCTTTCAAGGGCAAGTGGGAAATAGGTTCTCGAAAGTATTTGAGATGATAAATCAGTGGAGGAGAGGCCTTGAGTGACTTCATTTCTAACCCATCCTAGTGAAGTTAGCAGTCAGTCTCCCTCTGGGCCTCTGGGAGGTCACAGACTCCATGATGAATGTATGTTCTCCTTGGATAACAGATTAAACCTTATTAATAAGGGCTGCCAGCTGTTCTTTCAGCACTGATCTCTAAGTACAGCTATTCCAATGGTGCGTGTCCCTTACACCTACAGCCTTGTTCTTACCAGACCTTAGTGACAACTTAGTGTTTTTYTGTACATAGAACAGGCCTACCCTGCTGGTCAGGGTTCACGAGGGCTCAGACAGTGCCTGYGTTATCACACAGGAATGCTGTGAGGAGTTTGACAGAAATGAACCAGGCTTCCTACTTCTCCATGTGTTTCAGCCCATCCTTGAATCTTCTCATCTTCTCTTCTCAGTTCCCTTTCTGGCTCAAAATATGTTGTTGTTTTTTTTCTATTCTGTTTCATTTAAATTATGCCCCAAAATTTCTTAAAAATCAGAGGAAGTAACACAAAAAGACACTCCAGCCTTGCTGCATTATCAGATAGCATTAAGTGTGAACTGATAGGGTGACCAGTATTCTGTTTTAGAAGTGCATATAGTTTAGATTTCTTTCCCTCAGACCTTTTCATCACTTTCAGGGATTAGGAGAATCTCCAGGCTGCCAAAAAGCTCTTAGCAAAAGCAGGCATCTTCWGTATCATCTGACTGAAGCTCATGGCATCATCTAAACAGGAAGAGGAACTTGGAATGAGCTTTCCCGTGTCTCTCATAATACTTTTGAGTGCCAAAATTACTGGGATGTTTTCTGTAAGTGGCTGCTTTTCCATCAGAAATACTACCCTAGACCTACTAGGTTTTCATAGCTAATTTTCCATCACTGACAGGAGAAATTCAGGGTCTGACTGACACTTCTTGACAAACAGAAATGTATTTCTGAAAACATTCTGACTGTTTTCCACTTAATGCTGTTTGCTGAGATGTCTCATTTTACAGAGGGCACTAGAGATGCCGCTCCTGCTATCTGCAAATAAAGGTAGAGAGGCCATAATGTACTTCTGATATTCATCMTGACTGTTCAGGCTTTCATGATCTCAGTGATGATTTCCCTCCTCAGACTCTTCTGTACACATCTCTAGGAGATTTTAAAGAACTCTTCATCCTTATAGGTTTTGTCTGTTTCTGCCTTTTACTGCATTAATAGACCCCCTTATTCTATTACCTTTGTCACCACCAGAATTGAAAGCTGAGGTGAATTCTAGGCATAGCCTGTTTCCATTATTATCTTTATTTTGAAAGAATCATTTGTCTTCATTATCTGCAGCTGCAGCCTGAAGGATTTTTTTTTAAAAGGTACATGTGGTATTTTCCTCTTATGAGAGCTTGTGTTTTATGCAGGGCTTTTCCCCCTCCTCCTGCCTGTTAAAAAAAAAAAAGTTTCCTCTGCACTGCAGGAGTGACAGTATAGAAAGTGTCTCACAGACAGTCTCTCAAAAAAGGAAAAATCCTAAAATCCAGCAGAATCTAGTCTAAACCCCACTTTTTTCATTGCTGCATTATGAATCAGTGTACCCTGCTGCAGTTTTTCCCCTTCTGCCATTTCAGCATACTCCACCTTTTTAATTTCCTCTGTAGCTCTGCCTACAGCTGGCAAACTAATCAGTGCCTGAGCAGTGCACCTCAAAATATTTGYTTATGCTGAATGAATTTAGCTGCATTTTCTGTTTCCCATCATCTGCTGGTCATCTTAATCTCTTTCAATGTTTGGTTCATGGTACTGAGCTCAAAGAACAATTATTTTATTCAGGTCAAGGAAGTGAGGCAGTAGAAAAAACCATCATGAGCTAGCTGTGAAAATGAGTGTTTGGCATACTTTTAGCATGARGAGATGCAGAGCTTTTTAGCAATAGCACAGGTAAGAGGTCATTGTGTGAGCCTATAGAAATGTAGACTTCMATTTCTTCTCACTACAGGGTCTATATGGCTACAGACCTCTGTTCCCACAGAATATTTAATGTTGCAAACATCTGGCTTAGACAGCTGTTGAACATAGGTAATTTCAGCTTCACTCCTTTTGCCTTCAGTCAATCCCTCCCATAGCCTTTGTTGCTGTGACCTACATTGTGAGCAAATGCTTTCTGATGGCATTTCAAAGGAAACTAATCTTGCACTCCAAGTGAATCATGGCTGGGTTCATCTGTGCTCCATACTCTGTGCATATGTACATTTATTTCTGCCTCCACCCCAGAGCAGCAAATCCTTAATGATCTGTCCTTGTACACAGGCTCACCTGCAAGGCACAACTGCCTGGGAGGAAGACTTGCAGGGCTTTTCTTTCTCCAAAAGCTAAGCTGCTGTGGCTACAGGGACTGGAGATTTATTAATGCTATTCWATGTATTTCAAAATTTGAATGTGCAAAGGAAGATAAAAGCTTTAATTAATAACTTCAAAAACATGCCAAAAGGCTAATAATGATGCTCCAGTAATTACCACATAGCCTGGTTATACTGTGCTAACRAAATTCCCTATCCAGTTGTACTGTCAATAATACACCATGTGGGGAGCAGGATACCAGTATTAGTKTTTTCCTTGGAGTGAGGCATCCTCACAGCCCCCAGAGATCTGGGATCAATAATGAGACAGAGWGAAAGAAAAATATTACTCAGAGAGCTACTCAAAGAGCTCTTGTAAGCTGAAGGATGTACTGTTAGATTTCTGCATGAAAATGGTGACATTGAAATGGCCCTTTGAGAATGATGCATCAATATTAGCACTCCTAAATGTGTCGTGTACCTACATCCTATGTACTTTTCCTTTGTTTATTTTCTCCAAAGTACACTGCCCATTCTCTTCCTGTTAAAGGTGCTGAAGCACCTACTGYTGCAAATCATAAACTTGTCCTTACTGTTTTCACACAGACAGTGCAATTGTTCAAGCATTATTAAAGCCTTGGTATTAGAAGTGGACAGTCTGATTTAGGCCTTGCTGGCATTATCACATTTACACAAGCATTCACTCCATAAGAGGGACTGCTCCAGAGAAAAGTGCTACATTTATGGACTTGAAATATGCACTGTCACACTCCCAGGTGTAGAAGGGTTTGAGTTTGCATCCTTCTGAAGCATCCTCTCGCAGACTAAGAGCAATAGAATAGAATAACACATGTCTCTTCCCTCCCAGGACATCACTGGGATTCTCTCTGCACCTGCAGACTCCTTCACCCACATGAAATGCTTCACTCAGCCACTGGAGCTGTGGCACGGATGCAAAGGGGAATGAAATCAGCTGCAGTAATTCTGGCCCTGAGGCCCAGGGCTGATGGGCTTCCTTCCAGGGACATCTGGTCATTAACCCTCGCAGAATAAGGGGGTTTAGGTCCTTTCAGTCAGGACAATGGGTTGTATGCTAGGAAACGCTAACTTTGTGCAGCAGAGACTTAATCACACCTTTTGGGACTTTAAAAGCTGGGAGCTATTGATTGAGGCAAGGGTGATGAGGCGAGGTCACAGCTGCCTTCATCTTTCATATGGGGTCCATGGAGACCACACGTAGTAGCATGGAGAGTTCCCTATTGATTCAAGTGGCTTGGCAATTAAAAAGCCCTGTTTTCATCCTTTCAGTCATTTACCTTTCACCAGATGAAGCCAAGAGGCTCAGCCAGCTATCATGGCTGCCCARGCAAGCTGGATGCACTCATCTGTAACTCCAGATAAAGCTGAGCACAGCTTCATTTCATGCTAGTGARAGTTGCCTGAGACACACATGCACACCCAACAGATGGGGCAATGGTTCCCAGGCACAGACTGAGGCCAAAAACCCAGTGAAGTAAAAATGGTGTGGCTCTGGAGAAAGGYCTTGCTGTGGGGGAGCTGAGAGGGGAGGCACTGAAGCAAGGCTGTGCAAATGATTTATTTTCTGTGCTACTTTAATACCCCTCCTGTCCCTCCAGCTCACCACTGAAATTCAAGAGATGACAACCTCTGTRTGGGGATCATTTGAAGGGAATGAGAAGTGTGTGTTTCTGTCCCCAGGACCGGTTGTCCCTGGATGGTTACAAAGGGTGAAGCTTGGGAGGAACTCTATCCATCTTTGTTCAGCACATGGCATAGAAGAGTTGGGGGCAGTAGAGGGGCTCGGTCCTTCTGTGCACCCCTCAATCCATCTTTGTTCAGCACATGGCAGCGCAGAGTTGGGGGCAGTAGAGGGGCTCAGTCCTCCTGTGCACCCCAACAACACCAACGGTAACAAAATGATGGCAAAGGCACAGTCTCGACCCACAGTCAGCTCAGGGGCTTAAAGGACACYTGGACTTCCCATCAGGGAAATGGATGCGTCTTTTCATAAATCACTTTGTTGTCTAAATAAAATAAAAGGCCATTTCATTTTCTTAGCCACAGTTTTATAACACAATAGTCAGGAGTGCCAAGTTTATCGTGTACATGGATGACGAGACAGCAGAATAATACATTCAAGCTACAAAGATTTCCAGAAACAATAGAGGACTTTGCCACATGTTGTGGAGAAAACAACAACTCTGGTGAAGGCTCATGCAGACTGAATGCCTTCTGGCTATTCTTGCAACACGGAGCATGAGAAGACATGTTATACCAATATTATACAAATTTAGATATTTGTAAAATATTTTAGATATTTATTATACCAATATTAGACAAATTATGCCCTTAAAGTCATATATACAGAAGGCACYGTTGCTATTTTTATCGTTAGAAATGCAGCAGGCACTCTCCAAATGAACTTTAAAAAACACCAAGAGTTTCCCTGAGCAGCCTTGCACCAAGGTGTCCTGGTTCCAAAGTGTGTGTGTGCTTGGGCAGCACATGTGAGCAGCCTTGAGCAAGGAACCCTTTGCTGTCAGGTGAGCAGCACTGAACACAGCTTGCAGGACTGAGAGCTTAACCAGGGGGAGTGAAAAAGATGTGTAAGACATCCTCAACTGTAAGGACACCCTTGCATCTATTTTCAAGAGATGGAAGTGTGTCCCACATGAACACTTTTTATTTTAGTAAATCATGRCTGCAATTCCTGACCATTCACCTTCCTGTCATTTCCTCCATTGCTGAGCCTTATTCCTAGACTCAGCCTAAAAGACATATCTGGACTCATTCAGGCAGGGGCAGAGGAGGAGCAAGAGCTGCTTCCTTGACCAAAGGCARGGTTTGGGCTGACTGGCACTGGCTCAGTGTATTGCATCCTCTACCCTGTAGCTCACATTTTGCTGCCATGGATAACCCTCCAAAGCCAGTTAGTTCCTTCCATCTTCTGTGCAGCAATRCTAAACTCTGGACAGTGCACAAACTCCATGAACTCCACTGGAAACATTTGCCCTAACTACAGAGGGAGGACTTTATTTTACAAAGCGCCCTTAACATATWTGTGAGTAATTATGGCAGTAAAATCCTTGCGAGGCAACAATGCAATTTCATAGGAATGTGCTAAAAATTGCTGCCCGGAGTGCAGTGTCACAGGGTGATTATGTGCCTCCAGGACTGCTTAAATGAGAGGCAGATTCATGCCATTCTCAGCCAGTGAACATCATGATGTTTGGAGGTTCTCATCATTTCCTTGAGACTGATCTCATCTGTTTACAACCAGCTCTGTGAAGTGCTCTGTTTATCAGCTGGATGTTACTGGGCTGCCATCAGATGCTTGTGCTGTGCCCAAGACAAAGAGTGGTGGCCCCCTGCCACCCCCCCAGGCTGCCTCTGCCTGCAGCCACCCAGCTGTGACGGCTGCTGCCTGCCAGAGGAATGCTGGGGCACTGTTGAATCCGCTCCAGAAACTTAGTTCATGCCTGTCTTGCTTATAGGGAAAAGTGTTTTAAACTCTTATCCCAATATCTTCTTCCTCAACATAGAAATTTTGTCTCCTCAATTTCTCTCTGTATTTACTTTGTGTTATTAGATGATGAWATCTGGCTAATGGGCACCCTAATTATTGCAGCATCCAAATGACAGGCTTCAGGCAAAATGATAATTACTTATTCAAAAGTATTCATAAAATTAACATATCCTGAATAAATTCAGGCTTAATTTAACAGGYCGCTGCACTTATTACAAACATCTAGCACAAGCAATTGTTTAAACTTAGCAGAGAGCAACTTACTCTTTCAGAAAATATCAGGGTCAGAAGTAGATGTAACCGTAATTTGTCCTAACAAGAGCAAATGTCAAACAGTTTAGGGAGCTACACAGCAATTTGTTCAAATACATGTAAGTTAAAAAGCCTACAAAGAAGCTCTTCCCAGGCTTTTAATTATGGCAAAGTATCCAAACCTTTCCTTAAATTTTGTTTCTCTGCCAAAATAAAGAAGAAAAAGAGTAATAGAAAAGGTTATAAATTCCCTTTCTCCACTCTTCCTCCTTGCCTTGGGACAGATTGAGGGTTTTATGCTGAGATCCTTCAGTGTTACAAGTATTGTATTTGATTTTTCACTTTGCTATACAATGCAGAGTGTTCCCCACTGACATACTAACACACAGAGTACTATCTGTGCCAAGAGAGGAAAGAGCTATTTGTGTTCATATAAAAAATTGTGTGCCACAGTGTCAGCCCCCACGGTAAAATCAAAACGCTTTGGGAAGATAATGGAATGGTTCATTTCATAGCATCACCTTACCTGCAGGAGTGTGCAGTGTCACTTCTGTCACTAAAACTGTGTCACYTGTGCAGCTCTCATTGTATTTCAGCCTGATTTCCTAAGACTGGGGGAGGTCTTTCAGTCATGGCACCTCTCTGCTCTTCAGTCAGGTGGAAGTGAACAACTTTGGAACAAAATGGGTCACTTTCTAAGAAACTGAAAGAAAAGCAGGAGAGCACTGTGTTCATCTTTAGCCAGGACTACTAGAGCTGTGTGATAACCAGGCCCTGTGACATGATGGCTATTTCACACAAAACAAACACTAACTACTCCTTTCTATTCACTTTCACTTCTTGAAAAACACTTTCTTGAAAACACAATTCACTTTCTTGAAAACACAATTTTTCACTTTCTTGAAAACACAATTTTGTGTCCACACTGCTTGGGACCCTGACTATGAGGTTAGAAGAAACATTGCAAGGTATCCCCCATGTCAAGTCCTGGAATAAATTCTTAGGTATTTTTCCAGCAGGGGAGGAAATGCTGGTGGTAAATTGGTGAATTAATTAAGTCTCCTGTTACTTAAACAATAGCAAGGAAGGAAGCTCTGTCCCCGAAAATGGTCCTTTTACAACATTCTGACCATTCCCATAGCTGCCATTTGACCTGTTTTGCAGAGTTCTTTTGTTGCTGCAACAAAATCAACATGAGCAACATTTCTTTATAACCTAATAGTGCTAATGAAAGCATTACAAATCCCTACTGTTTATTCTTCTTGTTCATTAGATAGTATTGATATCAAGTTCATTAAAGGAATTATGGAATAAATCACACTTGCGAGATCATGATGCCAGTCAGGCCCAGATGCTTCCAATTTACTTCACTAAAATATTTCTGATTAAAACACATTACTGGTGACATGTCTTAAAAGGACTTGGACTTCAAGCTCCATAATAACTGCAATATGTTCTCAGTCTCCAGCCTTGCCACAAGCCTAAGCTCAGTGTTAAAAACTCCTGCAAAAAGAGTTATTAGGTGCTTACTTCAGAGACAGACTTTCTCASTGCAGTCATTGATGATGTCCTGGCACACCCTATGGAGGTTCATACAAATTAATATCATTATTTAGATGTTCCAGACTTGCTATGCATCATTATGGCATAGTGTCAATTCTACATAAACTTCCACATATGGAACATTTTAAAAATCTCTCGACTGCAGCAAGAGAAATGGAAAGCAATAGCTTCAGCAATCATCAACCTCTTAAAAGCATCAGAATCTCAGCACTGACACGGTCTATATATTACTGCTCCAAAGATCTTTCCCAGTAACTTTAATATCCAGGCTCCCAGGGATCTCAGGGAAGAACCTTAGGCACCGAGTTCTGGAGAGAAGACCTTTCTGCAGTTCTGTAAGATCACTGCCTTTCCAGTTGCACCTTTATCCCCCAGAAGCGGCAGCTACTTAGACACAAAAGCTTCAGACCTTTGAAAACTTTCTGTGAACTCATCAGGCTTAGGATGAAATCAGTCCCCCCTCCACACAAACATCCWGTGAAGATCAACATTGAGATACAGATTTGCTTTTGAGGAATCTGTAGCTAAGACAGTCCCTAGGCTTGAGCAACCGAACTGCCTCTCCTGGTGAGCAGCTGGTTTGTGCAAGAGAGAGCAGTATCTGCTGAAAGACTGTGGTATTGCCTGCTGCAGAAACCATGTCAAACCTCACCATCTTCCTCTGTGGCAGCAGTGTGTGACCATACAGCAGATTCTAACAGCGAATCTTACTCAAGCTCCTAAAAGAGTTCAGCTGTCGTGTTCCTCTTTGCTCTGGGAACATGGCAGGAGAACTGTGTGTCTGCCACAGCTCATGCTGGCAGAGCATCAGGTTGTCCCACTGCTGACATGGCASCRCWCAGCACATACTTYAAAAACATYCAGAGACTCTGGATTCTGCTGCCARGTGGGATTTGGGGCTTCCTTATGGTTTTCTTCACACTCAGTGTGCAAGAAGTGATCACTTGAGCTAAAGCAGTACTGGGTCTCTGGAGCAGCAGTGTGCAGTGGGACAGCTCTGATCCACACAAAAAGAGTCGATGGGACAGATTTGTCTGAACTGAACTATTCAATACAGTATCACATTTCTGGCTAATATTTTTTTTTCATATTTTGAGTTTCCCACAGTGGATTATTTTGAATCCAACTTCATTGTCTGATCTGTTTACTGGTTAGAATCTKCCTTATTGGTTTATTTTTCCTGGGAAAAAAAATGTTTTATGAAAGCAGCTTAAGAATAAAGTATGGTAAAATCAAAGGAAAATCCTGAAATGAACTCTTGTTGCCTTAGGGTACTACATGCAAACCAGCACTTCTTCACTTTTCACTTATATTGGGCTAGAGTATACTCTAAAGGACTCTTTTTAACCATTTCTTTACTGCTAGAACTACCCATTTTAATGCTCAAGTCTCTCCTTAATTCTGTCACACAGACAAGGCTTTCTCCTCTGGTTCTCCTTTGTCAAAAAAAAAAAAAAAAAAAAAAATCTAAATGGATGCATTTCCAGCACCTGTCCCCATTCACTCCTGCCTGGGATGGACTTGTGACAGATCAGCTCTTCTACAGGGGGGATATGCAAAATTGCAGGAGCACAATGTAAAGCACAAAGGCAGATTGGATGTCACCTACCAAATGCCAGGCAAGGCTCTGATGTCCCAAAATAGTGAATACAAGAATGATACAACCAACAAGATGAGCCCCTCTGCACTGCTGTCTTGGTTTGAAGGACAGGTGTTTGCCGATGAAGGCAGGGACCCCCTTCCCTCTGAATTRTTACAGCTTTGAAAAAAATCACAGGCTTTCAGGCAAGAATATGGGTAAAAGGGAATAACAGTTTTTACTGATATGTATAACAAGGTGAAACAAGCAACAACAACGATAGCAACAGCCAACTCAGCCACAAACCCAATGCCAGCCTCAAACACAGACACAGCCTCCCCTTTGGTGCAGTKACRGTCCCAGTCTGCTTTAGACTGTAAAAGGACAGTGAAGACCAGCACTGGCTTTTTGTTTCAGGACATTTTCTTTGTGAGTGGATGCTGGATGTTTTGAAGGGGGTTTGAAATATGTGAGAGGGAGAGGCTAAGATGCTACATAGAGCTTGAGGGAAAGTGCAAATCTCCAGGGAGTTCAATGCCATTCAGTGGGTGCAAGTTACATGTTCAGCAGCTGATTGCACAGAAAAGGAYAGGGCACGTGCTGGAATTGCCTTTTCTTTTGGAGCCTATAAATTACACAGCCAACAATGAAACAATTCCTCTTCCTTCCCAGCTAGACGGAAGATGATGTTCTTTCAAGTCTCCAAGAGCCAGGATCCACCATTGAGCTCTTGTGCTGACTCCTCACACATGAACGGGGCTGGGCCTTGGCTTTTACTGGGCCTTGGCTTTTAC
>NW_026623328.1:821550-859946 GCF_030028575.1 Malurus melanocephalus | reverse complement strand
TTTTCCCGCAGCATTGGCAGCGCTCATCGCAATCATCACACGATGGCGATGTCGACTTGCAAAAGAACGAAACGAACCGAGCCCGAAACCCAAGGACAGAGCCAAGCTGCAAACGTTCCTGCTCTCAAWTCAACTGTGTCAGGACGAAAAGATTGCCCTGATCTTCCCCTTCCAAATGCAAACTCTTAATTCCACCACACTAAAAGGGTAACTCTTCCGTCACAAATCCTTTCACTCTCACAGAGTCTGGCCACAAACTTGAAAACGTGGCAAGAACAGAGTTCACAAAAGTGCCAGCTGAGAAAGCTCTTGCCTACAACTTCTACTGCACCCATGGAACGACCAGCACACACTCTGCTATCGGCACTTTCCTTCTCAACTCGAGTCACCATCCTAAGCCTTGGATCTCACAAAGTCAGGGTCTAAGTGGAACGGCACCTGGGTTTCCTGACACTAAAGTGACCAGGACAAAAAGCTCAGCAGCCTGGCATTTGCATTCCCACTGCAACACTTCAACAGCTCTAACCCAGAGAGCCTATTGGCAACAGCCTTTAAATTCACTAAGAACAGCCAATGTGCACATCCAAACCTGCTTGCTTTGCCAAAGACAGGAATTATAAGCGCATCTCCAAAGAAATGGCTTTCTCCAAAAATACAGAACAYCCAGGACTTAACCCTATACAAAGGAGTCAGAACACTGTTCCTGGCCATTCCTTGCCCAGGGTTCTAGAGCAACTGATTTGAAGCAGATAAGCAGGCTTCCTGTTCTCCTCTGAGAGAAGAATAACCAAACTGTCAAACTTGACAGATGTATTGAGGAAYTGTAAAAGACTGACAAAATAACTAGGAGACAACTTTTCACAATAAAAAAGTGTAAATACTGTTAGCTTTGTAATAAAGACAGAATTCATTTTCTCACACTGCGAGTGATTCTCATTCCATGCATCATATGTCCCTGGGTTTTGAATGTGACTGTACAGATAAGTGCAAACAATACAATGTGTRTCATTGAAAAGCTGTGAGGAGAAGGGGTTATCAAACAACTGTTTCTTTCCTGGCACTGGAGCTAATCTTGCTTCTTGATTGTGGTGCTAATCAAGGATTTCAATGGAAAGTGAAGTTTCCTAAAAAATGCACGTGGAGTCCTGTCCTTTCTATCTTGTCTAGGTGTAGAAGACACATTCTTGCAAGAAAATGGGCACATTCTACACCATCCGTAATGAGAGAGGCCTGCTCACATGCAGACCAAGTTAATGAAGGTGAACAAAGGAAGAAAGAATTTTATWACGAGATAGGGAGTAAGAAACTTGAGCGATAAGGGCCCCAAGAAGCCTTTTGTTCAACTTTTTTTKGCCARCTTGGCGTAAATAGTGCTAGCCARCCATGGAAGTAGTTTTGCTGCAKGAACACTGCATGAACAGTGCATRTAACCAWTCATGATATATGYAGWTGYGTGTAAGGAAGAAGTTTTAGTTATAAAAAGGTGTAAGAAATCACAATAAATCGGCTGATGTTTGATTCACATTGAATCATGTGTAGTTCCTTTTTGTTCACTCCTTGTACATCTAGGGACTTCAGAATCTGCTGTCTGACACAAACRTTCTAGAAAAACAGGAGAGATTGCTGGGCACCACTTTTTCTGTGGAGCTGTTGTATTATGCTGCTTCTTTTTCAGTGGCACGCATCTTCATATTTTTTCTCTCTCCCTAAGCCCAGCTCCAGAAATTAAATCAGGAAAAATTAGAAAAGAATGTAATTACTGGGTGTAACRTTTACTTTTTAATGACTACCAACACTATCATGTGAACTGGGGCTATGTGCTTTTCTTTCAAATCAATGTACTATGATCTTCTTTTTTTGAGTCATGCAGTTGCACGCTGCTGCTCTGCAATTCCCCATTCAGCTTCAGTTAAGGTCACASACTTTCAATTTTGCAGAGATGTGTCCATGTCTTTTCATGCAAAAAGGTGTGCCAGAAGAGAAAGTACTTGCTAGGAATGTCTTTGTCATGGCAGCATTTTAACAACACAAAACTCACCCGAGGCTATACACCTTCCTTTGCAGCTACATGTCCTCTGGTATTTTCACTCTTGCTGAGCCTAGCTCTACAACAAAGTCATCCAGGAGCTGCTGCCCTAAGAATGGACTGAGAACAACATCCCACCACTGTCCTTCCTATTCCCCTTGCAGCCTACAAACCACACCAAAGACACTGCTCTTCTGTAGTCTTCTTCTCAGCAATCACCTTACAGTCACTCATGCAGCTTCTGAAGCTAAATGCCAGCACAAGGAGCCAGGAAAATGCCAGCACAAGGAGCTTTCGCTAACTCCCCATTACAGTTGATGACTCAAAATGCCACATCCAAGTGGCATTCACAGCTTTTCACCCTCTGCAAACTGCACAGCCCCAATGGTGTGGTGACGTTCATGCCCAGCTCAGTGCCATCCTGTAGTTTCAGCCTCGCAAAATGTGCATTTCGAGCAGACAAAATAATATCAGGGCACAAGCATTTGCCAGATTGCTCATACTCATGGCAGACTGTCAAGTACGCACCACACACTGCTCTTTTCAGACACCCACATGCTATCAAATAATCAACAAACCACTTCTATAACCCTTAGGTGCTCCATTGTCCTGGCACCTTTGCCTGTAAAAGYCCCTCCCTCCCTCCTGTGTGCAGAGAGGAGCAAGCTGAAGCTTTTAGAACCCTTTTCTGCTAAGCAACGTTTAACATTCAGACATCATGAGACTTAATTTTTGTGGATGCAAGCTACAGTAACTCTATTCTGCTTCCATCACCTCATCTGGGGGGGTGAATTCATGACTTTTTAGATAAAAAGGGATAAAACTGTCTCTGTTGGCTGCCATGGCATTATTAACTTCCATGCTCCCAAAGGAGCTTAATCTCAGCAATGAAAAAAAGGCAGGAGACAACTCCATGGCTTTTGGCCAGAAAATTCACTCCAAATCCTTGAGTGCCTAGATTTGAAGGCTTTTAAATCCAAGAGGACTCACAAAATGCTATTTGGCCTTTGCACTTTCAACAATGAGCCATAAAACTAACACCCTGGACCGGTTCTAGTCTCTGTTCATAGGAATTTAACCATGCACCAGTAACTTTATTGCAGCTTCACAAAAGTCAATCAAGTGGTGAAGCTTCCACACTGAAATTATTAAAGAAAGGAACTTCTGTCATGCCAGACTGCAAACGAAGCTTAGGGRAACAGCTTCAATCCTGGAAGATGAAAATTCCCAGTTATTCAGGGTTGCTCATATCTCCAGAGCCTGTTTCTAATCAAACTCCTACAAGTTCATTACATAGCTCATGCTTTACTACTTGGATAGTAGYTGCCAACTGGATGGAAACCTGACTTGGTATTTTCCAGTTAATGGSAAAGTTTTCTGAAGGATTTTTGCTTGAGCAGCACAGCAGCTTAGCTTGAGCCTTCCTAGAAATCAAACACAGAAATGGCTGCTTCCATTAAATGCACWGTTTTGCTCTAGCCAGTGTGAGGTTCATGCCAACACCTCACAAACTGTGCACCAGGGCTATTCCAGACTCAGGTGGAACAGGCAGTTGCTAAGAGTGGCATGTTTTCCTGGAATGGCAGAACAGCCTGGCTGCTCTCTGGCTTTGTCTCTACTGCTTGACCCCTCAGCTTGTACCCACCCCAAAATCCACCACACACCTTCTGCAGATGGAGCCAAAATCTCTGTGGTGTTGGTGGGCTCCTGGTGCTCTGGGATATGACTTGTGCCAGCACAGTGCTACTCACTGCTCAGCCTTGATGTGGCAAGACAGYTTTGTCTGCATCCCTGAGCAGCTTTGAGCAGCTCAAAGCCTGGCATTTTCTTGTGGAGTCCCTTTGGCACAGCAGATCCAGACAGTCCTACAGTGGAACTTGTTTATAACAAAACACCCACTTATTTTAATTTGAACCTTAAAAGATGATAGAAAATAAAGATAAATCCCTGTCATCCCCCCTCATGGTTTCATTCTGACTGGGGGGTACCTTCAGCTATATCCAAACCACAATGAACCAATTTCAGCCCCTGCCTCAACRTGGGCCAACATGCTCTGTATTTAATTGATACCAACAGAACCAAGGTCTCGGAMACAGGACTTGGCTTAAGGGTAGAGTGTGGAAGGAAAGAGCCCTCTTTTCAGCTGCCACATGGAGTACTGATGGCAGAGAAAGCAAGCAGTGCCTGTCAGAGCAGAGCAGACAGAAAACACTGTACATTTCTGTCCTCTTGTGCTTCCCCAGCCCACATTGCCACAGGAGAGCAGCTGGCTGATTTCTCCATGGCACTTGGACAATCCTATCAAAGGGGATTACTCCACATAGCTATGTGAAGCATGAAAAGACAGAGCAATTTGCATCCCATGGATGTCCTAAGATGATCAGGTTTTGGTCCTATCTTCCTCTTCTGAATTGTGAGCATAACTCAGTGAACAGGGCATATATTCTGCTAACACTGAACCTCTTACAAACCTGATATGATTCTGTGATGTGAAGCAGAAAAAATATTCTTGCAAAGATAAWAGTTGGTCAGAAAAGCTTGGSTATTGCACTGAAATAAGCAGTGCTCCTAGTCTGAGAACTGCTGAAGARCTGGAGAGTTCTGGTTTATTAGTGGAATATCTGTTCAGTTTGAATCTGACACTTGATAGTGCTGTGGCCAGAACTCTGAGCCAGGATAAATACATTGAAYTTGGTGCTTCTTTTATTCCTGAACTATGGCTCTGGTTTGAGAAACACCTAGTTACTTAAAGAATGAAATGTTGAATCACCAAAAGTGACAGTTGTAACATGGAGGAGGAGTGAAACTACCAGAAATTCCCATTGTCAYAGGTGAGAAGGTAGGAGAACATCASCATTCCTCAGCTTTATTTTTTAATGGCCAAAACAAGTAAAGTCTGTCAGATTCTTCTGGCTCTCAGAYCAGCCCTGAGGTGCTTGGGTGTGATGACAATAAGTATTAGTCATGATCACAATGTTATTTGTCCTGTAGATACAGCTGGGGTTTGTACTTGGATAATGTGTGTCTCAACAGGGATGTTTGGGCATTCTTTAGAGACGCAGCAGGAAAGAGGGAAAAGATCTCGCCTTGTCTTGTCTGGTTCAGCAGAATCACAGTCCCAGCAATCACAGAGGATACCAGAATTATTCCTCAGCAACCCTCCCAAGGAGACAGGACAGAAAGAAGGGAAGAAGCAGAGCTCTGGGTTCAAGAGAGCAGCCCACAGCTCTGCAAAAGGCCCTGCTTTCACTTGCTCTCCATCCCTTTGTGCTGCCCTGGAAGGTGTTCCCTGACAGCACAGGACCTGCCAATGGCAGGGAAACTCCACACAGCACAGGGCAAAAAGTGTTCCAGTCCTAACCAAAGCACTGCTGGGCTGTCAGTTAAAAACACCCCCAAACAGCTGTGAGTTATGCCCAATAAGTTTAATAACCGAAGAAACCATAGCAAGTGACAACTACAAAATACAAAGCAGACACGAAAAYTGATGGCATAAAAGTGGGAAGGAATAGTGTCTGAAATGAAAAATGGAAGCAAAATACACTTAACAGAGGATCTGGGTTCAGATATAACACACATGGTCACGTACAACACTGCATTAGTAACAGCACACACAGATACTCGTTATACTGGGGATTTTCACAGTTCTCCACTTCATCCCAGATGGCAAGTAAATTGATGTTTTTACTCTCTTACATAAATTCTTGTGCACACAACATCATCAGCACCAAAGGTCTGGAAAAGAAATAAAAATCAATCAGAAGAGATAGAACCAGCAAACATTTAACCCCATTTCAAAGTGTTATTTTTAGTATAGTAACTAGTTCTACAGCAGAAATACTTTTTCTTACGTCTTTTGACAGATGAGAGTAAAGAAAGAAGTCGTTTTGAAAGAGGAATGCAATGTTAGTGACCTTTTTTCCAAGGYAGGATGAATTTTGTCAGAATGATAAATGATGCATAAATTCTCTTTTTCTATAGTTTCTTGGCATGAATTGATAAATAAACATGAGAAAACAAAGTGAATTTGGAATGTACTGTTGTTATATTTAGAAACAGTTGCAGCACTTTGAACTAGAAATGCTGAGGGTGGAATTCAGATGGAATGTTCCAAAGGTATCCTTTGATATTTGCAGATATGAATCCAAGCAGGTAAATSAAGTCAGGGAGGATGTCCAACTATAACCTGCAAATATAAGGCAGCTGCAAGCTGCTGACCCCCCCTGTGGGTACCAAACCCTCTCTTCCAAGCTGGAATGTGGGCAGTGCCAATGACAATCTTCTTTCAGGACATCAGCACCTTAACCAGTGCGGTTGTTAACAACAATAAGGATCTGTAATGTACAGRTTATCAGGATGTGTAGACAGGACAATGATTGTGTGAGAAAGCCACCTGATCCCAAAGTGTTTGTATGTAACTTTAGGTCTGGCAGGCTAAAATTTAAGCAATTAAATATGAAGGAAACAATGTGAGCAAGAGCAAGGAAATAGAAACTGCAAAAAAGTTGATGTTCAGCTACGCCGACAGGCGGTTTGGAGCTCAGCACTAACGAGCTCTGAGGTGGATGTCTGGCTGTGCTCACTGCCAAGGTCTCACTGAAAAGCATATATTAAGAACTACACCAGTGTGTTATGAAAATTCAGCTGGACTRTTTGCTTTAATGCTTTCTACACCTGTTTTGGCCAACACCTTGAAAGGACTTGGCTTTAAAGCTGACTCTGGCTTATATTTTGTTCACTTTGTTTGGGAGACAAGTCTGCTAATATTTTGGAGATATAGACTTTTTTTTTATGCACATCAGTATCTGTTTAATCTCAGTGCTTAGGTATATCTATATCCGTGAAAATGAACAATAAATGATGAGGATAGTTCTCTATTGCTCACAGCACTGGCTGCCAATACCCTTACTATGGTTTCCTTCAATATTTCCAAATTACACACAAAGACAGAATTACTTCAGCAGGAGCTTTGCCAGAGAAAGGCAGYAAGAGTCAAGACCATCCAGAGCTCAAGGCTGTCCATAAGGTCCCCGTGACGATGACTCTCAGATTCAGGCACTGCAAAGCACAGTGAGCTTTGGGTCCCCTGCTGCTCCTTCAACACAACCCATAAACAGTAGTAAAACATCCCTGTGGAGTGTTCTTCCAGAGCTGGCACAGCCCCACTCTGACAGCTGGAGCTGCACAGCCACGTCTCATGATGAGAGTGGGCTCCACATCAGCCAATTCTAATGAGAAAGGTGCAGCAGCCATTGCCAAAACTCATGTAACCTCCCTGGGAAATCGCCTGTTCTTTCAGGCAGGTTCAGAGAGAAACTCCTTYCCCTAAAGCTGTGCAACAGCAGTTATTCTCAGAACAGATCCACAGCTGCATTGAGAAGGAACACTGTGGAAAAGAGCAGGTTGAAATAGAAGTGATTCACACTGCAATGGAGCCACTGTAGATCTGAGCATCTAAAATGACAGCCCAGTTCYAGGACTGTGCTCCTGGGCAGAGCTTGCTCCTCAGACATCAGTGCAGCTTCACTKGAAGAGTCACAGGAGGGAGCATGGAAATAAAGACAAAAATTTGTGGAGGAAGAAAAGAAACAAAAGACTTTCTGGGAAAGCTCAGTCCCACAGACTGACTGTCRTGCACTCAGTCACAGCTCAGCACGCTTGTGACACAGGGCACTGGCTCCTCGYTTTGCACATCCAACATCCAGCTCCGCTGGACTCTGGACTTTTGAAAATTTCAGGCAAAGGACTGCATTCAAGTGACTCTGTCTGGACAAAAATCAAGTGCAGAAAACATGGACATACWCAGGGAACAAAAATTTTTAAAAACCGGTTACTATACACAAGGACATTCTCTGCAAACACACCAATCTCACAGTCTGGAAAACCACTGTAATTTAACACAACAATGTCTTTAAACCTGGATTGTAAACAGATAGAAATCATGCAAAGCACAATTAMAATTATTCTGGAGTCCCATGTAACCAATGGGCACCTCTAAACAACTGAGACATCCTTTCCTTGAAGATCTGGCATAGGTTATGTGGCCTCTGATGTGTTTCAGGAATAAGCTGCATTTTTTAAGTCCTAGATTTCATACCTTATGCACATTCAAATAATTAATAAACTAATTGAAGCACGTGAATAAAGGGCATTATYGTCACAGTTATGCACATGGTTTAAATATGGGTTTACATGTAAGGTGTTTTCCTATCTTACTGTAACTTGCTACCATTGTTGATAAAACTCCACTCACTGTTGCTAAAGAAGGCAAAGAGGAACGTGTTCAAGCTTGCTGCATTCTTTTTTTTTTGTGGTAACTCACAGAAATGTCTAATGTACAGCTGGCCCAAGGTCAGGAAAGGATCCAAATCAAAAAGCTGTTATTACTCTATCCTTCACACCTAAATCCTTGTATTCAGGGATAGGATAAAGCAGTTTATGTTTATGGTTCTAATTCTAGATTCAAAAGGAGTGATAGTTCCTGTTAGAATATGCAGACTTTGAATATTTCCATGACCCAAAGCAGTAGAACTTCCTAATGAAAAGAAAAAGAGTGAGCAATCCTTGTCTCTTTGGTGGTGAAGTTTCATCAGAACAACTAAAAAGAAGTGCAATGCTACCAAACTATAATGCAGATCTAATGAAAAAATGCGGGATTTTCAAACACCACCTTCTCATCAGCTTGCAAAGATCCCAYTTATCTCATTAAATGCTACAAGGCAAGGCTTCTGTCTAAATCTAAAATAGGATTTTAAATGTGCAATGACTGCAAATTACAGAATTGTTTTCTTCATTTAGTTTGTCATAATCTGTTGCTAAGAGTCCAAAAGCACACTGCAAACAAAGCCCTGCCCAGGGGGATAATCCAATAAATTGACCTCTCTCGGTTCACTCAAAATCTGATGACCACTGACATCATGAGAGATTAAAAGAGAATTACAGGGCAGTAATATATTTCTGTAGAAGCAAATCTGCTTTTTGAAGGCCTTCTTTATAAATATTTGCTGAGGAGCCTTTGTGGTAAGTGGAGCACACAGTACAGTTAGGGAGAGTGTCATTGAAACAATCACCTGGGCMAGATCACTTCTGCCAGTGTATGCAAAAATCCCTTTATCTGCTCATGACTGATCAAAATGCAGAGGCAACTYACAAAAGGAAGACAGACTCTGTCAGCAAACTGATGGAGAAAAGAAGGCATTGCTTAAGTGAATCTTGAGAAAAAGCTTTGTCCATGTGCAAACTTCCATGTTATCTAAAATAAAGTTATAAATTTCACAACAAAGGCACGTTGCCTATTTCCATTCTCTTCCTGACTCCCATAATATTTCAGGAAAGGGGCTGATCCTTATGAGGCCACAGTCACTGAATGTGCAGCTCCCACTTTCAAACTTGATATTAATAGCAAATCACCCAATATGCAACCTCACCTTCCTCAGGATATCAACTGAAGGGACTATGCAAAATGAGGTTATTTCTCAAGCAGCCTAAATGTCAATATTTGTGTTTGGGTACTGCTATATCCTACAGTTTCCTCACAGTCAGGCAGCAATCGAGTGATAGAGGTGTAAGACAATGGTRTCTGCCAGTTACAGACTGAAAGCCAGTGGATAGAGGACATCTGAAACTGCAAATGACATTCTAAAAGGCTACATTCAGGATCAGGTGCAGCCAAAATGCAAATGGCTTTGGCTTCTTTCTTTGTTTGGGATGTGACCCAGACTGGGCTGTAGTAGTGAGCAGGGGCTGGAGATCCCTAAGCCCCCTTGTAAATCCGCTCATGGCAAAGAGTAAATTAAAGCATTAGGCCCATGCAACACACACACATGCATTATTACAGGCTCCTGAACTTCCATCAAAGCTGCTCTAATGAGGTCAGCAGCAACCCCCTCATACTGAGCTCAGTATAAGTAGACCCTCCTTTTGACAACTGATTTCACTAAGATAACTCTCCAAAAGTTATAGAAAAGTTTAATGCTTAGGTAGCTYAACACTGTTCAACACAAGGCTCAGGCACATCACACATTTCAGCATTCCGCTGCAAAATCTCTTTCCAAATCTGTATTGACCCTTCTCGCCTACAATGTTTAATTTAGAAGTCAGCAAAATAATTTAAAAAATGTTCACTCGCTCATCTAGGCTCCACAGTTCAACACTTTTAATCAGCTACAGCGTGATTTTTCTGAGGAGGGAATGTAGAATAGAAACCATGCTTGAACCCCCACCAATGTTCTGATCTTTGACCCTTGCTACAATTGATTCTGAGAACCCCTGTGTGATACATGAACTGTGTAAAATGTGGTCAGAGGCTGTTTTTAAAGTCCCTCTTTAAAATATTTGTGTGTTACAGATTAAACTTAAATCTATAGAGCTATGAGCAGCCATGAAAGCAGAAATGCACTTAAAGTTTGAATATAAATGTGTCTCGTTTGAATATAAATAGAATTTTTATAAGCAGCATCCTTTAACTTTTTAAAGAGCAGGCCTTTTGTTCTTTTGACTTACACAAGWGATTGATAGCTCATTAATGTCCCTGACAAAAACACACAGCAACAACAAAACCATTATCAGTATAATAAAGGGAAGAAAAGGCACTTAATTCCAGATCATAATTTCAGACAAGTAAAGGAAATATATATTTTTGTGTTCTATTCTGATCTTGATTGCTCAAATGCCAATCCAAATATTACAGTTTCTGAATGTAGAGTTGTAAATATAGATATTCTCTCAGAATGAATTACAATCATAAAGTACAATACAGTGTGAAGATACAGTCAAGAAAAATGAATGTGGACTTTGATGGAGTACTACCCATTTCACCCTCCTTGCTTGCATATTCCCTGTGATTTGTATCTACATTGTTCAGTAATTCTAAAAAAGCAGCACTGAAATCCCAGCAAGTGCATCAGGTGAGATTAAAATAAACAGCTCTGATAAAAGTAGTTGCAATGTTCTAGTTTTAGAATAATGTTCTAGTTTTCAAAGCATCTTTTTGATGAAGCATAACTTGATCCTCCTTGCCTTCCTTGTCCTGAAAGGACTCTTTTTTAACAGGACTTTAGACATACATCTGTCATTGTATGAGACAAATATTATTTATCTACTAATAAGAACAATTTCATTCTCCATCCTGTGAGGAGCTAAGGCGAACAGAAAGCATCTGAAGGTAAAGAGAACTTCTGCTAAATAAATAGTGTGTTCTCAGCATCTGTGTACCAGAGGACATGATGTGACTTGGAAGACCATAATTTTACTCCAAGGAAATAACTTTGAAGAACATAAGGAATTCTTCTGCCAGGACACAAGAAAGATTGATAATTGTACAGYAATATGGTTCCTATTTTAGCTCTGTGGTAGTCATGGCAATTAAACACTGGGTCTTTTTATTATATGAGATAATATTAATATATATGAGATTAATATGCTGTGTTGAAGAGAAAAGTATTTCCTTACACTAGTGAAATATCATAATCAAATGGATCCCTTAAGCAATGAAGCATATTAGATCAAAATTATGTGGCAAAGCTCCAACATTGATGCAGCCAATACTAACAGAGTAAAACTAATTCCTTACCCCCTGCCTGTTACCCCCAAGCCTTTCTTCAATTCATGCCTCAGGCTAACACAGTTTAGATTCTTTCTTGCTACTTCTTTCAAATGGGCAATGACTTTTCTTGATTTCTTCTGCAAATGCATCTAATAGCTAACAAGGAGTCTCAAGACTYCTTGAAAGACTTCTTTGGATAGTGAAACAGAAGCAAAGCCTTACTGAAGTACATCAGAGAGCGTAAAGGAACAGAAAACATTCATTAGGTTATGTAGGAGGATTTGAGAAGTGTGAAGATGGGAATTGTTAAATATTTGAAGGAATATGGGCAGCAAAACTGAATGAGAATTAATTTCAGGTCCTAAAGATCCCCAAGAAGGCTCTGAGGATGGAAGAAAAAAAAAAAAGGAGAAGACAAAGATCTCTTCTTCTCATTGTGACCTTGAAGAGGTGGGGGTTGGCAGACTCAGATCCAAGGAAATTTGCCAAGCATAAAATAAAATAATCTAAGTGGAACCTTTGTTCACTGGAGTGATGAAAAACCCAAACACAGTGGAGAAGCAGGAGATCAAAAGAGTCTTCTCACCAAGGGCTCTCATTCCTACCTTGTTCCCTTTTATGCTGCTGAACACACACCTCAGCCTATCCCTTCAAACAGTTTAGTTTCTAAAGCCCATTGTCTGAAGGAATGTTCTGGGGCTTTAAAATTAGGGACCACAGACAAGAAAATGCAGTTTATCCTTCTCTGTCTCACTCTAAACAGTAGAACCTTTTGTTGCCTCTYAGAAGGGGCAATTTTGGCCATTTCAGCTTTTCCAAAGGACCAAAGATCTCACCATTGCTCCCAGAAACACCTCATTGCTGAGTTTTAGCGTGTCARATTTTGAATGTTAACCCACATAATTAAAACACCTTTACAATCAGTCCCATCAAATGTCATGAGTCATAATGGTCATAATATTTAATAAAATGAAAGAGGCCACTATGCTCAAAAAAAGAGGTAGGAGAATGAAACTATTGAATAGTAAAAAACCCAGAGAGAATGAGCTGGATCACTTGGGAACAAATACCATGTTTTCATAATGGCCATAGTAAAATCACACATTGCAACAAATTAATATTTGCCAGAGAGGGGAAGGGGATCAGTCTGGGGAACTGGAAACCAGGAAAGAGTTAAGAAACCCCTTGAATGTAAATCAGAATCATTTTAGATAGGAGTAGGGAGATGAAATCACTGCAACATCAGATGCTGGATTGCTGGCAAAACAGTATGAGCTRTTCTGATTTTCTTAGCTCAAGGGGGAAACTGATAAATTAGAGGGAGTTAAAAAAGCACTCAAATAAGGATTCAATGAAAGCTTTACACTGAAAGACTCAGGGTCTTCCAGCAGTTCAACTTAACAACCAGAAAGTTCTTCTAAGGGGTGGCTGGATCTGTGGTGTTTAGATAAGTACTTGTAGTAACACATTTTAGGCATACTATTTAGGTTCTTTTATACACAGTATGTAATGACTGGTAGTTGAATCTACCCATTCACAGATTAGAAGTAATGTGTACATTTTAATGGCAAGGAAAGCAACCACTAAACCAATTTATGAAAAGTTCTGAGGTCCTATAAATGGAAATATTTTAATAGGAAGCAAGATGTTCTAATTTTTATCCCAACAGCAGAAATAATTAATTCAGAAAAGTTCAACAGGCCGTAATAAACAAGAAAAAAGGTTAGATGGCTTTAAATCTTTGAATCACTCTGGTTTCTTATCCAACTTCATTGTTCTTTCCCAGCAGGGTAAGTTCACATTGCTGCTTGCAGGAGGCAATTGTATTATGAGYGGCTTTCTTGCTTTGCTCAGAGCACTTAACTTTGTTTAACAGCTGCCTCATTAGTTTGTTTAAATAATAAATTACAGAAATGTATTGTTAGAAAGCTCGGAAAGTTATAGTTGAGAATATATTTTGTCCACTGCATTGCATACGAAGATGCAAAGCAGAGATGGAAATACTTTGCTTCCAAAATTTTTGTGACAACATAAAGAATTCCAGTGGTTGAATCAAAAGAAACGTTGCAGCGCTGTAGTATTCATTCATTAGAAACCAGTGTGATTTCACTAACCACATGCATGTCCTCATAAGGGGTGGGTGAACAGTTCCAAGATGTCTGGAATAATATTAACACCTTAAAAGCTTTTTGTTTACACTTGGTTAAGTTTGGGTCCTGTTTTGGTTTCAGATGCAATCTTAAAAACAGAACTCCATCTGCTTTAGCGAAACACTGGAGAGGCTGTTTGTTTTTTAAAGTGCAGAGGTTAGTGTGATGCTTTGAAATAAAACCTCCCTGCTCTGATATTTTCTTACCCACCACTTCAGCAGCCTGTTTTGCGTGTCCAAACTGATGAGGCGTAACAGTCTAATCAACTATTTATCCAGAATTCACTCGTAGSACCACGTGCAATGAAATGATTCTGAACTGTGCTCCTGTGCTTTACTCAAGTCTGGATACCGCTAAATTAACGTGGAGTGACTAGTGAGGGAAGATTCAGTGAGGAGAACTCTAACAGAAGTTTAATATAAATAACTAAACCGTKCATGATTGATGGTGTGCAGAGGTGCTGCTCAGACGGAAGGTCTCACAGCACTGGGGGGATGTTGGCTGATGGCAAATGTGCAAATCTGTGTATTTCTGAGAAACTCGTGAAGGAAATTCTGAGCCTGACTAGGAGATGGGCAGAGATTTGGGGAAGATGGCAGAGGTAGGAGAGGAAATTACATGTTCTTTTATGAACAGGAGAGATTAGAGCATGCTAGCAACATGCATATCTTTCCTGCTATATGCCACGTGACTCTGGATAAGAAGCAACATTATGCACATGCCTAAAAAAGAAGATTCTCCAGAAATGAGGTCAATGCCTTGATCTCACTTTCACCAGAGAAAATCTGCAGCAAATCAAGCGAATTCTTTGATAATGTTGTGAATTTACAGAGCAGAATTGCCCCACTTGTGATTATTCTTCCACTACAATCATGGTGAAAGTTTTAACAATCAAATGCCAGTCAGAATACACATATATCTCCATTTGTTTAAAAAAAAAAAAAAAAAAAAAAAAAAAAGAAAGGAAAAAAAGCAATGAATTAACTGTAAGATAGAGGATTATCAAAATGGTAGTGTTCCATATGGATTTAAGTAAGGAAAAATAGTAAGTCATACTATGTGGTAACAAAATAACCTGTTAATACGKTGCATGTATGGAGTGGGTTCAAGATTCTTACCAAAATCAGCTCATCATTAGCTAATTCTCKAGTCCAGTATGTTTTGGGACCATCTCCCTCAATGAGAGTTTGTTTGCAATAGATCTTGTTTTCATTCTCCCAAGTGGCCAAACTCTGCAGGCAAGAAAACCATTAGGAAATACATTAATTATACTCTCCAGCAGCATGAGACAGAGACAACAATGAGCAGTAGTGAGAATAATTGCTGCAGTAAAGGAGCAACACATTGATAGACAAAGGCAAAGGGAAAAGGACATCRGAGGAAAGTGGTGAAATAAAAAATAAGGTGTGACATGGCATTTTGGAAAGAGGTATACATTTATAACAAAGTAATTACAAATGTGTCTTTTCAGTGTGAAGCCATTCAGTTTCCATCAAATGCTTGATGTTGAAAAGTGCAATTTAGGAACATGCTAACGTAGTGTCTACATTGCCAAGTATCTTTGAACACATGTGATTTGATTTGACATGTTATTTATCACTACAGAGTCCCCTTAGAGTAAGGGCATAAACAATTGTAGATATCATGTTGTGATCATAAATAATGCAGTAATTGTCACTTACAATCTTCTGCTCTATGGCACYGTCCCAAGTTAACTGTATATTAAACATATTGAGCTAACAAAATAGAATAAATCACAACTAAATTAAAGAAACATTGTTAGAATTCGAGTGTTTGTGACATTACTTTTTTGAGGTTGTGAGTCTGGAGATTGAAATACCCTTGGGCATTTTTCAAAGCATTTCAATAATGACTATGAAACCAGTGAAAAAGAAAAGAATCCAAAATGACAGGATTTTGTTTAACTTTCACAAACACACAAGCCCTGACTCTGTTGCTTTTCACTCTAGCACTGATCTGCTCCACAGTGTAGAACTGCCATGCAGAAGGATCCCTGTAATGAATGTTCAAATAATCGCTTTATAACCACACAGGGGAGGCATTTATTAGTCTGTGATAATATACATAGACATATACACGAGTGTGTGTGTGTGTGTGTGTGTGTGTGTGTGTGTGTGTGTGCATATGCATGAATTCAAGTTAACACTTCCCAGACTTTCCAAGGGAAAAAAACTCTTTACTTTGATTTCAAATTAGCCGTTTACTTTTCAAGTATTTTTCAAAACAATAGATTTTATAAGCCAACARGCCATCTCAATTGGCAGTTATAGAAGCTGTGCCTTGAAGTACAACTACATATGACTCCGTCTTTGTCTGCATGAACAATGGATCAAGTTAGTTGGCAGAACAAAACCCTCTACCCCATAAAATATATCAAAATCTATCACCAGTCAGCAGTTTTGCCAGATATTGCAAATTACATTCTGGATTATTATTTTATTATCTGTCAGTTTCTGCTCCATGGCCACATCTTGGTTATATACACACAGCAGTACAACTTATTCCTTAGAGTGGACTATAAATAATTTCACAACACATGGAAAAAATTTACTACTTCACAAAACACATTTCTTTCAGGTTTTTCCAACTTTCATCTCTTACAGCCATATATTTTTTTTCCATCTGCAGCAATAAATCCTTTTTTAGAAAGCAGGTCACATTTATTGTATATGAATGCATTATGTATGAAGATACTACAATACTACTTTTGCTGAACAAGATARATTAACAAAGCCAGCAACATTTCCTGAACCAACTGTTACAGAWACGATAACTCGTCCTAGAGAGCAAGTGGAATTTCTACATATTCACAGACTCCCAGAATCTGCTTCCTTTTTCATAAATTTATGTCGACAGTAATCACAATGAAGACAGTAAGTTCTGAACTTTTAGTGATGCAAATGGTCTCAGAAGCTGACCCAAGAATATAGATCATATTTTGGAAAGAAGATTATTTCACCAGCACTGGGTACTTTTAAAACTGGATTCTCATTTGAAACTACATTCTGATACTCTTTATTTGTACTTCTTTTATCAGAGTTTATATATATATTTATACATACTTCTTTTATAAGTGTGACAGTAAAGTGCCAAAAAAAAAAGCATAACTAACCCATGCCTTTGATAATGTTTTTCAAAAGGCAGCTATGATCACAGCCCAGGTCCCCAACACCTCAGATCCCACATATCTACACCAATGAGAACCTGTGTCAGCTGCTGCTGACTTAAAACCCCCTCCATGGCCACAGACGTGGTTACAAAGGTASAGGAGCTGGGTCTCACAGAATCAAGCCCAAAATACTCCAGCAAATGCCCTCTGATGCACTTCTGCACAAGGAGATGGTGTAACTATGGCTGGTATAACACCAGCTGAAAGCCTGTCTTACACTGTTAAAGAGTTACCTGATCAGTAAACTGGAGACATGCAAGGGCATGAAAGAGGATTTCAGCCCCAAACCACCGTCTGTGTTSCTGCTTGTGAACTCATCTGATTCAATCTAGGACAAAAGCTATGTCAGATTTCATGCACTAAATCCTGACTCTTGAGGTCTCTCTTGCTCCATTTCCCATGTTTCTGTCAGGGACAGAAGTTGGGGAGAGCTTTCGCTGTCTCTGAGGTCTTCAGGGGAAAGGGAAGCAAAAAGAGCAGAACTAAACCCTGCCAAGCTGGCAACCAGGTACTTGAACTTTGCTTTTTGGACCTGTCATGTTCTGTAGCCTTCAGATTTCAATTTTATCCTGAAAGAGGGACAAGAGGAGAGGTGACAATCAAGAACCCCCAGGAGTGCTTCTGGCACTAGGAGGGTGGAAGGCAGCAATGCCACTGTCTGGGGACATGGGCAGCTGATGTGTTTGTCCCATCTAAAAAGAARTTGGTAACACACACCCGCACAGAGATGCACACAAACACGCCCCAGCTCTCCTCCTACCCTGCACTTTCGTCCATCCACCGTCTCCTCCTCAAAGCTCTCCCCGATTTTGAAGTTGATCTCGGTGGTGCGGACAGTGGTGGAAGTTTTGATGTAGAACTGGTCCCCATCCTGGCGGATCTCCACATGGGGTTTGGAGGCGGCTGCCACCGCCACTTTCCGGAGCATGGCATTGACACCTGGGCGAAGCGGGGAGGAAGCAGAGYTTGAATTGGCCAGCCGTGCCCCGGGCTGACCCCGGCCAGCATCACGCAAATCGGGGAGCGGGGCACAGCGCGGATCCCGCGGCTCAGCTGCAGCGCTGGGAGTGCGGAGCTCGGGCAGCCTCGGCACGGCCGGCACAGGCGGGATCCGGCAGAGATCCCCCGGCAGCCCCGCTCCCCGGGCAGGACCGCAGCGCTCGCAGGTGAGGCGGGGACCGTGCCGTGCCTCGACCGCCCCTCCCCGGGYAGGGCTCCGAGCCACCCTCCGTCCCGGCGGGAGCTTCTCCCGCCCGCGGCCGACACACGGAGCTCTCCCGGGTGCCCGACCCGGAGATGTCGGGCACCGGAGCGCGGCTGCAGCTGCCACCCCGTGTCCCCTCCTCCCGCGGGACACAGCCCKCTGCCGGGCTCCCCCGAGCCTCACCCAGCGCCTTGAGCAGCTCGTCGAAATTCTCGCTGCTCCTCATCTTCCAAGTGCCGGCGAAGTTGGGCATGGCGGGGCGGGCGCTGCGGAGGGCGGCGGGGACGCGGCGCTGCTGCTCGCTCTCCGGCTCAGGCACCTTGTGAGCGGGGCGGACCGCGGCGGCAGCGGCACSGAGAGCGGGGCACACCCACCCAGCCCCCCACCCCTTCCCCCGGGCCAGCACCACGCCGCCAGACAGCCGGCCCCCTCCCAGCCGTGGCYATCCATCCATCCATRCARCCATCCATGCATCCATCCATGCATGCATCCATCTCTCCATCCCTCCTGCCCTCCCCATCCATCACTCCTGCACTGCAGCCTCTACAGCTGCCTCCTGGGGCTGCCCAAGAATGAGAGGCCGACTGTCACTTGTCCCACAAATGAGGGGGACGCCGAGGACTTGATGAAAGGCCCCAGAGGCAGGCAGGGAAGGCAAAGGGCAATCCAAGCAGGCTCTCGCTGGGTTGATGGAGCCGAGGCACAGCACCCATCACAGCTCAGCCCCACTCGCACGGGTGTCCCCGCTGCCATCCTGTCCCCAACCCTCTCACGGGGACAGGCAGCAGGCCAAAGGGGTGCCAGGGAGCACAGCCCTGCCCGGGSTGGGGAACTGTTTAAAAGAAGCTGTCACTGCCCCTGAGCTGAGCCTCCCCTTCGAGAAGGGCRAAGGAAAAACAGATACAACAATGCCTAAAGCACTCCCCGGGCACAGCCACGCATCCCTCAGTGTGCTCTGTGGCACTGTTGGCAGCAGGATGGTGTAGGTGCAGAACTGGCATCAGAAAGAACACTGCCCATGGCAGTCACAAGCTTTTATGGAGAAACACAGCAAGCTATTTCACACTTAAATTAACACCAGCGTGCTCAAGATTTGAGTGCTGTTCTGAGGCTCTCATACTTTCCRTGACCATTTCCATTGTCTTTGCTTTGAATGCCTCAGTTTCAGGTCAAAGATGCTAGATTAAAGTTCTTTATTGCAGCTGATTTATCCACATGTTGAAGTGGAACGGAATTTGACAGGTTAAGGCATATGGAGTTTTTCTGCTGCTGTTGTGCATAAGGAAATACTCAAAACATTCAGAGGTCTGTGATTTCCCACTAAGAACAGGGCCAGATGTATTTTAATTATAGGAAAACCTTTGCTGAGCCAACTTCACAGTACATTCACAACCATTCTTCACTTGTTAGATTCTGTAAAATGAACACGTAGGTTACTTGAGGTATGTATAAAATGTGTTTACTCCTTGAAAATTAATAGATCTGGGGGTTCCTTTAGTATGTTATATATATACTGAAATTTGCTCTCATTTTTTATTCTAGGAAGAATTTCACCTGATTAAGAACCACAGAGAAGAACCAAGTAGTTGTTGATTGCCCCTCTTTTTCTATTGATTCTTGTTTCTGCCCTTTCAGAGGGACACCCTGCAGACCTGGCAWAATTCTTTAACTGAAAGATTTGAAGAAAAATCTGGTGGGTTTTTTTTTTTTTTCCCAGGAAATGAACATTTCAGTGACTAATATCTGTTTTCAATAACAGGGTTTCTCTAAAAGGAGAAACAGAACAACAACCCAAACCAAAAACAAAAACCAGAGCACAAAGCATTTTTCAGTTGTTTTAGTAAATGACAATAAATTAGTCCCCTTCTTAAAACTTTGTTTAAAGATTCCAAATTGCCTCAAAGAAAAACACACAGACAGACACGCAAATAAGTTCCTCCTACAAGTAAGTTTAAGACTTTCTAACATAAGGCTGCAGGTCCAACAAACCCATATGAAGTTTGTATATTGCTCTGAAACGCTGAAGAAAAGTCCTGCTCAGTCCCTCAGTTTCAATTTTCACAACAGAAAACATGCTACCATGGTTCACTTTGCTCCCAGGTTCCTGCAGAATATGTATTCCTGGAGCACAGTGGAAGCGTTATGGCTCACTCTTTGCAGGACAAAGTCCTYAGCTATGAGAATGAGTATGGGCAGGATAGGAACTCCTATCTCTACCTGAGAAAATGAAGTGGCTCAGAAGATTTTAAGGAAAGAAAATTTATTCTTTAAAGGACCATTTAAGTTCTTTTTTTTGCTGCCCCGCTGATAAAAACAGAATTGTTCCAGCAGATGTCATCTGAGAAAGTGTTTCTAAGATGTAGGACTCATGTTGGGGTGTGAGACTGTGGCCATTGACCTGTTCCATGAAGACCAGGAGGGAGCCCTCAGAATACCCTTCATCTAGAAAATGCATCAGGCTGGAAGGAAGAAATGTCTTCTGTAAATAAAGGCTCTATTCTGCARTGGCAGCACTATTCATCCTGAATACAGATATATTAAATTACATTYTTATTTATGTYATAATCTTACMCCAAKACCATGAGGYRCTRTTCCACCTATACAATACACCTTCTRAAACAAGAGCCCAGTTACACTCCAGTGTYTGTCTCTCTGTAACAGTGTGTACAGATTCACACCTTTTCATRCAGAGAGGCAGTTTCCTTCCAGCACTGCAGAAGGCAGACTTAGCAACTATTGAGAATTAGACCWCAAAGTTCATCCCCAGAAGGAGCTGCTCCTCTCTGAGAGGGAGGGTTCACTGCTGTCAGCACAGCAGAAGACAGGCAYGTACATTTGCAGAGCCAATGTCTTCTCTCTCACCAGGAGTTTTTCACATAAGCACAGCAGTTGAAATGATCACCAACAGTCATTCCCTCCTTACTCTCCAAGTTACATTTCTGTTTGTATCCTTTCTGTATGCTGCTGCTCTTTCTTTTTAAATAATTMATGTTTTTCCTCTTTTTCTCAAAAGCAAGCCTTCATGTCTCTCTGGCTTTACTAATTAATTTAAAAGACATCATGAGTTAAACCCCAAACTCAAAAGGAACCTAACTTCGCTCCAACAAAAGTTTAAAAGCAAAACAGCTCTAATATTTGAGTCGCTTGAGAGAGTCAAAGCTCAGTGAGAAAAATGGTTTTGTTTTTCCATTTAGTGTTTCATGAAAACACTGTGGATTGTAATCCCATTGCAGGGTGGAACACAAATCCCCACTTAGGCTGATAAGGCAGCAGAGTGAGATGTAACTTAAATGGCAGCAAATTTCACATGGTTTMTGCACTACTTAAACCAATTAATTATGCATAAACTTATGATAAAAAAGTCAGTAAGTTTTTATTTCACAACATGTGATAATATCAGTTAGCTCAGTGCTATGAGATTCATTTGCATGCTGAACTGTTTGAAGGAAAGGGAAGGAAAAGATAAGGAAGAAAATATGGAAAGAAGCTTAAAGGAAAGGAAAACAGGTGTGATGTAAGACCCATAAGGTATAGAGCACTGTTATAATAAAAAAAAATTAAGACAGAATGTGAATTATGATCAGTTTACCTCATGTCTGGGATCATTCAAATGAGGGACAGAAATAACATCTCTCTGGCAGACATGACTCAAGTCTGTTTACTGTTATAAAGTAAAGATCAGAAAGCTATACTGATTTATATTAGCTGAGAATGTTGCCCATGGACTTTACTTTAGCCCTCTTCAGAGATCCTTTTTCCTACCACAGCAGCAATAGGAGATGTTTATCAGGTCATGCTGAAATAACCCAGACTAAATGGCAGTTGTACTTTTCTTTCAATCTCCTTCTGTATGTAATTTCCCCATTAATGTTATGAAAAACAGTTTGATTTTCAAAACATGCCCCTCAGCACTTTTTCCCCTTGGCATTTATTTTATTTACCTGAATCCCCTAAGGCTGATCCTTTCCTACAGATGGACCTAATTAATCTTKCCAACAGTGCCTCTAAGACAAAAGAAAGTAATATATGAACAGATGGGACCAGGGCACTCCATCATCCATACAAATAAGTGACCAGTAATGTGACCAAAACTATCCCCTTAAGGTTACTSACTGACCACTGGGAAGTCACASAAAGCYCAGTGTAAACAATAGATTTTATTTRCTAAGGTGGTACCCTAGGAAAAAAAAAAATAGAAAGATGGAAGATTGGTTTAAGGGAAAATATAATGAATTATTTCTGACATGAATAAATTATACAACTGGAAGGCAAATTGCCATCRTAAATTTATCTGCCAAATTAATTTACAATGGACCTCTAACCTGACAATAGGTGAAATGTAATACGAATACATGCAACATCAACAGCATTTCTGCAGAGTTGCCTTGCATCTTCTACTGCACTCTCCTTAAGCTGAAAGAACAGTGACTATTCCCAAGCTAAAATGCTAGAGCGATTTCCACTGCCAAGTTATCCTCTTGGTTTTTGAGATCTCACTGTTAGGAAAGTAAATGAATTCTTGCATTGTTAGAGACAAAAACGGTACAGTGTTTGCCAGTTTTATGTTCATTAAGAAAAAAAAATCATCTTATTCCTTTCCTATACTGTTCCCTTTCACGGGGAACTAATTGATCTGTTCTCTCTTCCACAATCAGGCTTTAAGCTGGCCACCTGCTCTATTTTCTGATCTGCTACAAGGATACAATAAAGTTGAAAATTGTTTCCTTAACCAAAGGAAAATTTGCTTATCTGACTCTGAAAACAAAGGGAGTTTGACTCTTTTCACTTGGGCATTGATTCTGCAGCCTGCTGAGCAGTTTGATCCTGATCCAGCAATGTGTAGTAGCAATGCTAGTAACACAATCACCATGAACTGTGCTTTAGAGGTGCTCATGGGTGTGTTTTCCTGGGCCAGTACCACAATAAAGCCACAAAAATCAGTAGAGAGGAAAATCAAGATCCCTCAGTCTCAGACGAATGTTCTGTCTGTAATATAAATTAGTTCAGAATATTGCTTTGGAAAAACACTTAGAAACTGTTAAATAATTTTGTAGAAGGGACATACTGAATAATCAACATCCAATATAGATTTTTAGTAGCTGGACCTTTTAACGTACATTTGAGCATTTGTAACATAAMAAATTTGACTGAGAGTGTGAGGAACATAAGTGACATTACCTTCTGTCCAAACTGCCCAGCTATCCCCAGCTGCCTTGAACAGTTCCTGTCTCCTCAAATTCAGATTCTGCCTGTGGCTTGGCAGCTGAAAGGGAGYCATCAATCCCCAAACCCCTTTGGTTCAGACAAAGCAACATGGCAGAAAGTAAAAGCTTASAAGCAATATCAACATCTGCCAATTTTAAAAACAGTATTGTAGGAACAGGAAAAAAATCGATTCACATGATTAAACAGAGCTTTCTGTTTTATTAGGCAAAACAATGTACTTTAGAAAGAAAAAACTAAAACAAGGAATTATTGATTTCAGGATCATGGCCTGGGGTGAAATTCACCCTCTGTGAAGAGAATTACACATGTTTTAGTGGATTTTTTTTCTGCAACTCTGGGTCAAGGATGGCTCTCTGAGTGAAGAAGGTCCTGGAGAATCCCAATAGTTTTTTGACAAACTATCAAATAAGATGTTAGACTCCTTTTTTCTTTCCACAGCTTTCCTTTCCTTTTGCTGAAGGAAGCTATTCAGATTGATTCAACCAATTTTGGGGGTACTTCTCTTCAGCACAATGTCTTCACTTCAGAGAAGATATTGAACATCTCTTTAGGCAGTCAAGTTACTGCACTTGCTCACAGGCAACCTAAGACAAGGACTAAGCCAGGAGAGAAGAGGATCTGAGGCAGGAGTTTCCTGGGCTCCTGAGGCTGGGACACTCTGGTCTACAGAAATCTCTAGGAAATAAAATCAATCCAGCTTCAAGCCAAAGAGTCTTTCATAGGTATGTCCAGCAGTCAGAACAAAGTTCCTTCTCCCTTATCAAAGGCTTTTGAGGAAATACCTCACAGAATGTATTTATTAGATATCTCCAAATGTGCGCTTCAGTCAAGCAAAGGGTAGAAGTGTTGATAAAGCAGCTCTTAAAACCCATATTTTCCTCTGAACTTTGGTAGTTTCCTCATGTGGCCGCCACAAAAATCTGAGCAATGTTAGAAAAGKAAGAGCAGTGCTGTGTGTGTCACAGCGGTGCTTTGCTACCTCAGGCTGTGGCATTGCTGAAGTTTGGTTGTCAAATTGGAAATGCACCCTACAMGCACTAATGCAGAAGAGTTGTTTCYTTTYCATGTAGGGGYTACCAYGRCATTGKAAACCAGGGATTTTCATAGAGGCTTTCAGGAATCCAGCAATTCTCCTTTGCTTGAACAAAAGGCATTAATAAAGCTGTAGCTGTCAATAGAAAAGTAATCAAACTATGCCAGCTCTCTGAAGACATCACAGGTCTATTAAGCTTGACTCACTCAGGCAGATGGACTGAGCTGATGCGTGGTCATTAGAGATTCTTAAAGGACCTTCAACTCCAGGGACAGAGGACCATGGTATTTTTTCCAAATGTCCAGAAGAAGAATGAGTGAATTCAAAGGAATATATTCTCATTTAGGTCTGGAGTGAACTCCCAGCAGGGCCATGTCCTGCAGCTATAGAGGCCGTGCCATTTGCACAACCATAGGTTTTACGCTGGTGCCCTGACCTTTGTGTATGTGCTAAATTCAAAAGCTTTCCACTACATCTGGTACACAAAAAGAAGATGAAGAAACTTCATTTTCCCTTTCCTAACAAAACAGAGTATTTAGCATTCCACATAAATTAGAACCAGGAAATAGGGATCTTATCCGTTAATTCAATTTAAAATTCCAAATGTCTTTGAAAGGTTTTTTCATCAGCCTATTTCAAAGCAATAATAAGTCTAAGCATTTGAACTAGYTCTTACCAATATAAACAGCTATAACTGTAGTAGTTCCAAGGAAGACATGACAATTTATACTGTGAGAAGATGAGGTCTAGAAATATGTAAGTTGTAGGTGTTCTAACTCCCATCAACCCTTCTCCCAGTTTTGTTTTGTCCTGCTAAACTTTGCTCAGAWAATGACCTTGAGTACAACTGCTCCTTCTATTGTTAACCCTCTGACCTTCTAAACTAACATCCTTTGCTCTTTCTAATTCAGAAGGTTTCTGGGGCTTATTAACTGAGCAGGCCAAGTGACCGTTCCCAACAGAAACCAGAGTCCCTGACAAGGAGGTCATTGTTTTCCAGGCTTCCTCCCTAGTACTAGATCTGCAGATTTCAGACTGAAAAGGAATAATGCAGACATTCTTTGTCTAAACATTATCTGGAAAGCATCAAGATAACTCAAGCCACTTCCTCGCCAATTAAGATTAGAGGGGTCATCTCTAGGGACCTAAGTGATTATGGACACAGTTTTCAAACTTGGATGATGAAATYTGTAGCAAACTATATCATGAGGCGTCGAAATAAAAGAAAGTCAGTATTCAGAATTAATAATAATTTGCACTAACGTCAGTCAAAAGAGAGGATACTCAGCACCTCGATGAATTGCAATATTTTTACTTATGTCACTCACTATATACTTAGATGAATAGCTGAGAGCAATCAAATTTGGAAAGTATGAACAAAATTTCTCAAAAAAAGATGCAGCATTTAGGCTTCTAAATTTCGAGTCTAGGATCCACAAGATCCTTGTATAATACATACTGGAAAATCGGGAATTCTGGCTGTGATACAGGGGTGTACTACTATGGGCTTCTGTCCCTTAGGAACAGCAGACCATGTCCATGCAACCCAGTAGTACAAATAAATAACTTTCTACAGCATTGATCTCATTTTTTCCCAAGAGCCCCTCCCTCAAAAGAGGCCTTAAAAAGGTAAGAAWCTAGGAAATCAATTCTTGACGTTTRAAAACATTTTTGAACCCCTCTTATTTCACAGGCGATGGCAGGAAGGGTCCTGGCTCCCGAGGAGGCTGTAGTTTCTCCCAGCAGCACCACCTAGTGCAGAGCACGTTCCATGTCAGTGCCCCACCGAGCTCCTCCATCTGYATCCCAGATGCATTCAGCCTTGAGCAGTTTCCTATGAGCATCTTCCATCAATAATGTTAACAGGAAAAACATGCGAGAAGCACAGGATGTTATGGCAAGTMATTTCGAGACATCAGCTCTCAAAGTAAGGCTAGGTGAAATACTCCAGCTGAAGTTCAGGAGGGTATTTTTAGAAAAGCTGCCAAACAGAAAGTTCATTAMATAGATAATACACTGTTAAAGGGGAATTGCTAAACTTTAAACTTGGTTATGGTGATGCAATCTCTTTTCTTTTCAGAAGACCTGACAGAAAAAAGGACCATAGGGAAGCTGCAGGGATATTAAAATTTTTATTTTAATGCCACGTTGGTTTATTTTGCAAGGAACAGCAACATCTTTCCATGCAAGAARCCTAAGCAGCAATTCCAAACCACAATTTTTTAGAGCAAGAAGTTAAACAYTTCCTTTTTAAAATTAATTACTGTGGGTCACTGAATAAAGAGCGCTCTCCTCATCTGAACTCAGTTTCTGCCACCAGACTGGCTATGGATTTCCAGCCCTACAGGAGAGTCTCCCTTCAGAAAAGGCARAAAGAAAGGCATTGTTTTTTATAACATTTAGAGTGTTTGTGACTGGGCAGATAGTTTATAAAARCAGAAATGTCATTACATGCACATTTTAAAAGAAATAGTCTACAACTAAAGAAAAAATAAATATTTACATGTAAGCAACCAGACCTAAATCAGAAAAGGGCCAATGACAACAGACAATACTCATCTTTTTCAACTACGCAYTATTTTCTACTACTGCATTTAAAAGGCCCTCCCAAGATTAAAGTCCCCTTTTGTGATACACTATAGATGTAATTCTGCCTGCATTTTTCCATTTATGAATAATGGTGAATGCTATTTTCTTGGCAGAAAAAAATCAATCCATATCTGGGACCCAGGCTGTTAAATCTCTGCTGAAATGAAGGCTACAAACCTAAGCAGAATCTCTAGAGAGAAATGGAGCCCATATGTCAGAGACACAACTTCAGATTATCACAGCTGGAAATGAAGAAAYTGTAGTATATTGATTAATTTTGATTTTGCTTAATGAGCTATGACAGAAAGCCACTAAGATGAATGCATCTTCCCTTCTGGAACAGGAGGGGTTCTGCTCATAATACCACTGACTTTGGATGGGGTCTATAATGTTTTTTTGGATTTGTTTCTGAAATTCTGTGGTCTACTGCCAACAATAAAAAGACAGACTAAGTAACTTAAGACAGTAATGGAGGCTACTTCCTTGAATAAAAAGATGTTCCAGTATCAGAAGCAAGCTTACTTGGAGGGCTGTCTGATCTAAAACTGCAGAAAAAATTAGTAATATAAAGGCAATTAAAATGTATTCRTGAGCTTATTATGCTCCAGGATCTGAAGTCACTGTCTAGTGATTCAGCAGACTGTGGCATAGGTGCAGCACGGATGTGGCACAGGTGCCAGAAGGCCTAAGCAGCCTGTGGGATAACAAATCCCTCTACTCCCATATGGGATTGTACCTGCAAAGCAGGAAACTGAGGAGCAGAACCCTTGATCAATGGAGGCAACTAAGAACTGGACAGGATTGAGCAYCTTGTTTCGGTCACAATGGAATCACGTTCTTCAGACAAGGCACACAAGGACAGACAGTGACACCAACTACAATTATCTTTGTCCACAGTTACACATGGGGCAGATTTGCTGKTTTTTTCAAACAAAACAAACCTCCCTGCAAGAGAACAATACTTTGCTGCTTGTGATTTTGAGATATCCCAGTTCTAGAAGCAATATTTTTCTTGGGATATGGCTTAAGCATCATGGACTTACTAATAATGAAACACTTAACTTTAGAACAATTATAGTCACAAAAAACAGGATTTACCATCCCTTTGAAAGTAAACAGCACATAAACTCCTGACTTTCTGCTGTTAAATAGGACCTTCATTCTGAAGATTTATTTCTTGCTTCAGAAAGACACTGCCTGTAGCTGTGATTAGACAGAATATACTTTCACAACAATCTCTAATGTGTTTCCCATGTTTTTCAGACTAATGACTGTGACAGCGTAGTTTGCTGCTGGCTAAAGGTTTCAAATTCTGTTTTATCTGACAGTTCTAAAGGCTTGGTTGTACCATACTCACATGCAGTGAGGGGTGTGACACTGGCTATATATAGTTTGCACCACCACAARTCACCCCCACAAATATATGTAATGTATTAGTGGCTTAAGCATTTGAAATGACTCCCATCACCAGTTCAGCTGCTACACTTTTCAGATGGAGTCCCCGACCTTGGAAAAGGGTAGGCAAAAAATAGGTGAAGTATTTGACCAGTGATATTGTATGGTCCTGATGAGGGATCCAGTCTGTGCAGTCAGCTCCAAAATGTTATTCCTTCCTGTGGATGCTGTGACATTAATTACATCTGACAAGAAGAGTGGTGGGCCACCATGTTAAATACAAAACAGACTCACAATAGCAATGAAAAGTRAAACAGGAGAAGAAAGGAGAAATAATACACTGAAAAGACAAACTGACAGATGACTACCTATGTGGGATTCTAACTGAAGTTGTACCCAGTGTATGCTTCCTAWAGTAAGAATTAAAAGCCCTCAGTACCTTGCAGGATCTGTAAAACCTCAATTCTTCTTGGCACAGACCTTAGTTCTTGGCAATAAATCTACAAGTATACTGGGAAAAAAATATCTACAATATGGTGTCCTGATTCTCAATGTTACCAAAAATRGAGTGTAAATAGTATGTAAGGCCAACTAGAGCTCATCTAGCAGTAATTAAGTGCATGACAGTCCTGACTATCACATCTAGAAGCCTGTTTGTGGCTGCTTGTCACAGCCCAGCAGCAGCRCAGCAGCAACCCTGCTTTCAGGATAGATTAAAACCTTTCATTTCCTGGCCTTGGGCACTGACAGCAATAGAAAAGAGAAGGTCATTTACTCATGATATCACTGCTTGTTTCGGAGTAGCTGTGCTGGACTGACTCTTCGTGATCTCCAGACACCATATAATGTTTTAGCGGGTGAGAATATCAGGAGAGCCGTGTGTACATGTGTAGAAAGACGATGGGAATATTAGAAACATTCACTTCACAAAGCCATCAAGCGTAAAGCCAACACATTGGATCGGTTTTTAAGTTCTTGGCATCTTCCCCAGGCTAATTGTTCCACTTGTGGGACAAAAAGAAATAATTGATATTTGGAATTTTATCAGAAGGTTATGAAGAAAAATCACATCCCTTAGTCTGCAGCTTAAAAGAATGGTACTGCAGGAATCTAACGCTTTATTACTATCTATCTGAATATTACATTTACATAAAACTGATACGATTTAGAGGTGCCACAAACTAAGAAAGAAAATCATATCCACCTGTGATTTTTTTTTGCAAATTCCTGTAAATGTAAAGAATTGGAGAGAAAACATTATTCTGACATTCTTTTCAACTTGTTTACTCTGTGAAATGTAGGCTCCAGTAGGGTTTTGCTCAAATCCTCTCTGGGGCCAGCTCTGCCCTGTAGGGTTAGTTTCCRTTTGGAGATGGGAGGCAAAATCTTAACCAGGACAATGCATGGTCACTACAGTCACCCAAGARCATGCAGTAGCAGTGTTGCAGCATTTAGTTGTTCCACATCCCTCTTTATATCTTTACCAAATAAACAGTACAGAGAAATGTATTTAAAAAAATAAGAGATGTGGTAACAAAACCAGAGACTCGCAGGAGGACTCCCTGCAGCACCTACTTCAGTTTTAAACTCATTGCTTTAAATTGATTTGGTTTTCTGCCAGCTATATCTCACCAGGGTGCCTATTTTCAGCAATAGCATGAAAGCAAACTCACACTTTTAACTGATATGCTCGAGTTGGATTTAGCAAGGAAAAAAAGATTGGAAATTAAATTTTAAAACTCCTTGTTATATCCCCATCTTCACATGAAAGTACAATGTCAGAATAAGCCTCTGGGTCAGGCAAAAATAGAAAATAAAGACGAGACTACTGCACTTCACACTTGTAGAGGAACCCCCATGGCATAAAGCTGTGCATGAGGAATGYGGCAGAAACACAGATGCAGATGCGAGTATGATCTGCTGCTTTAGAAAATCATTATTTCTCTACCACTTGGATCAGTTCTATGAAGATTAACTCATACAAGAATGGATGTCACTGTACTGATATCTTAGAATTTCATCAGACAAAAAACCAAATTAATGCATTTCACATATTTCCACTTTTGTATATAGCGCCTCTTAACCATTTCTCTCTAACAAAGAGAGCAGTGCAAGAAAGAATAATAAAACTTTATCTATGAGACTGATTTATCTCCCTCACTGCCAATATTCAAAAACCATCTGGATGCAATSCTGTACAATATTCTCTAGAAGGTCACTGCTTGAGCAGGAAGTTGGACCAGATGATCCACTGTGGTCCCTTCCAACTTCACTTGTTCTGTGATCCAGTGATTTCACTGTTACACAAGCTTTTAGGAAAAGTCACTGTTTTATCTGCAACATTATGAAAATTCAGCTATTTGCTATCACCTCCACTAATGCATGTCACATGCATGCAAAAAGAATATTTTCCAAAAAGCTTAGAAAGGCACTTTGATATGARTGCATTCCTAATGCAATTGAAAATGGGGGAATCTACTGAAAGGAAAAAGATAAGGAAAAGCAGCAAACTTCTTATTTATGCTACTTTCAGAGTTTAAGATACCTCTTTTTTACATCAGAGTCTACATAAAACATTGCTTTTCACCGTACAACATTTGAAAAATAAACTTTAGTAATGGCCAAGTTTTTAGTTATTATCCACTCCAAAGTAGTTAATACCAACTTTACGAGAAAGCATAATAGMCACAGAGAAAGACCTTGACCCACTACACAAATAGACAAAACAAAGAGAGAAGTACTCTTCTTCATCATAGCAATGAATTTCAACTGCTGTTCTAGAAAAGTCTAAATCTTGGACTTGGAAGAAGCTGTTTTGTTCACTGAAACTGTTAAATCCRATCATCTCTCCGTGACTGCATGATTCTCTGTGGCCCCAAAAGCTATTTCTAGTTTATTTAATGGTATTTAATTAAGTCTCCATTAATGCTCATTCTAAAACAGTTTCATCATTACCAAGAATGACTGCTATTAACTGCAAAGAGAGTAGCCCTGGGCACTGAAAGATCAAAGAGCAATAAATCAGCTTATTGGTTGAGCAAGGCTCTTTTAAATCTGTCTGTAACTATCTATGAAAACTTTCTAAACTTGCTAATGGYGCACTATTATAGTTCTGATTGCATTTGAGCTTATAATTATGCTAATTATTCACAGTTTTTTTACCCTGGTTGTTACAAACATTGAGCTGATGGATGTTACAGCAGTTGGGGCATTCACACACAAGCATCTATTTCCTTCATTTTTAATGCATGCTAACATGCTGATATATCAGTTCTTGTTACCTGGCTGTTTCAAAGGATACTGATTTTGACATTGATCCAATTATTTCATCTGGAGATTATTTATTATGTAATAATAATTCAGAGCAGATCTTCTTAGCCTACAGACTCAGGCTGGGCTGTCCGCAATCTCTCAAGTGTGCCCAGTGAAACCAAAGAGGCTGCTTCAGGAGTAATATACTGTTGCATGTGAAAAAGAGAAGCAGACTCCAGCCCATTGTTACAAGATTATTGCAGAACCTATTGCACTGAGTGATGATAAAAGGGCCATCCTCTGCAGTTAGGAATAGACCTGAGAGTGAAGACAAGCAGCTTATGCTTAGCAAGATACAAAACCAAATGAGTCTATGCAGATGAGTCAGAATTGTGATAGCAGAATTGTGGATAGAATGRTCCAAATCATCAAGAAAAARAAAAGASTAATACAGCAGCAGAGACTCAAATSCAAGGATGAAARTTTAGTYCTATGGCTGTCATTATCATAGAGACATTATGAGGAAAAACTCTAAAGGCTTTAGAGATGGGCAGATAAAAATACAGGAAAGAGGCAAGTCGAAAATGAAGTCCAAGTCTGAGAAACAGACCTGAGAAATACACTGAATGATTATGTTTTCCTCAGTGACTGGGAAAGACCTAGGGAAAATAATGAACTGTTTTTGGCTCRATTGAATTTCAGCTAGTTGTGAGGCCTTAATGAAAAAAGGCAGAAACAAGTACAGTGATTCCAATTGAAATTATAGGGGGAAATTACATTACTCAGAGATACGTAAGAGATTTACTTCAACAAATATGCTCTGAAAATTACAAGCTGTTACTAATTTTACACTCATTTTCCAAGGTCACTTCTACCTACAAGCACAACTTGTAGTAGGGCTACATACAAGATATATTTCTTTAGCAATAGTGGGGAATCAGGAACATCAAGGGGATATTCACCTTTACAGAGCTGGAGATCTCCAGAAGAAATCTGCAGTCACCTATTAGAGTGGGGTGCTTGGATTCATTCTGAATGCTCAAGTTTGTTCCTCCTTCTCTTTTTCAGATACATGTAGAATTCTTTTTSCTGCAATGYTTATTGTCTTGTGGTGCAGACTTTACTTACACGCCACATGAATCTTTTAGCACATAATGGCCTCACATTGGATACAAAGGGACGCCAGTTCCACATTCCTGGACCTCTCATATCAGTGCTTTTAATTATAATAATTTTGCAAGAAAATATGCACCTAAACCACAAGTATTATGCCTAGAGCAATCATTTTTCTGAGCATGTATGTTTGCAGTGGAATGCACCGCAATGATGGGATAAAACACATCTGATCAGAATTCAGTATATGGTGTATGCTTCAGAGCACAGGTCATGGAAATTGGCTTAATCAGAGATGAAAACAAAATATTGCCACTCTAAAAAGGAAAGGTTATAGCTGTTCATGTGAGGAGTTTGGCATGAAATTAAAAAAAAAAAATTGTTGTCTTGATTGGATTGCATTAGGGAAGAACCCTCTARCAAACATTGGGATTTCTCATCTTTTTAAAGTAATTAACTGAAAGAGTACAAGGGGATGAAGGAAACTGAAAAAAAAAAAGAGGTAAAATGTTCCCCAGCCACCATGTATGCAGCACCATCAGTTCATGGAGAGAAGAAGCAGCAATATCATGGGTAGCAGAGAGCATCCCTTCCACCTTTCCCTCCAGCTTTCTCTCCACCACTAAATGTGTTGAATTTCTGGTTCCCTGGAGCCCATCTCTGCCCCTACTGCCCAGTTTGTCTCCTCTTGCCTCAGCAAAGAGGTTTACATCAGCTAGACTTTGTCACAGAGAAGCAGGTAAAGAAAGAAGCAGTAGGCAGGGGCTATTTCCTTTCTTCTTGCACAATGTAGCAGTCTGAGAAAGTTCACATCAGCCTGAAAGGATGGTCATTTCCACACTAACTCACYGTGTATCTCAGATTTCCCTGCCTGTCTTCCCCTTTGCTTATGCACTGTCTCCCAGATCTGTTTTACCAATTGAAATAARGTCCAATTAGGTTTTCAGAAGTTTGCTGAGAAGTCAGTCAAKGAAGAGCCAGGAAGGACTTGAGACTGTTTTTAAGAGGTTAAATACCTTCAAGGGCAGAGCTTCCCTTTGCTGCCTCACACCTCCCTCTCGAAAACATTGAAACATTTGGGGAACTGTCACTTTGGATTTTGTTACCATGCTCTAATGCAAGGAGACTGGAAAGTGACCCAATTCATACGAAAAGAAAAAAAACCTAACAGACCAGCAATAACAAAAAGAATTAGTGCAGACAGCAATGCAGAGATGGCAAAGCAAAGGGGATTGTGTTTACTTAGCAAGCTGATATTTTCTTGAAGGAGCTAGACAATGTAAAATCCTCACAGGCAAGCTCACTCTGTCAACAACTGAGTTTTGTCCACTTGCATTTGGAGGAAATCTAGCTCTCAATTGAAGAGTATCATTACTCAAGGCATTCAAAAACCCTTTTGCTTTTATTCAGTCTCTCTGAGGTAAAACTGTCCACTGAGACCGGTGACGCACAGTCTGCATGTCTTTAAATCAGCACCTTATCAGCAGTTACTATAACATATTTCTACTACCACATGTAATAAACCCAAGAACTTTCCATCTCTGGAAAAGAGGCTGTTCTTGCTGTGATGTGCAYGGAAGAAGAGGTGATTGCACAATGCAACATAACTGGCCACAGCTGCCACTGCACTGGGGATAAACAACCAGACAGGTTTACTATGTTTACTATGCTTCCACACACAGGCTCAGGAGGATGAGTAGATTCTAGCTRTGCAGGACTTAGGGCTCCAAAGGGTATCAGATTGCAGCTCACGTTACTGAGTGTCCTTTAGCTTTTGTGCATTCATCTCCCAGAAGAGGTCTTTTCCTGGGCCAGTTTCTCAGAAGACAAAACCTGGCAAAGGACGCAGTATATGGAAACAAGAGACGACTGGTCCTTCATACTTACACTAGAAATCTGTCATTTGTTTTTTCTTCACATTGTAAATTATTCCAATTCTAAACACGTGCTGGAAAAGCTGCTTTTCAAAATCTAAAACTGCTGCAGAGGATCATGTGCCAATATTTAGACCACCGGCTGTGAAGTTGAATTTCCCATTTTCTCTTCTGATGTTAGATAGAGTACCTTTTATATTGAAAAGTAACTCTTCTCACAGAGGGCCCTATATCCCACACATATTTTATCAAAATGTGTGGAGACACTACTAGGAACAACTCAGGAACTCACAAATCTGACCTAGGCTTTTGCTGTTAAACTGCCTGTTAGGGACTTGTGCCAGTCCCACACACTCTTACTGTGATCACTGCATGTCACAGGAACATCCAGCGATGGGACTCAAATTCAGAATCTCCCCGTTATTTTTATGATGACTRTAGCACTTCAAACAAAGACCTGCGAAATCTCTGCCATTAAACAGATGAACTAAGACTAATAAATGAGAGGTAATGACCACACTTCATGGAATCTGGTGGTGCCTTGCAAAGGCCTAAAAGACCACTCCCTTCCTGACCTCTGAAGTTTAGGGGTCAGTGCATAATTGTTTAGGCAGGATCAGCTCTGGCCTAGGTGTCCTTACAGAGATATGCACGACTTCCCTCCATTAGGCAGCATCAAGAGCTGGAGCTAAGTGGGTCACAGATGCAAATAGAGCTCAGTGCAGCTGCTTAAAMTCATTTTCTTTCAGCTGAACACAGTAAGCACTCACTCCTGGGCACTGCAAAAGCTACTTCAGTAACACTTGTCAAATGTCGTATGAGGGGCTCCTCATCCTTAGTGCTTCTAAGTCTACCCTCAAGGGCCAAGACACCACAGGGGAAATTGCACTCTCAGTATTTTCAATGCATCAATCTCTGCAAGCAAACCTCCCCTCAGGAGTTTCCCAACACGTTGAGAACTTGTGAATTCAGTTTGGAAGGGACATTTGCATTTTAGACAGCATTTACAAACCACCAAAACTGAAAAATCAAAAAGCACAGGGTTCCAGGTGTCACTTCATAAATTAACCCAGATATTAAAAGTTTAAAAGAAAGTTTCTCTTGTCATAGAAAACACACAGARCTGAAGATTTCCTGGTATCACAGCATCTGAATTCCAATATAGTGTTATGTGCTCTCAGCAACAATYCTCCAGTCATACCAAGTGATAGGGAATTCACTGCAATCAGGAGTTTTTCCATCTTTTTTTTTTTCTATGTCTGAGTTAGAAAGCTTGAAACCCAGAAGACAATTACCTTACTAACAAAATCTCTTATTTCCTCATGCCATGCTTCTGCTAATGTCAGTAACACATCACTAAACATAGGTGGACCAAAGCAGTTAAACAATCACCTCATTACACATCTGAATTTTTTTTCATTATATGAAACACCCATTACTGATACAATGTCAAATGTGAATGAAATACTTATGATGGGAACTCACAAAAGTGTCCAGCATTTTATACGAGGTATTTATGGAACCGATTCAGTAGAGACTTGAAYATGTGTTCAGGACCTAGTAAAATCYATGAGACATGAACACATGGTCTTGCTGTGCAGAAATAGGATGTTGAATCACCACTGTAAAATGGGTTTTCACAGCCAGCAACGACACAGTGATTTAACCAATGTGCATGGTTTGAGTCAAGCATCTCATCCAGAGGTAGCTGAACATAATGTTTTATGATGTGCCATACTTAGTCCTCCTCCCTCTGACTTCCATGGGAGCCAGAGCTTGCAGAGCACTGGCATTTCTCCTCCAGCACAACTCCTCTGTGTAAGGTTAATACCGTCAATTTGATTCACAGGGGTTTGTGAGCCAGACAGGCAAACTGAAGAAGAAAAAGCCTCTCTCACAAGGAGACAAGAACACGAAAGAGGTTGCCCAGCAAAGTCATGAAAGCAAACAGCATGAATGAGACAGTGTTGATGAAGACAGAAGTGGCATTGAAGGCTGCAATAACAAAGCAGGGCAGTGACATGAAGATAAGTGGCAAAGTAATTGTCTGGTTGAGCCAAGTGTATCCATACAGTCCGTCTGCCAGCAACCCATGCAAATGGATACCAGGCATTGAAGACCTAAGTACCTACTTATGTAAATATATTCCAAATGGTGACACAAAAATACATMGAACAAATACTTAGTAAATACAACTAGAAGCTCCTGAGAATATCTGAGCTAATTATTATGAACATTCTTTGCATCTACTGCCAATGAATGAAGGGTTTTCTTCCTGTGTTTTYCTCCTAATTATTCTAAAAAGCCAGAGTTGTGTTCTCTACATTTGATCCTGTAGAAGTTTTTCATATAAAAAAAGACTTGTGATGTTACAAAGGTGCCATATCACCAGGCCAGCTTCTGTATCCCCATTCGAGCAAAAAATTGGCTAAAAGCCAATTTTAGCCACTAAGTGGATTGTCAATTTATAAAGAGAATCCCCAAGAAGAAAACTAAAAGCATTTTACAGGACAGCAAATAAAATATCCAGAGACTGGATCCATTATGCCTTCATTTCACCCTTAGTGAATTGTCAGCAGCTTGGTCAGGCAGAGAATGTCCCACAGCAGATGAAAGAAATCCCTTCMCTCCTCTCTGTCTCCCAGTTCAGCAATCTATGCAAGCGTTTGTCCGTATGAATCAGAAAAAGAAAAAAAGTGTTTTTTCTTGTCTTCTTTACTACCACTCATCATAATTTCACATCACCCAGATGCAAGGAGAACCTGCAATCTGGGTAGAGGAGTGCAGGGGACTCCCAATGCCTTCCCCCTGCTGCTTTGTGCGAATAGCACCTCACTTTACACAGGCAGTGAYTGCAGACATTCACTGGCACTTGAGGACTGAACATCATTTGGCTGAGAGTTGGCATAGAAGAGCCTTCCATTACAGGTGGCACAGCCTTTTCTTCTGTAGGTTACGTATGGACACCAAAGAAAAAATACACAATCAGACTTAGAGTGGCTTAGATGATGTGGTCAATACCTAGTTGCTCACAACTAAACAGCCAATTATCAATTGACAGTCAAAGTGTTTTCCTAGAGCCCAAGTAGTTCAGTTTTGGTGCATAAGGTCATCAGGTCGTCCMCAGCTGTCATATATATCTGAAGCCACAACAGCAAGGGACATACATTAATTTTGGCAAAACATGTGAAATTCATCATCCTGGAGAGAAAAGTTTTACTGCTAGACTTGATGTATGGGTTGAAACTTTGTGCTTTCTATACGTCAGTTCCAACTACATGAWTGCTGTTTTAAAGGGCCTTATTTCAATCCTGACAAATGAGCACCAGATGTTTCTTTTATCGTACTTGCATTCTATATGGTCATTCAACATTTCGGGCTCATGCTAAGGTCTGAGAAACTCTCAGCTCCACCTCTTGCTCCTTAAAAAAAAGAAAGCTGTGAGAGAGACTAAAATAAAGAATAAAATATGACAATTTTGATTAAGTAAATAAGTGAAGGRAGAACTGAAGTCTTTGCACAGGGAGAAAGAGAAGATAGGCAGAAAATAATGYCTGGGTTCAGTTATCATCAAGCACAGACCAATTGTTAGAGAATCTTTAATGAAGAATGACTTTTGCTTTTGTTTTGCTTCTTTTATTCTTCCTTTCAAAACAATTGTGCAGGAGGTTAAAAGGCCTGTAATTACATCTAACCATGCTGGCTTCTCTGCAAGTGACAGTGGGGATGAGGTTCCTTCCATGGGGAAGCAAGTCTAGCTTTTAGGATTTATTTGTTTAATTAACATTTTATTTTCTTCT
>NW_026623328.1:817509-821534 GCF_030028575.1 Malurus melanocephalus | reverse complement strand
TTTTTTTTTTTTTTTTTTTTTCCTAGAAGCAGCTATTCATTCACTCCAATGTCACTGCCCACCTTATCCATTCCAAAAGAACCTTATCCATTCTTAAGCAAAGTATTCTCCAGGCCAAGTTTTCCCTTGACCAGAACTCCACCAGGACACCTTGGGTTGGAACTGCCTAGTGCCAGCCAGAGACAGATTTGTTCCTGCAGATGCTAAGTACTATTTTCATTCCTTTCAGGCTGAGTCTCTGGCAGCTTTGGTTTTCCTTTCCATTTTTGTCTGCCCCGAGTACTTTTTCTTGCTTGTTAAATGAATATTGAAATACTTACTTTCTTGTTAGCCAAACAATTTTGTATTTAAGTGCAAACCTAAAGCAATGTCAGTGTGTAGGTACACACTGAGCTAGAGCACATACCAAGAGGTTGAGAAATGGTTCCATTCCTCGATCTACCACTGACTAAATTCGTCACCTTGCTTCAGATTTCACCCATCTGTGAAATGGGATAACGATCCTTCCTTAACTCATAGGGCAAGAATGTCATTAATATTTGGACTTGGTTTCAGATTCTTGAAGAAGAGTTTTACCATTATATCATTTCCCTATTTTGGCCAGCTCTTGGACTACAGATGTGACTCTAGTTCCAACTCCATATCCTATAAGGTGTGAAGGGTTTGGTGCCATCACTTGCAACATGCACTACCTTTAAAATGGATATTGTTGAAAACATGACAGGAGCTTTTTTAAACCAAAGACTTGATTTCAAGCTCTTTGAAGTTCAGGAAGATTTATACTTGACTTCAGATCCCGATTCAGCTGTTTGGAAGCATCAAAGAGAAACCTATCAGTGAAAAAGCATCTGAAGTTGCAACAAAAGGGAAGAAAGGGGACAGTAGATAAAAAAAAATATAACAAAGAAAAAAGTGAGCAGAGGAAAACCAACAAAAGCTGAAAGTTTGTCAAATCTGCATGCAAGGAACTGGACTTGTTTCAAAAGTAGAACTGAAGACTATATTAGGATTTGATTTTCTGTAGCTCATCTTTTGCTTCAACTGCTCCCAATGCTAATGCACTACAATGCTGACACATGCTATCCAAAAAAGGTATAGACAACTCTGAGTGACTTGATGGAGTGGACAGAGATCTRAAATGAATGAGCTAACAGTGCAAATGCCATTCCAATTCACCCCCATGAACACAGTCCCTTAATGATTTCCTAGAGACACAGTAGGCAACATAAGCAGAGGATTCTTTGTGCCTGCTGCAACTGCTCAGAGCCTCCAGACACAGAAGGATGAGAAATGATTAATGTTTCATTGTGAATGCCAACCTCCTGGAAAGGGGATGGAGATACTCTTGCTGTTGCTGCCCCACAACGGGCTGATGCTATATCATCTATCTCTATCTCTATCTATATATCTATATCTATGTATATCTATAAATCTGCCTCACAGGCTCATTGCTCTGTGACAAGTCACCCTTTGTTCCTGGAGCACCTGTGGGTGGCCAATACTACACTGAACACTAAAATGGAAAATCAAACCCAGAACTGATGCATCAGTTCTGAAAGGGGCCTGGAATTGAATCCAGCTCTCTGCAGGTACAGTAGTATTACACAGTCCCTTTTCTAAACTGACWAGGCCTGACATTAGTAACCATAAAAATACATATTCCTGTATTACTCACTAGGGCAAACCTCACCACATAACTTAAATACCAATCTCATTTTCCTCAAACCCACTAGCCAATGAATTATTTAGTGTGGAGAAGGGAAAGAAGTTGACATGTCTGGCATTTGAATGCAGTAGTGTTCGTGTACCTGCAGAGCTGGAGCTCCCAGTTCATTACCTAGCCTTCCTGTTTTATGGAAGTTCATGTGKCTTCAAGACCTTAATAAATCAAGGCTTAACTTGGCATTTGTCTTGCGTGCGAGGCTGGTGTTGAASTGTGAGTGTTGATCTCAACTGGGATTGCAATAGGCAGGCCACAATGGCCTCAGCCTGTGTCTTTAAATCGTTTTGCTCTCCATGTGTTCTCTGCAACTGAACTTTGGGCTGGGAAGTGCCTTTTGTTTATGTGGCATCCAAAGTCTTGACCTAATTCATTTCTATGTGTAAGCACAATATGAGGATGGTCATAATGGATTTCCTGTAACTTTTTTTTTTTTTTTAAATTGTCATTTGAACCCAGAGGCACTCCTGAAGCATTGTTGTGACTAGGGCTGAAATATCCATACAGGCACAGTGCTCCAGAACAAGGAGAGACATAAGAAACCTGCTCTCAGTTACTATTCCACAGAGGCAATTTATCTGTAAATCAAACATGTGGCACACTTGGCTTCAGATTATCCTCTTGATGCACCAAAGCAGCATCTAATCAGCTTTCACTCTAACAAATACAGATTTGTGTCATGTAGGAAATAACCCACAATCTCACTCTGCACTCTCACGGGACAACAGTAACAATCTTTTCCCATGAAGGCCTAAGGTGTTCAGTGTACAGAGTAAATACCAGGAAGCAGAGGGAACTTTGCATGATATGAAACCTCTGGAGGGATTAGAAACACTTYGTCTGTCAAAGATTATGTTACAGGTCTGCAGCACTCCAGAACAGAACTGCAAAACCAAGCCTGAYTATTTGAACATAAGGTGCAAGTATTACATTTTAAGTGCACATTTAAAWGGAAAAATTCTTAGAAAAATCCTGSCAATAAATAGAAATAGAATAACTTCTTTTACTTTTGGAAAATGTTTACCATTGCGTCATTACTCACAAGAAAATGAGGATTTCTGAAATTCGATGCATTAAAGCAGTATGCTTTCAAATCTTCTCAAAGCTCAACCTAATCAGACAACTAAGGATTCTGTAATTATATGTAAAAGTSTGTAATTATGTGTAAGAGTTTTACCCAGATTTTCATTCTTGACTGCAGAACTGTGTTAAGACACATTCAGAATTCCTGTTTYGGTTGTTACTCTGCTTACTCAGACAAATTCTATTGATCTCAAAGAGCTTTGTATACACATAAAAACTGATTAAAAGCTGTGAAAGACCACTGATCCCTTGTTTTTAATTTTAAGCTTCAGGGAATCTGATTTATTCTCCTGAACTTTAACTCTGACATTTTTTCCACTTCTAACTCAAGGAGAGGCAGCAACTTGAAAAACCTCAGCTTCCAAAACAAAAGTCTTGCCTTTTTTTTTTTGTCTGAAACAGATGGTTAGTAGGGAAGCTTCATCTCTGCAGCACAAAGAGTGGCTGAGGGACCTGTGGGAGCTCTGCCTGAAGAACAGAAGGCTCAGGGGGGACATCACTCTCTACAGCTCCCTGACAGGAGGATGTAGCCAGGTGGGGATCAGGCTCTTCTCCCAGGAAACAAGTGACAGGACCAGGGGAAACGGCCTCCAGCTGTGCCAAGGGAGGTTCAGGCTGGAACCTGGCCTTTTCTTCAGGCTTTTCCTGAAGAAAATCAGGAAGATTTTCTTCACAGAAAAGGTRGTCAGGCATTGGAAACAAGCGGTCCAGGGAGGTGRTGGAGWCACCATCCCTGAAGTGTTCAAGAAATGACTGGAGTGGCACTTTGCACTCTGGCTTAGTTGACAAGGCAGTCAACTAAGTTTAGACTTGATGGTCTTGGAGGCCCTTTGCAACCTCAGTGTGCAGCTCTGTGATTATGTGAAGTTAAAGATTTCTGTGCCGTGGTGATAGCCACGGGCAGTGCTGCAGCCCCAGGAGTGTGGGGTTGGTCAGTGCCGTGCTCGGCCTGCCCCTTACCTGCTCCTCACCTCAGACAACAGGCAGCCAGCTCAGCCTTCCCTCAGGAGCATCCTGCAGGCTGGGATGGCGGGCTTGAACGCACCCCTCADCCTTTGGTGTGTCCCACAGCTTCCACCATCACGGCCATCGCAGCACCGCAGGGCATCGCTCTCACTGCTATCACCCACCAGAGATGCGCTCAGGGCTTCTGACAGCGACCGCCCCGGCCCCGCGCCCGGGGGATCCTGTGGGTGAGCGGGAGGGGATGAGCGAGAGGCTG
>NW_026623328.1:699438-817119 GCF_030028575.1 Malurus melanocephalus | reverse complement strand
CCCCGTTCCCTCCGGATATCTCTCCCAGGACCTCCACACACACACACCCCGTTCCCTCCGGATATCTCTCCCAGGACCTCCGTGCCACAGGGCGGCGGTAAAGGCGCGGAGGCGGAGGGCACGGAGGAGCTGCGCTCTCGGTGTAACCGAGGTCATCACGGCGCGACGGCGCCGCAGCGGTATCCGGCTCCTTCCAGAGCGCTCCCGTCAGGATTGTTTTCATAAAGACATGACCACACAGGTAATTAAAAACACRGCGTTAGCTAAGCTAACTGCTGGCTTGAGATATATTTATATATATATGCTGCTCATGTGTAATATTAATTATTTTTTCTTTCTAGTACGGTATTCTCTTCAAGCAAGAGCAAGGTGAGCAGACGCTAATGGGTATTGAGCAATGTTGGTGTTCTGGGATGATGTAAAGTTGATAGTGGCAGATATCCGTGTGAGGAGACATGATTAYGTTTGTGTTAGGCATAAGTCTGAGTAACTCGGAGGTAACTCTGGTGCTTTTTTAGCCGTGACKTTGGTCACACAACACAGTGCATGTTTTGGAGCAATGCAAACAGTGACAAGGCTCTCGGAGCATTCAATAGGCCTGAGGAGCAGGGGCTCTATTGCCAACATTGCAAGTAGTCGTTTCAGCATTACCAAAACTGGTTGTGGTCTTCTATAAAAAAAAAACCAAAAAACAACAACTTAAGCTTAATTTCTGCCTTTATATTCTCTTTTAGCTCATGATGATGCTATTTGGTCAGTTGCCTGGGGRAAAAATAAAAATGATGGTTCTGAAACAGTGATCTCTGGTTCTTTGGATGATCTGGTGAAGGTCTGGAAGTGGTAAGTGCTTCATGTTAACCTTTTTTAGGCCATGGAAGTAGTCAGTGTGGAACAGTCTTGAATTTCCCCAATCTTCTAACATTCCAGGGGTGTTAGAAGTACCTCAGGGAAGGGATACCCTGGCACACAGAGCTGCTTGTCTTAAACAAGCTTGTCTCCACTGGTATGTGCTTTCTCTTGGAGTGGTGGSATTCTGCTGTGCTTTCATTTTCAAAGAATGAGAATCCTTTTGAAAATGCACATCAGAGAATATTCGATGTGTTTCTAAACCAAAGAATGAGAAAGGCATCTTTTGATGAGACAATGCACTTGGAGATGTGTTCTGTGAAAGCAATAATGTGATTAGAGAAAACCAGGAAATTACATCTTCCTTTTTTATTTAAAAAAAAATCCCTATAATTATAATCCTTATGGAAATGTGCTTTTGCAAAGAAGTTATTTTGTCTCTTAGGCAAAGCAGCGTGAAGTATGTACTTCATTTCAGTGACAGGAGTAGCTTGGTTCTGGTGACTCTGAAAATGTCAGTCAYGGCACTTTGTGCTGTGCTAACAGATGTACACCAGCTCTGTGAGCACCCACAGACTGGTGTGGGATGGACGTTTTTGGTGGGATGGCTTACAAATTTAGAATTAAGTTACCTGCTTTGCAGGAATATGGTAAATTATTGATTTTTCAGTTCTGTAAGTACAGAGAGTTTGTGCATAGCCTTTCACACATCATGGATGGACTTGGATTGCCTTGTGTTGAGCAAATGGAGAAATGTGGATTGTTTGTTTTGTGTGAGGCTGGGGATCGTTCAGTACCCCGAGCTATTCTGAGGAGGCTTTTCTTTCCCTTGCACCACAGGAACGATGAAAAGCTGGATCTGCAGTGGACYTTGGAGGGTCACCAGCTGGGGGTGGTGTCTGTGGACATCAGCCACACGGGTGCAATTGCAGCTTCCAGCTCCCTGGATGCCCACATTCGCCTCTGGGATTTAGAGACTGGCAAACAGATCAAGTCCATAGATGCTGGTCCTGGTAAGGCCCCAGTGCTGAGCTGGCTCTGCATGAAAACAATGCTGTCTTTTCCTGGCAAATACTGAACAGTGCAGGATTGGGCTATACAAGGGGTTAAGGTGTTTGGGGGTTTTAATCTTTCTTTATTTGCAGAAATCTCAGTGGTTTTATGAACTCAACACAAAGCAGTATCAGACGATTTTACATTTATTTTTACACACTACTTATTCTTCTTAGGTACATGTAGATAGGCTTTTTGYGGTATGCACAAAGCAGAATGAAAACCAGCTTGCTCTTACAGATGTGTTGATAAGRGAAATTTGGAAGAAGTAATTCAAATACTTATTCAGATTGATTTACAAAGAATGAACATTCTTCATAACACTGCAGTGAATTTAAGCCATGCATGTGATCCCTTTTTCATCCAGCATATCCAATCCTGGAGTGAGGAAGTTGAAACAGTAATCAATGCTAACAATGCTAATGTTCTCCAAGCTGGAATTCAGAGTCTAAGATCTTATTCAATGTATTTCATGGGTCCATTGGCAATTGCCAATCTAAGAATACTCTCGCATTGTTTTAGGCAATTAATGTTAAGCTTATAGAAAAAAATTAAAGGCATCATGCCAGATAAATACATTGTACTGCTATAAAAAATAGTGGGTTTTTACATTCTGTTGCAAGMATGTGGACCTGTGATACATTTATATGTCTGCACATCTCCATTTTCTGTGATTTGCTACATACTAGTGTTGCTTTTTCAGTAGGTTCAATCTTCTTGTACCAGTAGAAAAGTAAGAATTTAGACTTAACTGATGAAGTCTTAAATTCTAAATTTTTTATTACAGAAGGGACTCCTAAGATCAGGGTCTTACTAGAAAACATAATATTTGAGAAACATAAATAAAYAGTTTAAGCTATGCTCCATTAATTACACAGAAGGGATAACTTGATGAGCTTGTACACTTTTCTCAGAGAATGTAGTAGAGTTTAAAGAGTAGTTAGAGGGTTGAATGTCTAAAATGCATACAGAACTGACATTGTTGAATAAGAACTAGGAATGGGATCCAGCTAACTGGTTTTTTTTTTCTTTTTAATACAGTTGATGCTTGGTCCCTGGCATTTTCACCTGATTCCCAGTATCTTGCAACAGGAAGTCATGTGGGGAAAGTAAATATTTTCGGYGTTGAAACTGGAAAGAAAGAATATTCTCTGGACACCAGAGGAAAGTTCATCCTTAGCATTGCATATGTAAGAAGCACAGTTGATAATTTCTTACAATAAATTGCTATTGCTGTAAAATAGATATTTTTATTTATCTCTACAATAATACTGACAGCCATACTTTGGTAGTTCCAAATACAAATTGTCATTCCCCCCCTGCACATATGGAAAATRTATTTTGATTTTGCTTATAGTCTTCAGGATTTTTGGAGCCCAGGTATCTGGCRTGGATCATTATTTGTGAAAAGTTGTCAAGGGAATGTCAGGGGTTACACAGCMTGGATACACACAGATGTGGAATCACACTTTTTGTGCTTTATTACAGAGTCCAGATGGAAAATACTTGGCCAGTGGAGCAATAGATGGCATTATCAATATTTTTGATATTGCAACTGGAAAACTTCTGCATACGCTAGAAGGTAATGGTTTGATTCTTGACAATACCCAAGTTCTGGCCTCATTTCTGATAAAATTAAAGAATATAATGCAAGTCAGAATAAGCTACAACCATGGCATAAGTTGATATTTTTGTCTGCTAGACAGTATTTAGTTATTTAGTGTGCTCTAACTTAAACCACATAAAATATTAAAGGCAAACTGTAAACTCAGGCTTGCATCATAAATGCCTTTTTTCAAAAGTTAGTCAGTAATGCTTAACTAAATTCTTAAATTGTAGTTTGTTGTTTTACAGAGAAGTACAAGGGAATGAAGCGAAGCCAGATGGAGGCTGCCATGTAATATGTTTTTTCTTATGGTATCTGTTCTATAGCAATTTATTGCTGTTTAGAAAAAAAACATTTAATGTTGTAGAGGACATGCATTTTTCTAACAGATAAATGGGCTTTTAATGTTCATGTGGTTTCTGCTCAGTTGTAACCAAAACCCCAACCACTTAAATATGCAATCATGCTATTAAAAATAGGATATAATTTCTAATTAAGATCCACAGCTGAAAAAAAAAAAAAGATACTCTGTGTTGCAGATATGCCTAAGAGTCAAAGTTGAAAATTGCTGTCCGTTTTCCATTTTKTGTTTTGGGAAGAAGCCTCTAGAGAGAAGTGGCTTCAGAGGGTGCTCTCTTTGTGTAGCTCTCTGAGCACTACCWCAGTGAGAGGAATCCCATGTCCTGATCCAGTGTCCCTGTGACTTGCAGGCCACGCGATGCCCATCCGCTCGCTGACCTTCTCCCCGGACTCGCAGTTACTCGTCACCGCTTCCGATGACGGCTACATCAAAATCTACGATGTGTGAGTGGGGACAGTGCCAGCCATGCTCACAGGAGAACTRCTGTTTAGAGAGGCTGATACTGGGAAAAATAGATCAAACCCTCTGCTCTCTRGAATTCCTTTCAGCCCTTGGTGACTTTTTATGTAATAAATAATCTTAAATCATAAAATACTACTTCCTTAGATATTTTTTAAGTGTATAGGTAGAAGACAGCTGTACCTTGAAAGCAAATTGCTTTCTCATATTTGTGTGTAGGTAACAAGGTAATTGTTCTGTATATCTGTCCTTTGAGTTTGTGCTCACCCTTCCTGAACATCTCTTCTGGATGTTTATGACCTATTTCTGTTGCATCTTGCAATATCTTGGAATACCCTGGGGAGGAGAAGGCACTGCTTCAGAGACCTTGACTCCCCTAAACCTGCATTGCTTTCACTTTGGTAGAACTATTTTGTCCTCCARTGTATCTTTTTAGTGACTTCTTTTCATGTTAACAATTTGAAATGGAAAACCAAAATTTGCTGTAACACCAGTTCAGCTTGGATGAACAAATATCCAGAAGTCACCTTCCATTGAACCATTCCTGATTGCACTAGCTAGAGTATATTCCTGTTGCTTTTTCCCTGAAATTCACACACCAGATGTTAAAATTTGTTCTTTCCACAGGCAACATGCAAACTTGGCTGGCACATTAAGTGGTCATGGATCCTGGGTTTTAAATGTAGCATTTTGTCCTGATGATACCCATTTTGTTTCCAGGTATTGAGGATTTTTATGATTACTGATAAAATATAGTAAGGGGAGATGGATCATAAAAATTAAATGTGTACAAATTGCAGTGGGATCTATAATGAATTAACATAAACTTTAAAGGCTCAAGATCCAATCTGTGATGATTGTGGTACACCAGAAGCTGTGGTGAGAGCATTTKAAGAGTAAGTCATTCCACTGCAGTATGGTTCCTGACAAGTGAAAAACACCTAAGAGAAGGGCAGTTTGATTCTATATAGCTGAAACAATTGCTGTTGAATCAAGAAATACAACCTAATCTAGAAGTACATTAATGTACTTGAACTTTAGTATTAATTCTTGAAATAGCTGAGGCAGTTGGGGGACCAAGTATATCTAACAGGAGCTTTATTATCCAGAGAACTTACCTGAAAGAATTTTTTTGCMAGAATGGGGTAGTCTTCATTTTCACATTGCAGATGTTGTAAATTTATTTAAAAGGTAATGAAATCTGACAGAAGATGCAGCCCTTTGCTACTTCATCCCTGTATTTGATGGGTGAAAGAGGGTTGCTTGCATCTACCACATGAGATCTTTGAATGTTTGCACTGAACTTCAGTTTATCTATTAATTTMTACATTGATCACTATTATTTGTCTTTCAGTTCATCTGATAAAAGTGTAAAAGTTTGGGATGCTGGAACRAGGACCTGTGTGCATACTTTCTTTGACCACCAAGATCAGGTAWGGCTGCTATTCCCTAAGTCAGTTCCCAGGAGAGCTTGTGTAGTTGTGCACAGCTGTGCTTCTCCTTGGTGCTGCAGCTCCRGCTTGCAGTAATGCAGTAATTTTAAATTTGTGATTATTTGGCAYTTAATATTGAGCTAGTACTCCCAAGTGTATAGGCTGATCTCTTTAAGTAATGAACATTTTTCAGGCTCAAATAAAGCCAATCCTAAGTGACAAAAGTCTTACCAGACTGTTTGTTGCCTTTGTCTCTGGTCTTACTTATTTCTATTTCTGTCACTTACACAGCTTGTGCATATGTAAGGGTGGAAATACTTACTTAAAATGATAGAACTATCTAAACAGATGCTTGAAAGCAGCCTTGAAACTTGGGACGTATTCCTCCTCCAGTGTCTGTAATACTGTGGGGTTTTCATTTATTGCTCAGTGACAACTACCTGTGAGAAAAGGAGTTAAGTTTCTACCCGTTTACTCTTTCTCCAAATGTTAGGTGATAAACAGAAAAATGTTATATTTTAATAAATCACGGAGCAAGAAACAAAGGATATTCTACCTGATTTTATTGGAGCTCTTTCTTCCCTGTACCTTTCTGCTGGTAACCTTCTTTCCAGCTCTCTACAGCTATGGGGGTTTTCATATTGAAGTACCAAGTGGGATTTGATTTCCCCTGTTGTTTTACCTGTTGTACATGGTCTCATGACTGTGGCAAGCAGAGATATATCAGCTATTGGGAATGCTGGGTTTTGGTATAAATGCAAAATAGTGCACAAGATTGCCCAAACCATACTGCAKTCACCATTCTGTAGTCTCACATTAATGTGCTGGGTAGCCTTCACCCCTCCTGATGTCATTCTGGTGGAGATGGGTGTCACTTAAGAGCTTGTGTAACTGTTAAATCAGAAAACTGACCTGAATTTTTTGAAGTTTTGCATGGATAGGTAAATGGCTGGCTGAAACAGCTCAAGGATAAACCAGATCATTCTTCAGTCTGTCATGATGTGTCAGTCTGCATGACAAATACTTCCTTGTTTTCCTGCACCATAAAATACTATTTTCAGAAAGGGCTGGAGGATGGGCAAGAGTGAAAATGCTTGACTTATGCAGACTGGGGGAGGACTTTTCAGCCTTGATCAAGTATGTCKGGATTGTGTAAGCCACTGTCAGTGGGAGTGGGTGTAAGAACTCCTCAGGCTCCTAGATGGCAGTGGTGCTGCTCTGCTGCAGCAGCCTGAGCTGCTCTTAAAGCAGAAGCCATAACTGCACCAGCTCTAATCAAGTGACTTTAAATAATCCTTCCTCTKCCGCTTGTTATGACTGCCACAAAGATGATTTCTCTTTGTCCTCACTTGCTAAATTTGTGTTTGTCTTATTTACAGGTTTGGGGAGTGAAATACAATGGAAATGGGTCCAAAATTGTGTCTGTTGGTGATGACCAAGAAATTCATATTTATGACTGTCCAGTWTAAATGTCTTGACACAGCTGCTTCTGTAAACTCTTGTGGACTGCTACTGTCCTATGTAATTTTTTAGTATGATAAAAGCATTTCATACTGATCTGTAAACTCACGTATGTTTGTATCGAATTTTGATTCTGTTTAGCATGAGAGAAAGTCTTACTTTTTTAAAATAAAAGCTACAACTMTAAGTCCTCTTGGTTAATTCTTGGAAAAATGTATTTTTGGAAGTATGGAGTCATGGGTGAAATAACTGCTCAGATAATCGCCCCTGCCTTTRAACATAAATAGACCAGGGCTGGAAAGCATAGGCCAAGTCTCACAGCAGCTTATTTTAGCAGAAGGAAAGTGAGTGAGGCTGTGCTTCAGCTATGGGAAATGAAATCCTGGGCTTGTCTTGATGTTATCCCAGTGAGTGCAAGATGATCACTTAAGCTGAACACCTGTTTCAACAATTGTGTGGCACACAGAGATCATGCATCATGGTTTAATTTCACTAAAGAGTACCAGAGGTTTGTAACCCGACTTAATACAAACACTGCTAGAAAAGATGAAAGGAAAAAAAGCTTTAATGTTATCACTGTAGTGTGGTATCATGGATGTTATAAAACAGCAGCAGGATACCCAGTGTATGTGATTTTGGTTTATTCATTATATTAAGGCACAAGTATACAATGCCTAGGAGGAAGTAAAAACCCTTTCTAGGGAAGGCTGAAATACAAAGCTTGAACTTCTGAAAGGTCAAACTTTTATTTGGAAGTATTTGCCTGTCTGTAACACATTAGAGGACAGCTTGTAACTGTAAGTCACACTTACACAGAGAAGCAGCTGAAGGAATGCTACTGTAAACCCACAGAACACAGGAACAGGGCTATGAGGCAGAGAGGGAGGCATGCACAAAATGCTTCTGAAATACAAAATGAGACAGGTACAAGTGGTGCAGCTAACAGAGAGTTGAATACTGAGAATAATCTAGATTAGGTGAGGAGTCTGAGCTTAGAAAAAATTTACTTAAATAAAGGGGGTTCTAGAGTGGCTTAGAAAGTACAAGAGAAGCATGAGAAAAGGTGAAGTACTATTTATTAGAAGTTATTCTGCTATGTTTTATTCTATGAAATTAATTTTCCAGTATGAAAGTATTTACATAAGACACTCCACTTAGCCTCTATCAATATTGCCAAAGTCTTACAGGTGAAATAAACTGAGAACCTTCACAGCAAAGAAAATGTATACCAACTCAGCTGGTTCTCAGCTGTATGACATTTGCTTTATATAGAAAGACTACAAGAACACAATATAAATTAGTTACAAAAAGGTGATACTGACAGCGCAGCAACTCAATTTGCTGAACACAAAAACCACAAGCAGTGGCTATTACAGCCATGCAGTTTTCATTGTGAAAATTTACATCTTAGATGACATCCACCTCCACCTTGCTTTAAGATGTCTGACATTGTACTCCTGTTCTTGGACCCTCCTCATCTTCTTCATAGGCTTCTCCYGCACTGTTACGGTACGTTTGCTCATTTGGATCAAAATCTTCAAGGTCTACCTGATCCATCTCATCTGTAACCATAACATCTTCTCGTGAAGGAAGCAGGGCCTCCAGCATAGACAGTTTTTCCCTTGGAAGCCAGTAGTGCTCTGGAAACTGAACCTACAATTTGACACATTTTTTTTAATGAATAGTAATTAATGTGCAAAYGTGAGTATACTGGCTACAGAAAAGCATGCAGCTTACCAAAAATTGTATAATCAGGCTGCCTTTATCCATTGGAGATTTGTAGACAGGCATCCCTTCATTGTAGATGCACTTTAGGTCACCGTGTTTTATCACTTCACCTATGGAGACAAGAGCTGTTGGTAAGCTGATGATGTGACAGGGATTTCACAGCCACACCAGACAGGGCTGTACACAAGCAGTCTTCTCACRGTACCTCAGGGAGATTGCAACCAATTCATCAAAAAGAACTAAACCCACAACTAAGGCCATTKACACTGTTTCTTCTGCTGTAAGAGAAATCAGCTTTTCTTGGCACAGCCTTCAGGCTGAATGAACAGATAATTTAGTAGAATTTAAGACTTTTGCCTCTTTAATATTTTCCTGGCTATCAACCAACTGAGGCTGAGGTTTATTAAGCTGTATTTGACAACTTTAGCCKGTAACTCTGCATATTTTAGGAGGGATAACAGCAAAGAACCAACTAAATTAAGTGATTGCCTCATGAATCTGTTGCATTATCTGGTTAAAAAAAAAAAAAAGCAAACAGAACTAACTCCCCCAGAAACTCCACTCCAGGCAAGCAATTGATACAATCAAACAGGCAAGCAGCTAGTACAGCTGACATAGTATTGTAACTGTTTAAGACCTACCTGGCCTGGTAGATATGACAAGWACTCTGTTGTCCAGAGTTTCAATTGTCTTTCTGAAACCACATAAAGCCTCCGAGAGTTGAATTCTCATTTTTGTGATTAAGTCATGCCCTCGTCTYTGAAAGACACTGTGATCTTTTTGATCAAGCACAATTATGACATCACCAGGCTCCAAATCAGGCTCCTGGTCACCTTCTCCATGAAATACTATCTTCTGACCATCTTTCATACCTGAGGAAAAGAAACCCATTAATTCTCTGCAGAACTATTGACTATTCTTAGAGAGCCAGYACAAATAGACAGTTCTTACCTTTATCAACATGAACTTCTATGATCTTTTTCTCTCTTACAACCTTACAGCCATTGCAGTTGTCACACCTGTCCTTTGGATTTATTCTTTCACCTTGGCCTTTGCATTCTGGACACACAGTTTGGATTTGCTGCACCATACCAGGTCCAATCTGCTGAACTATAACTTGCATCCCTCTTCCTTTACACACAGGACATTTTTCCACTGCCCCTCTCTTTCCGCCATAACCTTTGACAAAAAAATTAAACTGGATCTCAGTCTCAAAAAATTACAGTAGTCAAGCTGGAACTCACTGACTTCAGGAGCATCTTTAGGGTAACTGGAAGAGTAGTTCAGTAATGGAATTAAGTTGCCATCACAAAACTTGCCCCACAAGCTGGACGTTTCTACAAACAAAATGCTTATACAGCTTATTGTATTAGTCTCTGCTCCACCCCCCAGTAAATCCTGGTTTCCAAGGAACTGTCAGCATACCAAATTCAAGACATACACATTCCATTAATACTTGGAAAAGAATCTGCTTACTAAATATTTAATGGAGTACTAAGATACAAGACCTTATTAAAATTTACCTCAAAGAAAACCAGTCATTAGGAGTATTTAATAACTGTAAAATGAGTTGTGTAACAAAAGCCAGACTTCTGCCCACAGCAATTAAAAAAGTTTTACAGAACAGACATTTATGTCCAGGTTTTAGACGAAGGTCGTTAGTTTAGGCACCCCTAACTATAAYCCACAGTGAGTTTCAGTCTGCCATTAGATCACTTTGTAACACTTTGGTTGAGAGACTTATTCTTGGATAAGCATAAATAAGAATCAAATACCCTGGCAGACTTTCATGGAGCAGGCAAAGAAAAAGGAGAGAGAGAAGTAAGAAAGSCTCCAGACTTTTTTCTCAGCCCCAGACAATCCACACAAACAACCAAAAATAAACTTGAAGAGGGGTTTGAAATCACTACTTGTGTTTTTACCTTCACACTTTGCACAAATAACATTCTTTTGCAGAGCCAGTTTCCTTGTTATACCATTATATAAGTCTTCAAGAGATACACCTAACTGGTGCACAACATTTTTGCCTTTAAAAAAACAAAAGGGAAATATTAATACTAGTCCAGCTGCAGTGAAGACAAATGTTCATGCACAGTCTCACTGAAGAAATGCAGAGTTCATTCCAAATTTTGAACACAACTCAGCCCCCTTTAAAAGCATGTGCAGTTCCATCAGCTTCCACTAAGCTCCACCCATTTATGTCCAAACATAAAAGTTGAGCTGTAATTAAGCAAAGCATCATTAAAGCCACCCTATCCCTGCTCCTACTCCTAATTTTATAAGCTTAACTAAAACAGCAAGATGCAAGGACACTACCAGCTTCAGATCTGACAATTTAAAAGTTAACTATTATGCCTACCTCTGAGTTTCCATGCCACTTCATAGCACAATTTCAATGATTTTACAGCAAGTTACTACTTGCTCCTTTAACAGGAATTGGGCATGGAAAAGACAAAACTCATACCGTGCTTTTGGCAGCACTGTACTCAGTTTCACATAATTTCTCCCAAATATTTTAATGAAATTTAGCATTACTGAAATTTAAGTTGATGGTGTCCTTTGAAGCAAGTTGCCCAAAAGCATATGAGCAAGTGAGGCATAGATTTGGAAAAAAGGTAACTTAAACAGGTCTAATTCAACTGCTGATTTACTAATGCTTCCCCCTCCCCTACAGACTACCCACGCCCCCTTTAACAAAAAGTAAACAGAACTTAGCAGAAAGAAGGCTATGGCTAAGTCATGTTATCTACTTTATTAGAATCTTAATGCTAGAGTAACTAGAAAAATAATTTACTTATTCTATTGTTGCAACAAGTAATATCCACACTATATGCACTTAGCAGAACAGCAGTACCATAGCACAGGTGGTTTATGCTTAAGTGCATGGTTAGAGTTTCTAGAACTTGTTTAGAACTGTGTACCTCTTCTCTCTCTATTCATTCGGCCTCCACCACCAAAGAACATGTCAAAGATGTCCATGGGTGAAGAGAAGCTGCCGCCACTCAGGCCTCCTTCTTTAATAGCCTGCTCCCCACCCTGGTCATAGAGGTCCCTTTTCTTTGGGTCCGACAGAACTTCATATGCCTGGGATATAAGTTTAAACTAAAAAGAAAAAAGAAGCTCTGAACAACTATGACCAAGAGGAAAAGTAGCCCTCTCATATGCAACTCCATCTAYAGATGGAGCCTCTACAGCACCCTCTTGTAGCATTTGTCTGTTTCCAAAAGGAAACTCCCTAAACAAATGGGAACAGACTATAATAGTACACTTTAGTCCAGGAAAACCACCCCTTTCCTCCCTTTCCCCCCTCCTCCCATGTTTTAAGCAGGCTCCATTCAGAGCCACAGCCAACTTACAAGCACATGCCAACTACATTTTGTTGACTGTGGTAGTTGCAACAACCATTATAACCTCTACCAATCCATTTAGGAAGGCATACGGTACTGGCCCTCAGATCTTGCAGGTCCCCAGTTGCTCATGGCCACAGCAGTGCTAGTCAGCCTAGAGCCACACAGGAATCCTCCATGCCTGCTGAGCTGGTACATGCAGCTACAACAGAGATTTRTGTGACCAGACACTGGTGTTGCTTACTCATCACAAACACAAGGACTCAGATACAAATCAAAACACCCACTTTAACAAAACAATTAAGGAATTTTCTTAAATAGCTATAAAGTATTTCCTATTACTAGGATTACCAACTTAATTTTAAAATATAATTTGCTGTTACTGGAATGACCACTTGCATTCTARACATCATTTACTCATGGCCATGTAAAGTGGTCTAAGAAAAAAAAATCCAGCAAAACAGAAAAGGCTACCTTTGACTAGGCTACTGTTTGAGTTCTGTAAATTACTCTTCTACGGATGTATGGACCTTCTATTCCTATATCAAGGTATAAGCAGACCAGCTTTTAGATAAACAATCCCATCGTTCATGTTTTCCACAGTTCTCCAATTGTGGAGCTCGTTTATCATCCAAGCCAACACAGCTGAGCAGGTCTGGCTGATAGCATGTAAAATTGCTCTGTTGTAAGCAGTTCACCCACGTGCAGCCCAGTGATTCCCTGGGGATAGTTACCTTGGACATCTGCATTAGCATTTTTCTCTGAAGAAAACCCATCCTGTTCAGGAACACAAATCCATCCAGCACAACAATGCTGGCAGCTGGATCCACCACCAGCCTTTTCAACATCTGACAGCACAGTGGCCACTGGGACACTAGAAATCCTTCCAGCTTTGCCCGTTTTAATCAGCACCTCTAAGGATGATCTTCTACTGCAACTATAGGAAGACTGGTGCGCACCACATCTAAAAAGAATTGCCGCATCCCCTTTACCACAGCTGGGCCRTCAGGCCTGCTGCCAGGCTCACATGTCTGATAAAGACCTGGAAGTAAGGGAGCCTTCACGTACTGGCACTATGCTGCAAGAAGGGGAAAGCAGAATTTGCTCTACGATTGCATGCTGGATGTAACAACGGCCTATCTGCGGGGGACCCGCAGCCCCTCGTGGGCGGCCCTGCGCCCGTCGCGGTTCTCCCTGCAGGGCCGCCCATGCCGCGGCCCGGTGGAGCCTGGTGGAGCCTGCAGTGAGCCCGGCTCAGCCCCGGCCCACGGGAAGGGCCGGACAGGGCCTGCCCCGCGCAGGGGCCGCAGGAGCCTCCGGAAGCGCCTCACGATGGGTGGGCGGCCCACGGACCCCAGCCCAGCCCCGGCTCCTGGCGCCGCATACCCGCTCTCCCTCGCTGGGGTTCTTGTCGGGGTGGTACTTCAGCGCCAGCTTGCGGTARGCGCGCTTGATCTCCTCGGAGGAGGCATTGGGCTTCACCTGCAGGATGTCGTAGTACTCCGTCTCCTTCACCATGGTGGCTGCCTGTGGGAGGACGCGCCACGTTACCCTCGCGTTACCCCCGCGCTGCCCCGCCCGGCGCCCCACCGAGGCCCCGCGGGCCGCGCTCACCGCCGCGGTCGCYCYGTTCCTGAYGCCGGTACCGCCGCTGCTGCCGCCYGCTCAGCGCTGCCGGCGGCCCCGCCTCTTCCGCGGGCTTTATACGGGGCCCGGCCGAATCTTCTGGAATGACGCCGCGCGTGACGTCACGGGGCTGGAACGGTCTAGAACGGCGGCGCGTGACGTCACCGCCGGTGCGCGCGGGGGGCGGAGCCTCGGGCCGGGCCCGGGACTGCGCTCAGCGTTTAATTTGGGATTTACAGCCGAGTGTATCGCAGGGCTGTAATGGCACAGTCTACAGCTGGGACTTCCCAGGGAACGTGTCTGGCTTTCTTTGAGCACAGCTCACACAAACCAGGACTCGGGCAATGGAGTAACGAGGAGTTAGCATTCAATGTGAGCTGGAAATTATAATCTGTGATAGTGTGGTTATACAAGTCTATAGTGTTACCTCTTCTTTATTGCTTTTAGATTTATACATGATACGATTACTCCATGAAAGTTCCAAAATCATGACTTTATTGGGAAGCTTTAGATGCACCTTTAATCAGGGTTAAAATATGACTATTCTGTGGAATTAAAATATATTAAAACCCGCCCGATATTTTATATATTCGTACTGTAGAAACAATCTTCTCTGTCTAGGCCAGAGAGCCTCCACCTGTGTCAGCTTTAGACAAGTCTAAAGGAGCGTGGGCCCGGCTCAGAGGGGTCTCTGAGGTACCGGGGTTTGTCCCTCACGGTCCCGCCTCAGCTGGCGCCGGTTTCTCTCTGTCAAAGCTATTAATTCACCCTGCTACAACCTGCTGCGAGCTGTGTGTTACATCTTGTTCTGGTGAATTAATAGATGTTTTCCTGATGCCTTGTTCCTCAGTATTGTGGGCCTTTTGAATTAATTGGGCTAATGCTGTGCTCCTGCACTGTATCTGTTTGTTACTTGCCCTTTGCTCAAGCTGGCCTGCCTGGAGCAGGCTTGGAAGGTGGGATAGTTTTCCTCTTTTTCCAGGTAACCGAAGGTCCTCAATTAATTATTTACTGCTCAGGGGAAAGGACATAACTGGTACTGAAGCAAAAGACTATTTTCATAGAAGATGGCAACTTAATGCTGGAAAATCTTAAGTGAAAAATAGAGAAAAGCTGCGTGAACTGAGAACAGATTTTGTTCAAACTTGAGTTGAGTAGAAATTCTTACAAGTCCCTTTTTTATTCCAGGAAACAGTTCTTGATTCCTGGGAATAGTTTTTTGAAACCAGAACATCTCCTGTGGTTATGATAACCCAAAAGTTCCAGTACCTTGCCCTGCCAACCACAGCYCAGGTAAAGAGTCAGGATGGCTCTGAACCAAAAAAGCCCCGTTCTGTTGTCTAACAGTGGGAAATGGAGAGAAAAGAAAGCGGGGGAAAAAGTAGCAGTGTGAGATCTGAAAGAAAAATTGTCATAATTTRGAGCTCTGCTGCCATTATAATGAACTTCCTACTGTATTTCAGGTAAATACTATTAGAAGATTGAATTAATACAATCTGCTTATATTAAGCATGTAAACTTACTGAAGGAAGGGAAGCTAATTACAGGAAATCAACACAAAATATCAATGAAAGGAACAGTTCAAAACCACAAGAAAGAAATCAGTGTTGGTAACTATTATTTTCTCTGAGCATAATTATTAACAGCAGCTGAACATGYAAATCAGTGTTTTGCAATTGTGAAATTATATTGACAAGTAAATACAGGAAATATTTTCTAAACATAACTATGGTAAATTACTCTGTARACTTGTAGGCCGAGAAYTAAATATGCCCTTTTTAAGGCAAAAAAGGGYTTATTCTCATAATGGTCTTCACCCTAAAGATAAATTAGCTATAATCTATAGTCCTGAACATCACATTTCCATTTATGAAGAAATGATAAATAGCTTTGCAGCACCTTCAGCACATGAGAAGCTTTCAAAGTGCATAATGAATTCTAGAGATCAATTTTTAGTATGYYGTAAAATGAGTATGTAATTTCTGTGAGTAGAAACCCTCATGTAGGTGTTTGTAGATATTGGTAAATATAATAAGAACTCACACTGGTGGGTGGTATCTTACTGTTGTTAGTAGCAGTAACAGCCTGTGGATCTTTGCTTAAGAGGATTGGGCCTCTGCTTCATTTACATTTAGYTTATTAGGGAGACACATCATGTTATATTTACTTTATTATGCTATATTTGTTTTCTCCATCTTTGCTTCCAGTTGGTACAAAGTCCTTATTCATTCAAAGAATTAGTGGGAAAGGTAGTTAGAGCTGGTGTTTGAGATTAGAAAAGCAGGAGAGATKCCAGTCAATGGATGTTCTTTGCATCAGCATCCATCTCCTCCACCACTCTAGGCTGAATGATGCAGTTGTCCTGATACCTGAGGGGAATACAGTACTATAGCTGTCTGAAGCAAAATATTTCCTATTTATGAATACTGTATTTATGGAGCAGGGTTAGAATCCTCAGGAGCTGATTTTGTCATGATTAGTAATAAATGTAATACAGCCTTCACATAGGCAGATGTATTTCTCACCAATCACAGTGGTTGTTCCTGTACTCAACCAGCCCGATGATCAAGGGTGTACATGCCAAGGTCTGCTTCTTTTGCTGTACATCTTGCCTTCTTAAGTCTGTGGTTGTTGATAACCTGCTGTTGCTTACCCATTTTTCAGATGAGCAGCTAATTCCTTTTACTGTTCTTTCCCTTTCTTCCCTCCTGCCATGTGTGACATGAATCACCTTGTCACTTTTTACTTGAACAGTATCCAATGCATGTGGGTGTAAACAGGAAAACAAGCAGAGAATTTCTGTTCTCTGCAAGGAGGCAGGACTGGACTGGGTATGAGGAGTAATTAGATCTGGTGCCTGTTTCATTTAACCACCAGAGGACTCTGCCTATGGTTCTGAAACAGGTTTTCCACTGTTAGCCCAAAACAAGAGTTAAAACTGCTTCGCTCTGACCTTGGGACCATGTAGCATCTTTATATGCTACAAGAATTACGCATTATCTTTTAATCCCATTATATAAACCACTGCTAGAATCTCCTTGTTTGTATTTCTCTCTTTTATCTGGCTATATTACTATTTCTCATTCTTGTTGAAAGCAGCATCCTGGAGATACAGGTAGGAGTACAATTTGCTGAATTGCAGCTGCATCTTCTTGCAGCACCCTGGATTTTTGTAAAGAATCAAGAATAACTTTTATTACAAACACCAGGAAAAAACCCAAGAATCTGAAGGACTGAAGTTTGTGTCCCTTTTCAGTCACACTAAATTTACTTAGAGAGCTTCAGTAGTTTCTCTGTTAGGTGAAATTAGAATCACAGCCTTTCCTTTGTGCTGAGCTGGATTCTTTSAAGCATTCAAACCTCTACAGTTGTCACAATTTCTACAAACCTCTTAGGAAAATACCCTTTAAATAATGTTTTTAAGCTATGATTTTTAGTCTTAATAAAAATATATATTCAACAGTAAAGTATACCAGTTTCATTTAATGAATCTTTAATGGTACTGAACCCATAGTTAATATATGAAAAGGATATTTTGTACAGAAACAATCTCTGGAAAATATTTTTGCTATAGAGGGARATAAAAGATCTGTATTTGCAAGAAAATTTAAACGAGGGCATTTGTTTTGAGCTATTTTAGGGTAGTGTATAGTGAGTGACTAGGAGTCACAGTTGGGGGAAAATTTCTGTCTCTAACCTGAATTCTTTCATTAGAAATTAATTAGTATAAAAAAGCATATCTGAGTTTAAAAAGTTGTTGCTTGCCTGGAGCTTTTCATTCTGGAATCTGCCCTCAGCATCATCTCCTTGGCCCAAGATTGCATGAATTGGTTGATCCTTACGGAATGTGTTGACAGTCACTTGTTTAGTAAAACTTAATGGAGGCTTCACCACATCAGTGTTTGGATTTAGAATTTTGCATAAATCCTGAAACATACTCTCATTTAGCAGTACCTGTGGAGTTTCATTATTTTTTTTTACTTTAGCTAAAATGTTTTAGACACCAAGTGAAGTCTTTCATTTTATGAGAAAGTGGGGGAAAGAGAGCTGTGTGTAATCACAGTAGATGCWGTTGAATAGAACATAGCAGCCACAGGGCTGCAATTAGTAGCAAGTTGAAAAGWTGACAGCCTCTAAGAACTGATTTGAAATAAAAAAGATTAGAAGTGATGCCATTTATGTAAAGAAATGTAACAAAGCCTTTGAAATAGGAAACGTAAAGGTTATTAGATGCTTTGCTGGTGGTTGTTGTGGGGTAAGGGTTTTTTGTTTTAGTGAAGGATTTTTTGTTTTGGTTTAGATTCAGTGCTGGGCCATGGCAATAACAATAGGACTACCAGTTTAACATCATGTTTGTATCAAAAAATATTTGTTACCAGTTACATGACTGAAAAAAAGAAAAAGGAAGAGAGGGCAGGGGCTATCATACAGTTGCTTAAACTAATTGGGRTGAGTAGAAACGAACATCCAGAATTAGTCCACCCCTCCATTTGTTTTAAGTAAACACGAGTTTGATGGTGAAACATTCACTTTCTTGCCTTACAAATAAATCGGTGGGGGAGTACACAGCCCTGGGTAGGTTCACATTGCCATAGTGTTACTGTGAATTAAACCTGAAACATCCTGTCCCAAACATGTTCCACCCACGCCCAGGCTGGTCTGCCTTGCCGTTCTGTTGGTTACTGACCTTAGTAACAACATGGCTTTATTCTGACTTCTCTAATATTTGTTCGGGATCTTGTGACAGTGCAATTTTGTAGTGCCAGTGTCTTCAACTATAAGGTATCAGTTGCAAGTTTCTGAAAGATACCAGTACTAATTGCAGAGCCAAGGATGTGAACAGTATGTGAGCTTTATTTGGCTTTTATATTCTTTCATAGCTTTGTGAGCCTGTCAACGCCCAGAAATCTTAACCCATAGCTGCAAAAAGCAGCCCATCCCAGCACAAAAATTCAGCTTGTGTCTAGTGCAGTCTTGTGCAACTTGTATGCAGGTAGATTTAGGCATAAAAGAAAAGGATCACAGCATCTTGTAAGGTGTAGCATGTAAAAATGATTTCAAGATGAAGGTCTTTTGTACTCAACTCTGTATAAGTTGTCAGCCTCATTTGTTGGGATTTCTTTCTTGAAATTTGAAGACAACCTAGAAATGTACCACAAYGGCAAAGGCAGGTTCTGTATAGAACTAGAAGTCGAAAGGCAAGTTCTGTGCAGAACTATTACAGCTTGACAATCACAAGCCCATTGTTCAAGTGATTAGACTGTAGCTGACAATGGCAGGAAACAGTTTCTCACAATCCTGTGAGTTTTCTGTTACAGTCACACAATGCAAAGTCCAAAAGCAACTCTTCTCTATCAATCCCCCCTGATAAATTCCACTTGCTTCACCTCCTGGCTTCTCTGCAGCTGCCCTTGTTACTGGGGTAGTGATTTATCATCGGAGAATGCTTGATTGTGTCAAAATAATTTGCTAACCATCAGTAAGTTTAAGGAAAATTATAGGAAAAACAAAACAAAAAAATCCTTCCTAAACATGGTGTGTATRGAAGACATATATTTCTGTTTATTCACTGAAAGTACAAGTCTTAGAGAGTGAGCAGCCATTTCCTTCCATGAGACCAGCTTGTTACCCAGCCACTAAACACCCAAGATGCACCTCAAGCAAGATAATTAGCAGTTCTTTAATTGGATKCCTTCATATAGCACATAAAACATTTTAGATGACCTGAAAAGAAAATGAGTTTTCTTGCAGCAGTTTTGTTTATTGTATTATTACTGAAAAGTTTGTTGCAAGGAAGAGACCTTGTAGCTTTCTGCAAATAATCATTGGAACAAAGAGTTTGGAGCATTATCTCAAAATACGGGAACTAAATCAATCCTGACAAACMTGGAATTTTGCTGCATATGACGACATATTTTTACCATTGAAATATCCCCCACTTTGTGTTCAGGTATTTTCAAAGCAAAGTTGCTGATGTTGAGAATAGATCCCTTAGATTCTCACTTCAAAGTTTCCTTTCATTTCAAATTGCATTGTCTACRATTACACATTTGGATGTGATACAAGACAATCTGGAATAAAATTCACACTTTCTATTAAGGTAATATTTGCTACTCTTAGATACTCCTAATCTCTACTGCAGTCATTGTACCACTAAATAAAACATTTTAGATGATGTTCTCTAGCTCTCAAGGCTATGGCASAGAATGTGTTGCATCTCTCTTCCTCCTCCAGACAGGGCAGTGATTAATATAATCTCCAGTGACAGGAGACAGGCCTGGGTTGTCCCAGGGAAATGCCAGTTCATACAGACCAAAACCAYGTCAGAGAAGGTGCTCACAGTGGGTGCCATGAGCCATTCTCTGGACCTTGTTTTGTTTACCAGTACAGGAGTAGCCTGAGTGGCTGAACTGGACTCTCTTACATCCTGGGAAGTAATTTGTTCAGTCATGTGTAGAAACGTTCACATTATACCATAGGCCTGCTCTGGTGAGGKGCAGGAAGTGCTGGTGTGCTTGTGGTGCTGGAGGAGGTGCTTGGCTCTTGCAGTACTGGGTTTCATAGGTATAATTGACTGAAGGCATTTCCTAATGTAATTAATCTGTTTTTTCTTTAAGAAAATAGCTTCATTGAATGCTCTTATTTGAAACTGGACTTAGTAAAATTAGAATTGCCTCAACTTGTGTGAACGAATTTGTTGAAATCTTGGCAAAAAAAAAGATTTGCATCTTAAAGCATTGTAAACTCATTAAAATTCTTCTCATGGATAATTAAAGAAAAGTGAATTAAAAGGAAAGTTTAACAGTAAGCAGCTCACAGGCACTGCGACATTTCAAGCATGTTAAAATCAGAAAGAAATAGCTTTTGTAGCAGTAGTCTCCTCCTCTTGTATTACGTGTTGTTTTTTCTAACAAATAACCAGTAACTGTTGATTTCTTTGGTTGTCCAAGTAGCTCATTTATGCCTGGCCTGCACAGTTCTTTAGCATATTTGTGACCAGCTTTGGAGGGTTTGTCAGCATGCCTAACAGTGGAGAGACTCTCATGGAACAATTACAGGATGAAAATGCAAGGAATGTTTCAGGAAGCTGTGAAAATGGGTAAAGTAGCTTGAGCATTTATTTTAACAAGCTGATCTACCAATTTTTCGCTGCTTAAGTTTGTCTTGTACTACTGTGCAGCTCCACAAGAATTTTGTCTGGTRTCTCTAATATCTAATGAAGAATAAGGTGTATCTTTTGAGGCTAGAATAAGAGAAAATTTTTAATGGAGATCCTAAATAGGTTTTTTTTCCCCCTATGCTAAATTCTACTTTGAATTTAAACCTAGCAGCAACATTCAGTATTGGAATATGTTGCTTGTATCCTATATAGGATCCTGCATATAGGATACACCTGTGTAATGTTTATTTTATAGCACAGAGGCTATTTAGCCTCTTCTCTTCTGGTTTTGGGGGAGTAATATTTAGATAATAATTGATCCTTGTGATAGACCATCTTCTTCCTGTCAGAGGCAACAGAACTTAACCAGATAACCTGTCTCTTAGAGATGGGAGTGGGGAAGTGGACATTATTAGAGTGTATTTTAATGTTTATTTTACATTTTGCATGTAAAGTAGTCCCCTTGGCTGCTGTCTCCTTTCTGCCCTCGGCAGYGCAAAAAGAACACATTGTTTCTTCTACCTGTTGAYCTGGAATGGTATYGTCTGATAGAGAAATCCACATCTCYAGAGGTTTGGAAGTACTKAAGAGTACAACAAGACATCTCATSGGAAATATTTTAGCTTCTGATTGTTAGAAGTTTGTCGGTATTGCTAAGTAGTGATGATCCATTTCCAGGGACTGAACTATTGTATGATATTTATTCTTCTGTTAAGTTAAATCTAACCTCACATTCGTTTAAGGAACAACTTGCATGTTTTGTCTCTTGGAAGATTTGCTTGATTCTTTCAGGTTGGGATAATTTCTGCCATAATGGTTTCTTCTGTTCTGGGCTTTGTAATCCCGGATAAGAATCAATCCAAAGACTTAAGGTTTTTGGAACAGTAAGGTGTTTAAGAAATTTTTGAAAACTTTTGAATGTATTACTGTTGCTTCTGGAATCCTAATATAGGATTCAGTAGTAGAATTGTCTTTTTTTTTTGTTTAATCTGTCCAGAGATCATAAAACACTATTTGAGTTGTGATCAGTTTAGGTATATGTACACTCTGACTCATGAAAGTTAGTAATAATTAGTTAATTATGCCATGCAGGCTCCTATTTGTGACATGGCTAAGAAAAAAAAAAGTTTCTGTGTTTTCTTCATTAAATGAAAATGCAAAAGGACAATTTTAAAGTACAGTGGTTTGCATCCACTKCAAACAGGAAGTTTAAGCTTCCTGTATTAGAAAGCATTTAGTTTTTTTCTGAATTTCTAATGAAAAAATACCAGACCCTAGAACTCTAAGTGCTTTTGATTCATACAAAGTCCTTGGCATAAAACTTCTGTGTTTTGTTTGGGGGGTTTTTTGTTGGGTTTTTTTTTGTTTGTTTGTTTTTTTAAGAAGCCAGTGCATGTTGTCCTGTTAAATGATGTTGTTTACCCGGTGTGATTTGAAGTTAGGTAGCAAATTTACATACCTTTTTTAGTATGGTGGAAGTAGGATTCCAGGTAGAAAGGACTAGACAAAGAAAATAAAATTGTATCAGTTGGAAATAGGAAAAAAAAGACCTTTTATTAGGCTGAAATTGAATCAGTGTGACCTAAAAAAATGAAAAAAAGATGAAATAATGAGTTCTGTGTGACCTAACTTTGCTGCATTCTCTGTAAATAGCCATACAGAGGCAGCTACTGGAAGATTTTTGCTTCAGGTCTGGGTTTTTGCTGTGCAGGGAAGAACAGAGCCAGAAAATCTGTACCAAGGTCAGGGCAGGGTTGAAGTATGCTCCTAACTGCTGAATAGAGCCTTTTTGGGGGGAGAATAAAAAGGGCTCGTTACATTGTTCATTTCTTCCCATTCAACCATGTAGTTCTCAGCAACCCGTAAAACTGGTCTGCCCACGAAAATAAATGACCTGATTTTTGAGGATATTTATTCTTAACAAGAGAAAAAAAATACTTCAGTTCTATTTTCTGCAAGAGATAGGTTTTACTAGAAGGTGTGTGCCAACTGTGTTATATGGTAAACCAGATCTCAGCTGTTAACTTTATCACTAGTACTTTGTTYTTTATTAAGCATTTGTTTAGCTTTTAAATATATCTCTGTGAGAGGAGTTGTTGGAGTAATTTGAGAAAGACTGGTTTCTTGTGCCCTATGAAAAGCAAAGGGATTGTTGAATCAGCTGAGCCTTTTTGAAAGTGTAGGAACATATCTGGGCTGATCTGTGGCCGTGTTTTTAAGCCTCATGAGGACATGGAAACCAATTAACAGCTAAATCTAACCTGTTCTTCAAGGGCAAAGGGGAAATTTTAAATAGAATTAGTAAGGAATGTATTACAATGTTGCCCTCATTTGAATAGAGGAGTAATTAGTAAATAAGATGACCAGTCATWATAGACAGCAATGTCCTGTAAAGAGCCATGGGAACCTCCTGTGACTCAGTGCTCATAGGAAAAGTATTACATGTTACAGAAAATGAGCATTTATAGAAGTAGTGTTATGTGTCATTACTGTGTGATTTTCCCCCTAATGCCATAAAAAATGAGAAAACATCTTCAGAACATCTTAAGTAACCATTGACAGCACCTTGGAGTCTGGAGATGCAGTGTTTGCTTGGCTAWTTCTGTGTCAGTCACAGGTTTCTATTCAGCAGCTGAGCTATCCAAGCTGTGGTGCTATGTTGATTTAAGTCAGAGTGACTTTATTGTCTTTGTCTAGAACTCAAGGATATATTTGTGATTCTAAATTTATTGTCTTGTGCTCATTCCTACAATCTGTTCTCAGAGTTYTGTTTTAAAATACTGGATTTGGCTCTTGCAGGATAGATGGGGATTTAGGAAAGGATTTCTCATGAATGGGATCCAGATGAAGATATTTAGTTTCTGACGTTTCTAGGCAAAATGCCAGAATCATTATAGTTTTCAGAGGTTACCCATAGGTAATTTAAGCCGTTGCATTTTGCTGCCAGAAGGGTTGTCAGATGAATATTTAATGATTCCATCTTGAATTCAAATGCCCCAATGAGCTGTTGAAAATGTCTAACACCCAATGAAAGTTCTTAAGAATGTGCAGATGTAGACCCAGAACACTCCCCAAAGCAGCTGTAATGGAGAGTAAGGCTGGTGGAATGCATMTAGCTGGGTTGGCCTGGAGAACAGGCAACAAAAGCTTGGGGGGCACTTTCTCAGTGTTGGAACAGAGATCAGTATTTAGGACACTTGTCACCAAGATTGAAACAACAAAAGATAGATACTTGATTGGAAGAAGAATATTTTACCATCATTTTATGATGGATTCYTTAAATAATCAAACCACCAAGCTGTTGGAGTTTAGAGAAAGAACTCACTAAGTCGTCCTCAGGAGAAGCAAGCAGTGAAAGATTAAAACAAAATGTATGAATAAGTTCTTTCATGGAAAAGTGCATATTTTCCACTTCAACCTATTTTTTTTGTGTGTGTATTAAATAAGATTAATRGTTAGGAAAGCCAATTCAACAAAAAAGGGTTTGAGAAAAAAATGCTTGTACAAATGGGGATCTTGTGCAAATGTTTGTGCATGTGCTTGTGCAAATGAGCACAGATTGCTCCCTGAGATAAACATCTGTGTCTTACATAATATTTCTATGRGCAAGGCAAGCAAAGAAAGGAGTTTAATTAAAAGGTGGGGACTGTGTTGTAAGAAATATGAAGTAACATGCCTACTGCCCCATGATTGTAACCTGGTGGTAGGTGAGCTTGCAAGTGATGTGCTTGGAGGCACAGGAAGGCAGAGGAAGGAGCTGCCCTGCTTTGGATCATCACAGTGAGGGCAGGACAGCAGTGACCCTTCCTGAGAGCCACTGAATCTGGAAGCAGTGCCATGAGAGCACTCCCAGGAGAAGCTAAACAGGATTGCTTTTTGGAAAAAACATGTAAGGGACAGAGAAATTGTATGTGCTCAGCAGACACTGTAACTGAGCATTCCATCCTTATTGGCTGTGTTCTTTGTTGCAGGATAATTTAGTTTAAAAGGACAAAAGCAGAAAAATCATGCAATAGTTTCATAGTAAAAGCTTTGGAAGTTAAGTGGACCAGAACTGCAGTAACGTGGTTGATCACAACCAGAGCTTTGCACCTTGAACATACTGTTCTGCTAAAATCAGGCATCACAACCTCAGCTAATGTATACTTTGAATGCAGTATCTTCAACATTGAATATGTCTCATACATTAAACTAAAATAAGAATAATTAATTAATTAAAATATTTTCRCTGTATGGTGATCTCACACATATGGTACAACTGTACCCAGGAGCAGGGTGGGAGTGGAGAAGCTGTGTAATGGGAGAAGCCTCTGCAACAGGAATACCAAGAAAGGGAGGAGAAGATGGTATCTTCATGGTGAATCTGACAGCACAGGAAGCTCAGAGTATGGCTCTGGGTGGATGTGTGGTCTGAACTACCCCCTGGTTTCATGRCAAGAAAATGTCTGAGTCTTCTTTGTGAGCAGTTATGAATGTGATTTCCAGATTTAAAAGTACCTAGACTCATTGTATGCATGTAGAGGGTTATGAGTAAATATCCTTAAGTCTCAAGGAACACTTTGTCTGAATAATGTATTGACAATTTATATATGTATTTATTTGTTAAACAGCTTATTTTTGCAACTTTATGGAAAGCCTYTCTCTCCATAGAAAGGTTGATCTCTTAAAATTTTAATAATCCCTGTAGAGAGCCAACTGGTACAAACTTAACATTGACAAGGTTATAGGAGATGAACGACATTGATAAGGAGTAGGAATACAAGAAAAATGAGATGTCTTTTTATTTGCCTCTATRCATAATCTGTTTAATGAATAGATTCTCCTTAAATGTCATGATAATATGACTGCTGCTTAACAATGCTCATATGTTCTTACTGCAGTTTGTGATAGTAGATACCACTCTGCAGAAGCAAGGTCAAAATGTATCCTAGAACATAAATTTTATGGTTTTTACATTTGAGTGAGAAGCTATTACCCTAATTATACAGGACAATCAGTGTGTCCTGTAAGGCTGCTTCAAGTGAGAATTTATGAAAAACATCTTCTCCGTAGAAATTTTTGGTTTATTATAATATTAAGGATTGATTTAATAGATTCTCTTCAGATTTATTGTTTRTGTTTTCACAAGATTTTACTATGAGGAAAGAATTTAGAAGACAGCAAAAATCTGACTGTATTTGGCCTAGAATATGAGGTGTRAGCAGAAATTATAATTAGCAGAAAAGGAAACAGAGCCTGTGGAAGGAAAACTCTAATTTTGTTGTTGTTTTGAAGTCCCTTAAAACAACAACAAAAAATACAGAAATTAGTGTCACAGTAAGTGGTGCCATTAATTACTAACAGATCAGTTTTTCTAGGTTGCAATTAGCAAAAGAGCACTGTCACTTTGTAATGATAAAAGCAGAGAGATTTAGCTGTGGCATTTAGTTTCTGAAGTTACAATAAGAAATGGTACTGTGTGCAGTGGCTGCTATCAAATACACTTAGGTAAAACCAGTAATGGCTATGCCAGCAATTCCAGATGGGATGCTTTGCTTCTGGTGACTCACGCCCAGCAGGAAGGGCTGTCACTTACATCAGGTATTATTTTACYTCACACACGCATTGCTTCCACTGGGTTGCAAAAATAAATTTCACTGGAGCTGTTACAAATCATGGAAACAGAGGGAAAGGAAGCTCTGCCTTTGTTAATCGAATGCAGAGAACACTCAGATTGTTGCTTTTCAGGTTGGCCCAGTGTGTGAGAATAGGTTCAGTGTGAAATAGCATCCAAGGGGCACAGGGGAGTGGTGGGGGCTGTGGGTGGGCTGGGCAGTGCTGGGCTTTGCCCCAAACCTCTGGATAAACCAGTCAGCCTGAGCTGTGCTTCTGTCTCAGGTGAGGGCAGTGTGTTGGATTCAGGCAGCAGAYGAGCTCATGTTTGCTAGAATGATACCTTGAAATTAAAGCCAAATTACATCAGGAAATGCTGTCATTCAAAAATCACCCCTGCTAATGGACTTATGCAGAAATATGCTTTGGTTAATTCTAGCTGGTCAACATTTTATAACATGATTTGTTCTAATTGACTCATTCAAGTGACCTCTACTGTTAAATTATCTGTGAGTGTGATTTATACCAGTTTTTGTATATGACCTTTTGAWTTGTAAACTTGCCGAAATCAGACGTAGAAAATCCACTTTTAAACTGGTAGGTTGGATTTTGGAAGATGCAGGCCCTGCACTAATAACACTGAATAATTAATGCAGAACCTCAGTCCTAGTGAAAAATTTAAGAGCCAAAGTCCAGATCTGCAAAGCATTTTGGTTTTGCTGGGGCATCTTGGCACCACGCCRTGGTTCTGCAGTGAGTTTTCTCCTTGCTGCAGTGGATGCTCAGTAAGCTCTTGATCARGCAGCCCTACCAAATTCTGCTCAGTTCAGTCTTACTTAAACAATTCCAGGTACCATTACCATTCTTGGATATTTACTTAATTTTTAAAGGAATAAAMCCACTTTCTTTCACTCAGAAGTGATGGTTCTGAATACATATAGAAATKGTTGGGAAGAGAAAATTTCTTAATTTTACTGTCAGGGAGAAAAAACTCCCTCTCAAATGAGCTGCTTAATTCATGGAGACAGGTGGACCTGTGTTGCATGGAGTGTTACCCACTTTAACAGTCATGAAAATTCTAAATGTGTAGGGTTCCTCATTCAAGTTTTGCACATTGGAACATTACCAGAAGAAGTCCAGAAGTTCAGATGTTGGTTGGCTGTTTTTCTGTGAGGGAACATAATGTAAATTGAACCAGGATCCTATAACAGATAAGACTAAAGCAAACTAAAGATATATTAATCTGGGAAAAGTCATTAATTATATTTATGAAAGATTTGAGTATCTTCAAATGAGGCTCTTTTGTTACTTTACTAATCAGAGTTGCTTTATTCTGAAGGCTTTTTTGCTCTTTGTTTTCATCAAAAGTAATGTTCAGTTATCTTTAGACTAAGACTTTGTTTTATTAAATAATAAATATTTWAAAAACTTCATTATTCCCAAGATATTTAAAGAAAAAATTTTCCACTGGATTAGTAAACATCAAATGCAGTTTTCCTTTAAAATAGGAAAAGTATTAAGAACTATATAAAGTGCTTTGAGATGGCAGACAAACACATGTTTTTAAGTTATTTCAGATGTTTTGGTTTTGTTCCCAAGCAAGTCTTCCTGGTCTGTCATTCTGTCTTTGCAATCCCACTTCATTAAGTCACTATTTCTTCCACATATCAAACACAAGCTTACCTTTCAAAATGCAGAATAATCCTCTTCTATACTTAAATTACTCAATTTCGCATCAACATCTGCCTTCACCAAGCCAGTGACTATTTTCAGAGCCTCATTTTGCTTATCAGACAAGCCCTTTCATGTTTTGTCCCATTATGCCATTAAGAGGAGAGGAAATATCCTGGCAGGCAGGATTAGTGATGACTCCTTGTTTTCTTCAGCTGCTTTTGTGACCTGTGCCCTGCTCCGAGGGGACCTGCAGGGAGGAGCGAGGCAGGAAAAGAGCTGCGATTGTCACTCCTGAGGGGTGAAGAGTTACAGTCTGCTACATTCTTGTAAAAGAAAGTACATTCACCAGTGCTTGTAAAAGGGATACGTCTTGGTTAAGGTTTTTTTACAGTTCGATTTCATTGTGACTAACAAGAATAAATTCTAGGAGTGTTTCACATATATAAGTATTTTACAAGTGTAGTTAATACAAAATAGGAAATAGTGTCTGATGTGGCATTTGCTACCTGTCACCACTGTGTAAAAAACCTGCTTTTGAGGTTGTTATTTATTTGGAAGCTGGAAAGGATATTGTTTCAACTTTCTTTTCCTACATTTTGAGTTAATTTATTACACTGTGGAGGGGAAGGACTTTCTGCGCTTCTCTCTGCACTCTTCTGTTGTACCAGTGGAGAAGGAATGATGGAAATCCTAACTTCTTAACCTCTAAAGGCTGCTGATTCCCACCACTTGTTCTATGAAATGAAATTAGTTAAATTTAAAAAATCTTTATGCTGCTATTCATGAATAACCAGTAGTACATTGCTATATGCAGTCATTTCTCAATGCTTATTTTGTAGGTATTTTGCTCATGGAATTSTTTGCAGTCTGTCATCTTACAGACTTTTTGGATTGAAGTTTGTATTTGTGCTTTAAACTTTATCTGTTTACTTTTAGCCAGGAAAAGTTAATTTCATCYATGTGTTAATGATAATTTGTTGTGTTGATGAAGTTTTTGAGAAACTTGATGATGATGATGAACTAACTTGCCTTCTCCTCCTGCCTTAAAAAAACAACAAAAAAACCCTAACTTCAGAGCTTCAACTCTTTTCAACTCCTCAATTATTTACAGGGTGTTGTGATATTAATAGTGTCCATGTGATTGGGATTAAGGTTGGTAATTCATTCCTCATACTTGTATGGTTTTGTGGCCTCTTTGTGGAGGTTCAAAGTTAGTGTCTCCATCTGRTATATTCTACGCTGTTGAAACTAAAAGTATGAAATAAAGAATRTCATCCTCAGAGTGAAGACATTTCCATTCACCTGCGTTGTAGTGGAGTTTGCAACWGAGTCAAAATGTATTTGATAGCTCTGAGCTTTCTAATTCCACTTGCTTGTATTTCAAAGAGCTTGCAAGCTGTGTTTTTKATTCCCTTTTGGTATCTGTATTGTRCATTGAYTGTAGTAGATCMTACTAGTGCTCCTGGWTAACATCTCAATAGTCCTTTTTGCTTTTAGAACCTTTACAGATGCAGAGACTGTCTGCAGAGATTCGCTGCCTCATTTGGAGGAGACCCAGGGTGAAGGCATAGAGCCAGCAGGTAAACATGTAAAAGATTGGAAATCTGATCTCTTCTTAGATTTTTTTGAATGTAATTTTTATGTCTATTCTAGCAGGTTGTGACTGACAATTTCTCAGGACTCAGACAATGAAAGACAAAATAAAACTGAAGTGAGTCAGGGTAGCTGAAAATTGTTCAGGAGTTGTCTGCAAAGTGCATAGATTTAATAGTTTCTGCTAGCAGCTGTCTGTGTTTGAGATGATAACTAGATAAAAATGAAAAATGGCTTGATCCCATTGAGAATCATGCAAATTGTTGGGTTACCTTTGGCATCACAGCCTACTCACCAGCTGTCAGCTGGGGAGGATTTGGTGAACAGTGAATAACTGGAGGTGTTAAAGGAATGTCTGTGCTTTGGTCAGTTCTGTGTTGCATTAGGGCATGTGCACACTGGTGTTATTTATAAATAACTGGTGTTATTTAATCCAAATGCAGTGGTGAATGACTTGCCTGAATGTGCTGTGCGTGACTTAAGGCAGGTTTGCTAGCAGAACTTTCTGAAGTTCTTTGGAAGGTTTGCAGCCCTAAGGGAGCTCCCTGTTGCCTTGGTGAGGCTGCTACTGGTATCTAAATCTGCTCATTGAAACAGAAATTTTGTTCTAGGAGAAAACAGAAGCAATGAGTACATAGATATCAGATCTATGTAAGAACTTTGCATGCAGACTTAAAACACRTGTATAAATATATACTTGTATGGATATACAGTTGCTTTTTAAAAGGCAGTTCTTTGATACACAGAGGGGTTCTTTCCAAGAAGTGARCTGCTAGCTGTATGCTTTCAGTGAACAGGAAATAAATGTGGATGAATAAAGGTGATAACAAACTTCTGGTTTCAAATTTTATGGGTATCTTATTGAACTATGTGAGCCACACATTCTATATGTAGATTATTACCGAGGCTGTGATCTTCAGAGTACTTGCTTGTGTGCTCCTGAAGGCTCTGACCTATTTCTCTAAGAATTTATGTGGGACGCTGGTTAATGCTGTCAGCTCCCTACCTGCTTCTCTCCCAGAGGCTGCAGTTTAGAGACGTAAGCTGGGCTGTAAACCAAGCAGGAATGCACATGCCATTCAGCCACTCCTGCAGAGGTGACCACAGCTTCTGCCACAAAGGTGAGCTGAGCAGCTAAGGGTAGAAGCCATGCCAGCTGTTCCATTGTAATTTTCCTGCAAACACAAGTCACACCTCACCCATTTTAATTATGCAGTTCCTTTGTTGGTGTTTAGATATGTTTCTAAGTTGGTGAATCAGGAGCTTACAATTTGTTAGACTTCGCCTTTTATTTGACTTTGGGAATCTGTGGCACTACTTGTTATCCATTTAAATGAGAAGCAGTGTTTAACTTGGAAACATCACACTGCTATGCAGATGCTGAGTGGCAAAGTGAGGGCTGCATTTCAAAAACTCCTCCCAAAAAATCTTTCATGAGAAGGAGGTTCAGCATCTCGTTGCAGGGGATCTATATTGTATATAAAGAGAAAAGAAGGAGATTCTGATATTTCATAGTTGTGCAGAACAGAACTGTCTTCCTCACTTTGTAATTGATACATTTGACAACCTCAGGAGTAAATTTATCTAATGAGGACCACTCATGGTTCTGGATTTTTCCCCCATTCCGTTCCACCAACATATAGAAGCTTATTCCAGTGGAAGCAAGGCAGATTTAGGGTTTTCTAATGCATATATAAATCCAGAGTACCCTTACTGTTGGCAGCAAGATTATATTGACTTAAAACCAGTGTGAAGTTAGAAGAGAACTTATCCATACTGGTTTTATACTGATGGAATCAACAAAATMATTTATGTTGGAAAAGACCACTGGAGGGCAAATAGGACATCTTTCTCTCATAGGAAGCCTTATGGCTTTGTTCAGCTGAGTTTTGAAAACCTCCAGGGATGGAAATTACACAGCCTCTCAGTCCCTCTTCTTAGCTGAATCATCTACATTGTGAAATTCCTTTTATTGATCCAGCAAGAATTTTCCTTGCTGCAACTCATGTGCATTGCTCTTGTTCTTCTGCTGTGTGCCTCTGAGAAGAATCTGCTTTCCTTGTAGCACCTGCCTTCAGTCTGTGACAGTCTGTGGGTAGATTCATTTTTATCTTCTCCAGATTGGAGAAACATAGATCCTACAGGGGTTTCTTGTACTTGGTGTGCTCCAGACCCATGACTACCAGYGAGTCCCTCTTTTGGGCTTGTGCCRGTTGTTTGTTAGGATCTCTCTCATGCACTGGGGCTTCCTAAGTTGCATACTGCTTCAGATGCACCCTCAGGAGCACTGAGCAGGGGGAAATATTCACTTTTCTTGGTCTGCTGGCTATAATCTTGCCAATGCAGCCAGGGGTGTAGTTGGCCTTCATCTACATTGAGACATCCAATTGACTTGCAGCCAGCATGTCCACCAGGCACCAGAGGGGTTTTTCTGCTGAGCCAGCTGGCATCCAGCCCCTGCAATGCCATGGACTTACCCTACCCAGAGTGTGGGACTTGGCTTCTCCCTTGTGGGCTTTCAGGTATGCCAGCCCATTCTTCCAATGTGCTGAGGTCCATCTGATGGCTGCCCTGCCTTCTGTCCTGTTGGTCACTTCCTCAAGTGTGGTCATCACTGTAGCTGGTGAGGGCACATTCTATTGGCCAGGACAACAGTGTCATTCCTGAACGGTGTCATTCTTACCAGTAAACCCTGAGGAATGTCACTAGGAATTGACTGCTGACTAAGAATTGTTGATCACTGTTCTGCTCACTACTTATCCAGTCAATTTTTTATCCACCTCTTCCTCCAAGTCCAGTTGGTTCAAACCTTCCAAGGATGCTGGGCTATGTAGAACTTGTCAAAGACCTTGTTAAAGGTAATATAAGCAAGGTGCCAGTGCTCTCGCCATGTCAGGGCCAGTCAATTCATCATGGAAAGCAGTTGGGTTAGATTTACCAGGGCCAAGTCAAGTGTGTCCCTTCTGGCTGGTCTTAGTCACCATTTTATAGATCAAAATGGTTTCTAGGGGAGTTTGTTYTACAGCCTTTCCTGTGAGSTGAGGSACATTAGCCCTTAGTTATCTGAATCCTCTTTYTTCTGCTTTYTGAAGACAGGTGTGAYATTTGCCTTTTTTCTTGTGATGGGGACCTTACCAGATTGCTGTGCTTTTTCAAAKATGACAGAGAGCAGCCTTGAGATTGCTTTGACCTGGTTTCTCAGTTCTACTCTGATCCCATCTGGCCCCATCAACTCTTTTGTATGTGTCCAGTTTGTGTTAGTGGTCCCTACTTYGGTCTTCTGCTGCTGTAGGTAAAACATCTCATCTCCTGCCAGGCATGGAAACTCAGSAAGCCTGACCTTGCCAGTTAATACACAGGTGAAGAAGGCACTGAGAGCATCAGCCCTTTGTGTGTCCTATGTCAGTGAGTTTCCCACAATACCCCTGGTTCTCCTTTAGGCTGTCATTTTACCTGCAAAAGCCCTTCCTGTGACTTTTCACATTATTCACCAATTTAGATTCTGAGTTTTGGCTTTCCATTCCTGCATGCCTGGGCAATGTTTCTGCAGTGATGTTTCCTCCTGATTACACCCTCCACAGGCTTTCATTTTGGTGCATCGTAATCAGTTTTAGAAGCGTCAGTGTTGTTATGAAGCTTATTTTGTATTTGTCCTGGTGCACCACTCCCTCCACGTCAGCTTGTGGAGCCTTTCTTTGGAAGATATCTTATTTCTCTGATCCACACTGGTAGGAGTTTACTGATGTGAAATATAGTATATTTTATAGCAGTTATTAATTGTTTCCTTTTCCTCCAATGGAAAAAGTACAAGTTTCCATGAATTGAAATATCTTTGYGTGTTTTGGCTAATTTGAAAAGATTTCCTCTATTTATTGTCTTTTCTCTTTAAGAGGGTAAAAATATGTGTTTCTTGTGGAAAACTGGTAATAAAGCAGAAAACCTTTTCCTTCTCCAGCTGTGTCAAGGCAARCAACAGGAGCTGGTTTGTGTATTTTATTAGAAGAATCACTAAGATACTTTCAAGTTCACTTGAAATTCCAAAGTTCTGTCCTTTTGTTTAATCTGTTTATTGGCACAAAGAGAAGTTTGACACAGATACCAAGCTCTCAAACTCTGAGCAGTGTGTACTCAGMTCCAGCTTTTACTAAAAAGAAATTAATTTTTCAGGGTCACAGACATCTTGAAAAAAAGGAAAAATAGTAGGTGGAAAAAGGAACGATATATTTGTGTTGTCAGCAGAATGTGATGGCATCAYAGCTGTGGAATCTTGGATGATGATGGTCTGTCAGGAACGCCTCCAGCAAAGAGCTGAATTCCTTCTCTCACCATTAGGGCAGAGTGATGTTTTGCAGCATCTGGCATGTAATCAAGACACTGTTTTGTGAGTTAAACCTGATTCATTTTCAAGCAGAAGAACTAAATTATTGGTTTAGTTCTTGCTTCGCAGGGCACATCTATGGAATATCACTTGGAGTTGCTCCTGTTGTGCAGCAGGGCCATTCCACAATCAGTCTGTTTATCTCTCTGAAAGGTGACCTTGGATCTTTTGCAATTTATATGACTCTCAGAGCTGTTCTTCCATAATCATTTGAATTCATTTACATTCTCAGATCCTTTCTGGCAGTCACCAGAATAATTGCAGGTCAGGTWGTGAGCACAGAGAAGGTTTCATTAATGTTACTAGCTTTAAGCTGCAGGATTAGTGTATTTAATCTTCGTTTTTAACTACTACACAGTTACCTTCATTTATCCCAGAGGTCCAGCAGTTTCAGCCAGACTGATTATTCATGCAAAAAAACCCAGACAAAAACAAACAATACCCCCAAAAAACCCCAACTTGTTGTTTGTTTGTCTGTTTAAAGTAATTTTTGGCTTCTGGGTTTGTACCATGTCAGAACTGTTCCATCATTCATGGTAGAAGGAATGGAAGGAATAAACTACCTGTTAAAAGTACAGAATTTATAATGTGTTTCATGTTGTGTATCATTTCAAACTTGGTAGAAAATATTTGAGTAACAAATGGACTTTTATAAATCAGTATTCATGTGTAAATGGTTCCTAAGTTTAGGATTGTATTGTAAAAGATCAGTTGAAAACTGCAAGTATGTCTCTTAAGTAGTTCTTAACTACTTTTCTCCTGTTGTAAAGTTTCTTGTTGAAATGTACACCTTAGTGGGGGAAACTGCACGCCTGAAATCTCAGGCATTTAGATCAGCTTTGCTTAGAACAGCTCCCAAGACAAGCTGCAGTACAATCATGCTGTTATAATTTATGTATGAGAATACCCTGAGCCATCTCTTCCTGCAGCAGTGAAGACAGTGAAACATGGCAAGTGGTCTGATCATGGAGGTTTTGGCCTTGGAGGAAAACAACATGGGGGAAAAATGTACTTCAGGAGTCTCAAACAGTGACAGTCACATTTTCATTACCTGAATAAAATCTCTGCTCTTTTTGTTTTATCTGACACTATAGTCTTCTTTAAGCTGAGATCTTTTCTCAGCATCTCTGATCTTCAGTGGATCCATATGAAGGATATGAGCCAAGGTCACAGGGTAGTGGATGAAAAGCATGTTGGGTATGAAGGATAATGCAGGTAGCAGGAGCTAGTGGAAGAAAGTGGAAAGGAACAGATATTACTCATTGCATGTGTACATGGAACTTTCAGTGGCATCAAAGTGCTTTGAGCTGGAAAGCTGGGGCCTCTTCCTTCTATTGTCTGTAAAACTACAATTGTRTAATGTAGCGATGCTAATAGTGTATTTATAGGGGTTTTATTCTGATTTCCACTTTGGTGTCAGGAGGTACTGAGTTCATTTCCTGCCCAGACAGTGCAGTTTAGCTTTCAGATGCTACTGAGGCAGAGCACCTATTTTGCTCCTCCCAAAGTTTATATTTGATGCATTCAGTATTTAGCCAGACATTCCTTCCGAGGCTCTTTCTGAGAAGAATGAGCCCTCTGCTCCAAATCCCTCTGTGAACTGACAGAGGAATATATTGTTCATGTTAGTTGTTTTTACAAATTCTATRGGTTAGTCAGACTAATTAGATTTTTAGAATTATTTGGCTTATCAAGATTTCAGAACTGTTTTGAGATTTAAGTTCTACCTGCAAATACATGCAAAAGCAGACACTGAATGGRCATTCAAGTTTATATTTGTTTGTGCTGTATCTTGAGTATTATTAAGGTGATGCACAGTCTCTGAAACTGATTCTGTTCTTAGTCTTTGGTATGAATCAAAGATGCCTTTTTAACACCAGAAAAGCCTGCATGAGGAAAATGAAAGRAAATTCAGTTTTCAGGTACATTTTTGGTTTCTATGTGTAGAAATTTCAGGGATTTGATTGATTTTCATTCTTCTRTGGGAACTGTGCTGTTATCTGCTACACATCTGAAGTGAAAAGMCATTATTAATGCAACTTCTGTAATGTTATCGTAGGAATGTTGTTTTTCTTTTCAGTTTCGTTCCAAAGAAGTACCCTTTATTCAGGAGCATTTTTAATGCATGGAGAGAACATTGTATTTTAGCTCTGTATGGTATGGTTTTGTTTTGAGCAGAGCAGTCACCCRTCTCTGTTCAAGCACACCTGCAATCCCTGACACTTGGTTGTTTTAGAAGCCAGAACATCTATGTATAGAATTTCTCATCTGGGCTTTGGTGTGCCACTGCAGACATTAAACATTTGGATTAACAATAGTTTCTGTCTCTGACGGTCTTACTTTTATCCTTTTCACTCCTGCACTGGGGTTAAGTGCAGAAACATCTGCTTTGCCTCTCTACTCATAAAGTATTTATTGGGTGCTACTRCTTACAGTTTGATAAAGTCTGTCTATTACCTAAAATCCTTCAGAGCTACTTGTTTTCTAACCTGTCTGGATTTATGATGCCCTTTCTCCACTGACCTAAGCACAGCTCCACACCTATGTTTTGAAAATCATTATGTGCAATTTGCACATGACAAAATGAAGGCACATGGAGATGAAACAGCTTTATTTGTACTTATTGCTGTCATTAGCACYTTCTGTTTGTCAAGAGAACAATGTAAATCTGCCAGCCAGGAGCAGGAATGGAGTATTTGTGAGTTTACAGTAGTTTGCTGTGCCTCTGGCTCYTGGTGCAGACTGCAAGCCTGGCTTGAGGGAGGCTGCAAGTTGTGGTCTAAAGAGCTGATGTGGATCCAGTTATGGCTGATTTGTTCATATATTGCCAGAAGCATTCAGAGAGGCAGTTCCCAAACCCTTTGAAGCAGCTAGAATAGTATTGGAGAGGGATGTGATGTATGTTGTACTTTAGAACACTCCAGAACTGCTCATTTTCAGCCACTGAAGTGCCAGGAAACAACACAGATACTACCTTAAATTTCTTCACAGTTTTTGCTTTCCATAAGTGTATTAAAAGTCAATTATGCTTACTAATTTGTATCAAGAACTTAAAAAAGTACTATTTTCAGTTACTTTTAATTCTGACAAACCCAAGAACTTTGGTATGATATTTTTTCACCAGCTCACTGTAAAATAGTAATATATATATATAAATATAAATATATAATATATATGTGTATATATATGTGTATATATATATAATTATATCTATAATTATATAATATATATTATATAATAAATATGTATATATATATAAAATATATATGTATATTTATGTCTATACCAAAAATATTGTTTAATTTGTGAAAGTAAGTCTAAGGAAAAAAATGTTCTTRAAATGTTCTTGTACTATTTCATTCATAAGTATGGGAACTGTTTGACAGGGGAGTCATGGGATGGTTTGTGCTTTCCTTGTGAGAATTCACCTGAATTTTGCCAACTCCCCTAGATTCTCTAAGGAGTGCATTCATACTCAGCCTCTTGCAGGGTTTGCAAGAGCCGAGGAGAGTCTTTGAGACAGACATTTCTTGTGAATGCCAGGAACTGTCCCTGTCCTTGGCACCAGTGGTGAGAGCCAAGTGACATTTGTTGGTGCTCTGTGCCTTTGTCCTATCAAGGAAAAGGGAAAAAAAAACCACAAGGAGAAAAAAAGTGGATGGTATAAAGACAGGGTGAGGAAGACAAGAGCAGAAGATAAAAATTGGAAACAGGGCGAGACAGGAGTGAGTGGAATGGGCACATTAGAACAGGGAGCAGATGACCAAAACTGTGGGAAGTAGTGAGGARCAGGGACAGCGTGAGGGAGAATAGCTGGAGGGGCAGGAGGGAGGCAGGGCAGAATTACAACAAGCAAAAGGAGCTTGGATACTGAGCAGGGGCGGAGGTTTAATATCTTTTGGATCTCTTTAGSCTTCTGATTCACCAGCTGCTCCATTGGCACAAGGGGGAGGGAGTACAGAGCTGAGCACAGGCAAACAGATTCTTCTGGAGCTGGTGTTGTGCCTGTAATACACAGCAAAATTCCACATGGGACTTTCATTCAAGATACAGACAAAAGTGTAAGCAATAAAGATATCTCCTTCTACATGGTATATTTGATAGTAAGAGGTTGGAAAGCCTTTCTCTCAAGACATGGGAAGTGCCAGAGTTGTGCTTAGTCCTGTGGTCTTTATTCAATCCTTGTCTTGTACAGTCACATGGTGTTTTTCAATTATAGATTATCTTGACAATGGTACTTTGCCTTCCAGAGTCCCTGTGGACTTCTTTTGCTGCTGGCAGAGTCAGACTGAGAATAGATAACTCATGCCCACAGACTCCCATAACAGTTCATCAGATGTTCAAGGAGAGCCTGGAAAAATATGGATCCCTTAATGCTTTGGCCAGCAAAAAGAATGGAAAATGGGAGAAAATAACTTTTTCAGAATATTATTGTCTCTCTAGGAAAGCAGCCAAAAGCTTCTTGAAGGTAAGTATCAGAAGCAAACTCAATTCCTTTTATCCTTTTGTCTCCCTTAAAAAGGATTAAACAAATCAAAACAAATAAACAAAAAACTCCAAACTCCACAATGTAAGACGCTTTTCCCATTACTTGAAGATCAGTAGTCATATTCTGTATTGAAATAATAATGATGAAAATGAGTTTCAGTCAAAGACATAACACTGCTGTCAGGGAGCCTTGACTGCCAGTGAGGAGCTGCTGTGTTGCCCTGTCCCTCTGGGACATGGATGCAGAGCTCAGCATGAGGGCTTGAGATTTAAAAAGAAAAATAGGGGAAAACTACTATCATGAATTTGATGAGATAAACACAATCTTCAAAACATTCTGAACATAGGGTAGTATTAGGACTCATTATGCTCTTGTTCATATTGAAATTTGTTGGGGTTTGGGCCTTCTGGATGGCAGGGTTCCACCAGAGAGGAGAAGGTACTGGAAAATTCACATCCTTTTAATTGCTGGTAAATACCAGGTCTGCTATGGATACCAAAACATGCTTTCACATGCCTTGTCGATACGTAATAAAAAATCAAAAGTTTCCATGGTTTATATTTGTGTGTATGTTTCTCTCCATTGTGCCTGTGTTATATAACCTTATACATATTATTTTTAAGCTTGGTCTTGAACGATTCCATAGTGTAGGAATCCTTGGATTTAATTCTCCAGAATGGTTCATCTCAGCTGTTGGAGCTGTTTTTGCTGGGTAAGGTGTTTTGGGGGGTTTGATTTTGAGGRRRATTTTGGGATTTCTGTTTTGCTAGGTGTGGAAGTAGAGCAAATCAGTATTTTGTGTCATCTTGAAAGCTGTGTTACTAGTGATTAAATGTTCAGCAGCCTACTGGAGTCTCATATCCCATAGTCCAGACACTCATAAATGGATTTTGTATGCYGTGGGCTTATCTTACCAATGGAAGATGTAGGAAACAGATGAGAATCACAGTTTTATGTTAATGGCATTTGTCTACAGCAAGATATGTTCAAGCAGATGAAGTAACATATGAATATTAATTACCCTGATTTCTTCTGCCCTGATCCCTGTTTTTACAATTTGGATTTTACTTCTTAAGTTGTTCTGTACCAATGAAATCCAAACTGGTACCTGTGCACAGCTTGAACAGAAAGAGGACATAGTGGGAATTTTTTTGCCACTTCCTGAGCTAGCTCTTTGTGTAACTTTAAATGGCTAAAACACTGAATCCTAGCCTACATCATCTGCTGCTGAATAGAGCTCACAGGTTAATTTTTGCAGTGTGCATATATCTGAATATGTGAAAGAAATGAGAGCTGTGCTACTGTTTGCTTCCACAACTTCATATTCTTTCAGTTTTCATCTGATCCTTGATGATTATTCTCTTTGGATACTAAGTGCATTTATATGCATGTATATGTGTGTATATATATATATATATATATATATGGCTTTTTTGTATATAAATTTTTTGATGCAGAGGAATTGTCACAGGGATATATACAACCAATTCTCCAGAGGCCTGTCACTACATTGCTCATGACAGCAAAACTGATGTCATGGTTGTGGAAAATCAGAAACAGCTGGACAAGATAATGCAGGTATGAGGCAGCTGAATTGTTACTGAAAAGCCACCTTTTTTTTTCATTTCTCAATGCTGTATTGGTCCTAAACACCACATACACTGTCTGTATCATGAAACCTTTCTTTGTGAAGTGAATGTTGTTACTCAGAAATCTGTTATCTGATGTTAGAGCTGATGGATGGCTCTGAGCCTCTACAGTGTCAGTGGCTCCAGCAGAGAGCTCCCTGGATGYTTCACTGCAGGTTAACTGAAAAGAAAGGAGAATTTAAATGGAAGAACTCTAGGGGTTTGGCTCATACACACTATGTAGAAAAAGAGAGCTCTGACCAGCACTGCTTCATCCAGCAGAGGATTTTCTGAAACTTTTTTTATGGAACCCAAGACTGAAATAGTAACATAACATAACATTTCACTTCTATCCTTCTAATAATATGTACATAATRGCTGCCATCAAGCCACTGCTTTTGTGTTGGCACAGGTTCAGTTCAAAATGTGATCAATTGAAAGGCATCTGTGAGGCACGGGGTCCCACRGAGTTSAGTGAAATCAATGCTTTCTGCAGGYCATGCAAAGCACACAAAGAGCTGCTGAAAGCAGCAGCCACTGCTGTCTGCCTGTAAACCTGCAGCTTTATATTTTTATTTATCCTTTCAATGTGCATACAGCTTCTTTTTCTTTTTTTCCTTAAGGAAGCAGAACTTTTTTTAGCACATGTGTGTCAKGTTTTGCTGAGGGACTTTTAGTCTGTTGGTAATCACAGCCAGGGTCAGCTTCTAGCTTGACCTGCACAGTTCCTTGATGTGCCCTTTTGTGCTTTACGAGAAAGGATGCTGAGGAGCCATTTCTGGTGTATTTTTAATTTTTTTAAAGCCTTTTGACTGCCTTGAAAGCAGATTTCCTAGAGCAGACTGTGTAGTCTGTGTAGACTGTTTAGTTSCCTCCTCCTTCCCCCTGCCTCTAGTTGAGCCAGTTGGTGAGGAGGGAAGAATATTTGGGGATGGAGGTAAACAGGAGGGCTTTTGCACCTCTCAAGCTATTACAGTTTTGGCAGAATTMGAGTGGAGAAAAGCCCACACAAGATACGAATAATAAATAATTTTGTTTTAAAAAAACCCAACAGATCTGGAATCGCTTGCCACACTTGAAGGCTGTGGTGCTGTAYAAGGACTCCATTGCAGAGAGGCATCCAAATTTGTACACGGTGAGTGAATACTRGAACAGAATTAGGCATAACCAAAGAATACATGGGGTGTTATTTGTTTGAAAAATTTCTGTGTCTGTCATTTAGAATGCATTGTTGTGTTCCAGCAAACAAATTCAAAAGCTTCATCATCTTTTTCTGTTTACCTTTGTTACTGCCCATTTTTAAAAAAGCTACCTTGCTTAACTATCTGTCTTGTGTTTTTCTGATCTTTCGCTTGACTGGATTTTAAAGCACCTGTAGGTTTTAGGTGGGAATGTGTACTCTCAAATGGTTAAAAATAAAAGTTGTAMCCTGGTGCCTGTGAATTCAGTAATATTTTTTTAAAATCCAGTATTTTAACTGGATTACAGATTATTAGATTTTAGGCTGAAAAACTTCAACTGCAGAAAAAATACATTGAAGAGTAATACAATGTGTCAGTATATAAAAATACAATGAAGAGTGAACAGCATAGAAATACTTTCAGATACTTGCAGTTTTGATAACACGATAAGAAAAGTCTTCTGTACCTTTTTTTTTTCTTAGCTTGTGTATAACTGTATTATAAACTGTTACTGTTCCAATACTGTACATACTGGAATAGAGCATGCCTTGCATCTTGTACAATAAAAAAGTTTATACAAAGATGGTCTTACTATTTATATTTCTCAGTACGAAGATTAAGTGCTAGCATTTAATTCTTGAACAACTCGCAGTTACTGAAATCTGAATGCCTGAGAATTGCTGTCTTTAAACACTGGTTCAGTGTTCAGGTGTCATGCTGGATATTTTCCCAGAGGAACAGGGGAGCTGTGAGTGCGACCGTTGCCACAGTTGTCATCTAAAGGGAAAGCAGAGATCAGATCACCARAGGCAGAAATGATTGTTGATGAGGTGTGATGTGGAGCAAACCACCCAGCCCACATGGCATTTGATAAAAGGCATTTGTGGTGTGTGATGAGCGGCTGCAGGGGCAGAGCTGGCTGAGCAGTGCATGTTTCCAGAAAGCAAATGCAAAGTCAGGAGTGTGCTGTGACTGTTTCTGTACCTTCCACTCTCGCTGTTGATTTCTACACCATCTGTTGCAGATGCTGTTCAGTAAACAAAGCCTGGGCAACAGATTACAGTGATCAGTGATTCCACTGTGAGAATACAGTAAGGTCAGGAAAACAGGAACAACTTAGTGACATACAAACAATCACATTCTTGACACCACCRGGCTTTCCAGGGGCTTGTGAAATGGATGCAGCCACATTCTGTGGGAAGARATAGAATGTGACAAATCCTCTACTTATTACAGAACTGTGCAGTGCCTCTCTTTTCAGAGATGTAGTTTGTTGGAAGAAAGTATAAAACTGATGAATAATCCTTAGCCTTGCCACCCAGGAAAAAGAACTTAAGGTGCCACAGAGGCTGACTTTTGAAATCTTGGTAGCCCAGTGGCAATGCTGGAGGTCTGAAAGAAGCAATGAACTACCCTCCAGTAGAAACTCTCCATTTTTACTTCTGTCTTTCTCATCATCCCCATTACCRCTTTGTGGTCTTAGATGTAACTCCAAGAAATCATTGAAAAATGAAGCTGCTGCACTTTGCATTTAAAGAACAAAGTTTTTTAGCACAGTATGAATCACATGATTGCAATGGGAAACTCACAGTTTGGTTATCAATTTTTTACAAAAATACTGCGATATCCTGGTTTTCAATTAGCATTGAAATCAGTGATACACTTGGCAGGATAGCAGAGGTGTGTAACAGAAGTATCTGGGAGCAACCAATATAATACAGAGGATTTGGTTCAGGATTCTTCTGGGCCAATTTGTGTGGCAAAAAAAGTCCAGTGTCATAAAAGTTTTATCTCACTCTAGAATGAGCCAAATTTGAATGGAAATTGTGACCAGTATCACATGTTGTTTCTTATAAAACAGCACTCAATTTGAGCAAACATCCACACATCTAAATAATGATGCTTTTGCAAAGAAGYTTTCATTCATTGCTTTATAGTTCTATTTATATATTATGCAATGAATGATAGATGAGCTATCACTAGTGTGCTCTTAAAAATTATGCATCCAGATTCCTTTAGATAAGACTCAAAATCATTCTTGTGTGAGACAGTAGCARAATTTTAGCCTCCATGACTTATCCATAGTATCTACGTTGGAGGAGGAACAGTATTACTATTTCCTTCTTAGAAAAGTCTCGTGGCAGCAGAATTTTAGATAGTCTGTTTGCAATCCACATATTAAGTTCTAAGACAGACTTACCATATTTCTTACATAGCCAAGGGCTGGGCAAATTTGCTGTGGACATATGTTCAGAATGAGGTACTGAASTGTTCTCATATTTTTGAGACAGGAAAGATGCAGTACTGAGTCARTTTGTAAGAAACCATTTGATATCCTGTGTTTTCTGTTCCATGTCCTAGATGGAAGAGTTTCTGGAGCTGGGAGTTGACATCTCTGACAGTACTTTGGATGACATTATTGACTCACAAAAGCCAAATCAGTGCTGCGTTCTGATATACACCTCCGGAACAACTGGGAAGCCAAAAGGAGCCATGCTGAGTCATGATAATGTAGGTACTTTAGGCTCTTCCTTTAGCAAGAAACAGCAAAGTGTGAGGATATTTATTCCTGTGGTTTGAAAAGGCTGGTACATCCCAGAGCCCTGAAATGTTTTTGCTTTTACAGCGTGGGTAGTGTACTGCAAAGCAATGTCCAAAGTGCAGTCAGCTKTTTGTGGTTAAGTATAAGAGAGGTAAAGAATGAAACTCCATTCAAACAGTACTTCACAAAAATGAACAGTTCTTTATGAGTATGAAATGTTTATTCACTGTACTTCTTGTAAGATCCAGTGCATGTATTCATAAATATTCACAGATTGCCATAAAGTCTCTCAGGCTATGTCATAGGTTMCTGTAAAATGAACAAATCATATACATCAGGCAGCTACTGTCAAAACAGCCTGATGGACTGCTTTTGCAGATTTTATTAAAACTGGGGGTGGATGCGTGGGGTTTTTACTTCGGTGTTCTTTGTTTCTGGACTTGTGTGCAGGTTTCTACATCCATTACTGGAGGATAACACAGCTCCAATGCTCACTGCTGGTATTTGCCCTGCCTGCATTGCTGCAAACAGAAAATGGGCAGTCATAAAGAAGTTGTTTGCTAAAAGGACTTTCCACAGAGGTTTGCTAGGAAAGATTTGAAGTGTAGTTGGTGGCTGAGCAGGATTGGAAGGTGCTAGGGAGCCTTTCTGAATGCGTAGAAAATCTGTGAAAGGGCTGCTCTGAGTTGTGGCTTCACCCCTTAAAATAAAACAGAAATTATTGCAGACATGCACAYCGTGAACAGCAATTCACCCAAATGCAGGGAATTAGTACAGTAGTACCTGGAAGCAGAACATAATGAACTTGGGACACAAAAAGACTGATCTGATGTTACAGATCTATGCTTTTCCATCTCAAAGGAGTCTGGTGTCATTTCCATGCCAGCTGCCAAACTATTCTTGGCTGCTGATCACAAACAGGCTATTTTTATGTTGACAAACAGTGGAAAGCATGCCATGCCTGTAGCTCTCCTGCTGCCTTCTTTAGTCAAAGATGTTTGCTGCTGTTCATATGCAAAACCAGTGCTGAATCAGACCTATGTGACCCACACAGATCTGCTGTGTGCCTGTGTGCTCTAAGGCTTAAAGTACAACAAATACAGAAACATCTTTTAACAAATCCCCTTCTTCCTGCTGTGTGAGTCTCCCTTAGTCACTTCCCTGTCCAGTGCTGCCACCTGAACTTGGAGTGGTCTGGCATAGCAGCACGCTGCTCCTTAAAACCCTCTCTTGAGAATCTCTATTTCCTTAGGCCAAGCCTACACTTGTASCTTTTAATTTATTACAAAGGAGCTGGCAGGAGCAGACTGTGATAACAGGTAAACATGTGATTTGTATCTGTACTAAGTCATCTTGAATACTCTCATTCCTGTATTCTGCACTACCCAGTTTAGATTTCAGGCTCCTCTGAGAAAGAGCTGTTTCTTTTTCTTGCTTGGGGTTTTCTGGTTTGCTTGGGTTTTTTTTTGGCAGGTGTTGTTTATTTTGGTTTTTGTGCATATGTATCTTTTTCATTTCCTCTCACACCATCACATATGTTTATGGGTCTTCCATATGCTGAGCTCTGGTAATGAAGATACGCATATTTAGCATCCACGAACTGCATTTTCTGAGATAAAGTGGGAAATGGGAAGAAGGAGGGGCAAAACATCATCCAGCTTCACTAAGAAGTCGAGCAACACAACTTCAAAACTATTCATGTATGTGTTGCCTCTCTTGAGAGTGGTGTGTGTGTTATGTGTCACTTGGGAACCAGTGCAGTGAATATCCCAGAGGCTTCCAGAGGAGCAGGGTAGAGCTGCTGTCTTCCTCCTTAAGCAGAGGATGATCTGGAGAAGACAAGTGAGCTTGTTGCTGGTACTAAATTTTGAGCTCACTGGTCCCTGAGTGTTTATTGTTCTTTTCCTAACTTGCAAATACAGCACTGGGGGAAGGTGCCAGTTTAATAGAAATCTGCAGTGCAGGAGAACTGCAAAGGAGGGGACAGGTCAATTTATTTCTTGTCCATCCAGCCCATGGCTGCCTGGCTCAGTGTGTCACTGGGGCATGGGGAGCTGTAGCGTTTATAGCCCAGTCAGGCAGCACAAATGCTGTATTTACATAGGTTATCTGCACWTCTGTATTGCTGCAAAGTTCATCTGCCTTTTGGCAGAGTGTCCCCTGGGAGCTGACAGTCTGGTGTGTTGTCAATATTGCAGTATTCTCAGCAATTTCTGTGAGTGTAGATTTTTCAGTTTCGTTAGCAAAAGAAAATAAAAGAAACAAACCAAAACCCCCACCATACCTAATGTGTTTTATTATTTATTCRAACAGATAACTTGGACATCAGCACATTGCAGCAGAGCTGGAGATATGCAACCTGCAGAGGTCCAACAGGAGTCTATAGTCAGTTATCTCCCACTCAGCCACATAGCTGCACAGATCTATGACCTGTGGACTGGAATCAAATGGGGAGAGCAAGTTTACTTTGCTGAGCCAGATGCTCTAAAGGTACCTTGTCTTGCATTACATCTAATGAAAATTGCACCTCTTTCTCTTACAACACATCTAAAGGACAGAATATGGTATTTGAAAAGTTGCTGAGGATGAAGATTGGGAGTTCATTATCGTAAGATTTGGGGAAAAATAAAGTTCATTATATTTGTGATCCAGTTCTTTAGATTCCAATTAAAATATATAATCCACATCCATAAGGTTCTTTAAGGCAAAAGAAGTATCAGCAGTTTTTTGGAGGAAAGGGAGGCAGGAGGAACTAAACCATGTGTGTTTTTCCTTGTTGTGTACATACCTCCCCCRATGTGTCAGACCTGACACATGTTAGTGCATATGGCTGACTGAAGTGGGCTCAGCAGTCCTTCTTTATACCCTGCATATTTAGTGATGTTCTGCATCACTAAAGATGGACTTTTTACTTCACCAAACCTCTTTCTCTCTGCTGTGTGCCTTTTGTTGAAATTATTTAATGATTTTAACAGGGCAGCTTGATCAACACACTAAAAGAAGTGCAACCAACATCTCACATGGGAGTTCCCCGAGTGTGGGAGAAAATCATGGAGAAATTAAAGGATGCTTCTGCTCAGTCAGGATTTATGAAGAAGAAATTGCTCTCATGGGCTATGTCACTTAGCTTAGAGAGGAACATAAATGGCTCAAGCAGGTATGTATTACAATGARTGAGATTTCCAGCAATTTGCTTGTAATAAACTATGAAACCTCAGTGAGACTCTCAGTATAAATGAGTAAAATTCAGCCTGGCAACACAGCAAACGTAGTGCAAGGGAGAGGGTGTAGTTAACAATTCTTATTGATGTCARTTCTTTCACAATGAAGTGTGAAATTTCTTATGCAGAATGGTATTCCAGCAGATCATTCCATGATATTGCTTTGCTTCTTAGATAGGTTCTTGCAAATTTCARATTTCAGTGGTATGGGTTCTCAGAGACACATTTAACTGATAAAAAAATYAGGAATATGAGATCTTTGTTGTGTACAATGTGTTTTTATAGAGTTTTTATGTATTTGTTGTATTCAGATRCCTTGAGTTGCAGGTATGAAAGCTGGAGAAATGAAAGACACTGAATAAATGAAAAAAGGTTCAATATATCACCTTATGTTTTAGCTTYTTTCAAAACCCAAAACCAAATGACAAATACACCTCTAAACAGAATCTGTGCCTGATTTTGTTTTCAAAGCTTCCTAGATTGCTCTGACTTGTGTGTTTTGTACTCAGCAGTGATCTRAAGCAGCTCTGGACAAGGTTAGCAGACTACTTAGTGCTTGCAAAAATCCGCARTGCACTGGGGTTTTCTTCCTGCCAGAAGCACTTTTCTGGTGCTGCTCCTCTCAATACAGAAACACTCTATTTCTTCTTGGGTCTGAACATCACCCTGTATGAGGCCTATGGGATGAGTGAGACCTCGGGCCCACATTGCCTGTCTGGGCCTTCCATTTACAGGCAGCACAGGTAATTTTACCCTTTTTTTTTAATCTGTTTTGTTATGTCTGTGAAAGGAGTATTTACTAAGGTCAACAAAGACATTGCAGCTCATTTTATTTTCTCTGAGTGCATTGCCMCTCTGCTGTGACTTTAGGAGTCAGATTAATTTCCAGGTCAGAATTTGAACACATTGACTCCATAATACACTGTGACAGGAGCACTGAAACTGAGCTACAGCATTATATGGAGAGCACAGTGACCACATCTGACATTTATCCTAGCCCTGGCCCAGGGGAGGAGTGCAAGACCTCAAAGACAAAAATGGCTTTATGCCTGAAGATACAGAGGGGGAAAAAGCAGCAAGACAGACTGCCAGAAAGTGTTCAGGTACCCGTACACAYCTGCCCTAGTGAGTGAATATTCCATATCTGTCAGACAGTTACAGCACAGTGATATTTGCAGTTATTGATACTTCGTTTCAGGGATTTGGCATATTGGCCATCTTGTCAGTGTTTTATATTTCTGTGATCCTTGTGGGCTTTTTCTGCTCTTCTCTGGTAGCTGTGGTAAACCAGCACCTGGATGCAGAGTGAAACTGGTGGACAAAGATACAGAAGGCAATGGAGAAATCTGTTTCTGGGGAAGGACTGTTTTCATGGGTTATTTAAATATGGAAGACAGAACAAAAGAAGTCTTTGATGAGGAGGGGTGGCTGCATTCTGGAGATCTAGGAAAGCTAGACAAGGATGGCTTTCTCTATGTCACTGGAAGAATTAAAGGTAATAGGCTGTTAAAATGTTGCTGTATGTTCATGGTAACTGTTCAGCACTGTTCAGTCATCTCTCAGATGTGGCCCATCCAATGAATTGTCTTTCCTCTAATGCCAGCAGCATTGCCCTAACAGGAAGGCAAAATAAACTTGCCTGTRAGAAAACCACAGTGTGCTCTGTGTTCAGGGAAGGGTTTCCTCTAGTCTCTAATAGGTGGAGATGATTCAGTTCCTACAGTGAGGCTTTTATCTGCCAGACCTTTACTGAGTATTAATTGTAATTAGCAATATGAACTTCTAACCCAGGTTTAATGTGTCTTGTTCAATTTGAATGATATCATTAAGCTGTCCAGTCTCCCTTTGAATCTTGCCAAATTGTCTTAATTGCACATTAGAATGTTTAGACAGTGAGGAGAGGCACTCTGTTCTACAGGAGCTGTTGCTGTAGGTCAGAGGTAGGTTCCTCTGTGCCTGAGGTGATGTGCTTGCAGACACCGTTGTTGAAGTGTGAGGGGAGAAGCTCAACAGAAGGGAAAGGGAAAGCTACAGCTAAAGCAGAAGGGAAAAGCAGAAGGGAAAGCTACAGCTAAAGCAATGCTCTTGGGTATTATTTATTACAGCACATGGGCTGAAGTCTCACAGGACTAAGGTTGGTCACTTGCTCACTTGGAGGCTTTTTTCATGACACYTATTCAGACAGTGGGATTGGTCACAGGCAAGATGGAACTGAAGATTTAAGGATTGAGTAAATATCATCTTAGAGCATAAGATGAATCACTAGGGAGCTTCCATGGATCAGTGAATCTGTCACAGGTGGCAGCATGCCCTGCTAGGAATYGGGACTGAAGTTGGTACTATGAATAGCCTGGCCCAAATACAGCTGTCTTGATTTTAACTTGTTTTCTTGTCTGATTCATTYTCCTTCAGCATAGCAGTAACAATCCCTTGTTTTAATCCATCTGAACATTTGTGTTTCTCTTACACCTGTCTGGATTGCTGAACTAATAGCAATTACTCAAAATTACAGGTCAGGTAGACAATCTGGGATAAAAGAACCACATGTCTGATTTCATTACAGTTTTAAATTCAAGTCCAAATAAGGACAATGAAAAACTAAGGGCCAGAGAGATTGGTAGAGGATTTAAGACAAAGACAGGACTGTTGGCAAAAGGAAGGTGGAATGAAAGGCAAAGTTAGACCTAGAAAAGTGTACCTGTGTTACTTGTTGAAACATGTTCTGAAATGCTGCAAAGACAATTATTTGAGGACAATGAGAAGTCACCAATGTAACAAAAGGAAAGAACTGGAATTTACTTGGATAATACTCAAGTTTGTAATCAATTCATTGAATATATGTATTACACTTCAGMACAAATAATGCTTTTACGGAGCCTTCCTGTGGTAGTAACTTATTTTTGTCTGACCCCTCTTGGTGGATTTAAGAATTGGTTTTGCTCATGATGTTAACAATGAAATTGCTTGTTGGTGAATTAGCAGCAATAGAATGGAGGATGAATTCTATGCTAATTTGGAAGACATGATCTCTCACACAAAAATTCCAGATTATGTAAGAGTCCCTTGAGAATAACCTRTTACTGGATTATGTAAAAAATATCTGGAGCAAATATACTGAGGGAGATCTGAGAACCTGAGCATGTGTTTGAAAAATACTACCTTTTTTGTTTTGGAGATAATTCATAGGATATGTGGTACTTGGAAAATATTATCTTGGAAAAACAAAGTTTGTTTTTTTTTTTTTAAATGTCAGAATAAGAAATGCCAGTTGAGCCAAACATTAACCTGATCTTTGGAATTTATTTGAATTCAACTAATAGCCTTTCTTTTTTTTGCCTAGATTTGATTATTACAGCTGGAGGTGAAAAYGTRCCTCCAATTCCAATTGAAGATGCTRTTAAAAAAGAACTCCCAATTGTTAGTAATGCTATGGTGATTGGGGATAAAAAGAAGTTTTTGTCAATGTTCCTGACCCTAAAGGTAAACCARTTTTAATATTGCCTTCAGTGAAGTTATATATCTGCACCTAACAAAAAAAAATTTTTTTTGAACCATTTTTAAAAAGACCTAAAATTACATAGGATGTTAGCAGGGGGAAAARATGTATAGCAGCTCCAGACCAAATCCTGCTAGCTCTAAACTTAGGGTTACCTGATCTCTTTAATCCACATATTTACTGCTGTTTCTCCTATATATACAATAAGAGCTATATTCTACTCAAATGCAAGTTCTTATTTAAGAAATGCTGGAAGACTGACAAGTCTCTGTAACAGAGCACAAGAATAACTTTTATGCTTACAGATGAGCAAAACCAACAAATGCTGGTGTTGCACAAACCCAGAAACTTTCCAACAAAGCCATTTCTCTACAATTTGTTATTTTATAACATAAGAAGGATGAGTGTGGAACAAAATAATTGTTAGCCTTGCTGTGGTAAAAGTTTCAATTGAGAAATCACTRTTTTCCTAAAACATTTGCACTTCAGTTCTGTGTACATACCTAGTGAATGACACTTGAGGTGTTTCCAAGTTGTTTCCCTTCTATGCCTGATTCTCCCTGTCTTCAGCTACAATAGAAATACTAATTTAAGTAGTCWAGGAACACTTCTATCTCAAGCTGTTTACATGACACCATAGTAATTCCATTGAATGATGAGCTAAATGTTTCCCTGTAACAATGGACTCATTTGGAAAATATGGCAGAAATTCAAGGTCAGAGGGGGACTCTACTGCCTMATTCATTCACACATTTTAACTCTGTTCATGACATCTGCATATAAGCTGAAAATATTTGCATTTGGTAGCCAAGTGGGAAGAGAAGCCTTTTATGACCTGTAGATGTTTYTGCTTTTTAAGGCTGACAGAATGTTTGCGTGTTAATGCTGAGCTCTCTTACTCACGGGGAGGGCCAATCAGAGAACCTGTTAATGCCTTTAAGAGTGAGTGCTCGATGATTCACTTCATTTGATATTTTAGAGTGTGCTGGACCCAGATACATCTGATCCCACTGACATTCTCACCGAGCAAGCTCGAGACTTCTGCCAGAGGAGTGGTAGTAAAGCCACCAGAGTGTCTGAGATTGTAGCTACGAGAGACCAGGCRATCTACAGGGCCATCCAGGAGGGAATCAACAGAGTCAACAAGAATGCTACCAACAGGGTTCATTGCATTCAAAAATGGATTGTCCTGCCAMGAGATTTTTCCATTTCTGGGGGAGAGCTAGGTAAGACTTGCTGATTTATTTTGAGGTATACATAGCTAAGAGACTGCCAGTCTAAAAATACTCATTACAGGGAAAGGAAAAMCAGTTATGCATTGTGTGGTAAAGAATATAAAAACTGGAGTTTTAGCTGTGCACAAATTTATTAATCTGTGCCCATTTGCAAGTACAGCTCTTAAATTTCAGATTGCTTTGTGTAATTAATCAATTTTGCTTAACTCCTTGTGCATTATAGCATTAATAACTTCCAGTAATAATACTAAGAGTTTCTCTTTAAAAATAAACAACAAAAAGCAGCAGAATAGTGAAAGCCTGATAATGGAGCCCAAAGCACATTACCAGGCTCTTTGAATAAAYTGGAATTGTTTAAAAACATATTTTTAATGAAAAAAGTGGTAGTCAGTTACCACCCTCTTATCTACAAGTCTCTTTTAAGTCCTCATGCTTACGTGGAGGCAACCTCACATAACACGCTTGCTTCTCACTTTTAGCATTTATCTRTGTTAAAGAGTTGAGCATGTTCTTCTCAACAGGCTCTTCAATAAAAAACTTAGGCACCAAAGCTCAGASTGAGTAGGGATTTTTGTTCCTATTTCTGGAATTGACTCTCCCTCTTTTAAGGTCCCACAATGAAGCTGAAGCGGCTCACTGTGCTCGAGAAATACCGAAATGAAGTAGACTCATTCTATGAAGAATAAGAAGTGTTTCTTCCAAGCATTAAGAAAGATCTGTGAGCAAAAGGAAGTATTTTCTAATCAAAAGTATTAATCAAAATTTATGCTTTGAGTTTGTAGCCTATTGAACCAAACCACTAGAAAGCTGCTCTGTCAATGTAGCTGWTCCTGATACTCACCCAATCATTTGTCCTTTTACAGAAGCATTTACCAAGTGYCCATTCTCTAATACTGCTTTTACTTTATGACCTAAATGATGAAAACATCCTTCTGTGTTGTATAAAGCAGATATAACTAATTCCTCTAGATTGAAACAAAAAAAAAAATTATACAGTGCTCTTTTTTTTTTTTGTTCTACAGGACATTGCCTGTAGCTCATGATAAATTTTGATAGATAGCAGTACTACTTAATGAAACTGCCATACCACTCCAGTGATAATTAAAGAAAAAATTAAAAATCAAAAGGGCCGTGATTATTTTCCCCCTCCCAGAGAACAGTTTCTTGTTCACTAACAATTTCAGAACCTGAAGACACTCCTATTTCTGTAGTGCCTAGAATTCAGATTGCTGTGAAAACAGCAATTCATTTCTAAAGTCCATGTTGGAATAAGCATTACTATTTCTCCTAAAAACAAATAATCAAAAAGCCCAGGGGAATAGCTCCCTAAGACTGAAAGACACAAAGCAGTAAATACAGGAGCTCTCAAATTAAAATGCTCTTAAGTGCTAGAACAGAAATTTCTTTAAAATTGTTTACAGTGCTTTTTTTAAGCAGTATTTGTTAGTGTGTATCTGGATGTTTCAGTATTCACATTGTACTAATTCTGACAAATGTGGGCTACATTTCTTCTTACCCCAATGAAAAATAAATTCTATTATGCAAAGGAAATGCTTGGCATGAAGTTCTCTAAAGGCTGTGCTGTTAAGTGGTCTTTGGCAGACAGCTCTAATAGCTCACACAGGCAGGCATGCCACAGCCTCTGTTATTGAGACAAAAAATGATGCAGAACAGGATATTGTTTCTATAAAAGTTCCATTACCAGTCTCACACATCTTACAGACTTAAGATTTGTTGCAAGTACCAATAATCAGCTCAACACATMAGACAAAGTAGCAGCCTAGGATTATAAAAACAAAACAAGCAATAGGACTTTGAAAAGTTTATTCTTCCCCATTTTGTGCGCAATGGTAATTCAGAATTTAACAATATTAATCTGGAGGAAACAAGGAAGCAGCAGCTTGTAAAACACAGAAAGAAATGTTGCCCTATTCACCAAAAGCAGAGTGTRGGAGGAATAAAGCTCCTCCAGCAGGTTGTTAGACTGTATAAAAAAGCTGGGATGCTCACTTTAGAGAGTGACATGAGAAGTCATTACTCCAAAGTTGTTTTACTTCTGAAACAACCAGCCCAAAACAGTCTTTACGAGACATTATTCCACTTAGTYACCTTCTATGAATAGATTTAAGCTGTTAGAAGCCTGCTTCTGGCAGTAGGGATAATCCTGTGCTATACTAACGAGTCTGAAAATACCTATTTTCTTGTAGGGTGCAGGAATGGAAGCAATRCCTTGATACCTACAGATCAGAACGACTCGAGTGACGATCTGCATCTGATGGAGGGGGAGAGGAAAGAGTTGCTCTTGCACCCATTAAGCTTAGTAAGCAAGGAAAAAAATAGATTCAGATCCCCTTGAATAGGGATGAAATGTATTTCTGGAACATAGGCACCAGAGCCAAACCGCTGATCTGTCTTAATCCATTTAGGACCAGTCCCTTACATTCAGAGTTTYTAGAATAAAATTACTGGTCAATACAGGAAGACACACTGAACAGACTGCAGAAAACTACAACACAARAAGCATTCTAGCAGAAGTCATGAAATATTTAGTATAAATTTGCAAAGTTAATGCTTTCCCTTCTCAGTACATGGCAGAARTAATTCTGTATAGTTTGTCTCATTAGAACTCTGTTGTAAAGTGTGTTTCAGAGAGGAAACCTGGTAAGAATTATTTTGGTATCTAGATTTGAAAAATAATTTTGCTTCAGCATTAATTCTCATYCCTTGCTAGTTAATGGTTGTACTTTTTTTAAATACAGAAATAGATTAAATCTCTAGAATTTYGTATTTCTTAATTCATGCCTTTGGTGGGCAGGGCTGTATTTCATGAATCACCAGAGTATCTAAAGTGGTTTTCTCATTGCTTCTAACACGAAATTGTTATTTTAAGTTATTTTATACCCGTTTCTGTTTATGAAGGTAATCTTGTGCTACTCTTAGGCTCAAAACCTATCTTTTCAATTTCAGCAAGATAATAAAAGTAGGTTTTAACCATTAAGGTGCTTTTATATTTCACTAATTCTGTTACTGGTTTGTTTGCATAATTTTTCTATGTGGAAACTGAAATCCTCTAATTGAAAAGGAAAATATTAGACAATTACTGTGCCAATAAAAGAATTCACTTACATAAAAATGTCCACCAGATAGAAAAAAATAAATAAGACAAAGCACTTGGAAAAGTCCACCGAAAGCAGGCACAAGCATCATTTGTAGCCATTTGGACTAGATTTATTAATGGAGAGGCCTCAGCTAAAAAGTTTGCTCTCAAGAGACAAGCAAACTATATGCATATGGATATCAGGTTACATATACTGTACTCTGTGTGACATGTCCTTCCACAGTTATCACCAGCAGCAGGAGGGAAGTTTAGTCTTTGTCCCGTACTCGGCGGCAGATCTCCTCTGTGAATTCCGAACACTTGGCATTGCCTCCCAAGTCTTTTGTCAAGACCTGAAAGAATGAAAGAAAAAGTAATGTTACTAAAATGTATTATGGGGCCAGTCTTGTCTCTGAGCAGTTCTGGATGTTCTTGGGATATAYTGTGTATGGGTAGTGAATATGGTGAGAAGGAATACACCAAGGTTGAGTTCTACATCCCAYAGAGACTTCATCAGTAAGGACTGTGCAGGTAGAGGAAACCTGAGTATACACTGTAGCACTTGTAATGTTATCAGATTRGAATGTGATTTTAACATGATTTTATCTTAATTACAGAAGAAAGTGTTYRTGGTCAAAGCTCTACAAAGTCCTTYAATAGGTTAAGTATTTACACCTTCAATAAGAAGTAAACTASAGAAGTAAAATTCATATATGAAGACTCAGCACAAGGACAACTAATTGAGACAAAYTCAGTAAGATTGGGTCTTTTTAAAATGGGAACCCATACAGAACAAGCACACATATCTCAAAGCTATATATTAACAATTCTCAAAGTTTGCTTAGTTAAGAGATAGAAAATGTAAAGTTAAGAATCTTTCAAGTACAACTACTGTTTGGCATCATGAAGACAGTAAAATAAAGAAGTGGAAAACATTGCTTGTCCAACTTAGCTAGATTAAAGCACCCTAGGAGATAATGAAAATCATTAGTTTCCCCCCTACATGGCACACAGAGATCTTAATTAACTGGTTGAGGGGAAGGGAGGAATAGCAAGCAAGAGAAGCGATCTAGGTTACTATTTTAGAACCCTGCAATTTAATTTGCATTATGGGGTCTTTTCAGTTAAAAACACTCTCTCCATTGTGAGCATATAATAATAACATAATAAGCAACTAGTAAACAAGTAGCCATGTCACAAAACTTGTTATCTTCCATGGAATTGCTGACCTGGAGATGGAGAATTTCATTTCCAGAGCAGTAAGTGGGAACTTTACAGGAGCACCTCTTTATTCGGTTTTAAGTTTAGATATTTTTTTAACTGGCTCCGACACACAGCAAGACAGCTGCAAACTTACAAAACAATGACAACTTTCAGTTTCAGCATTCTTGTTACTTTTAATTCTCATGGTCCTGCCTAAGATAAATGAACCAGCATGGCTAGTTGCCAGTCCTCTTTAACTGCAATCTTCATGATCTTTCCAACTGTGTTTTCAAGAGATGGCTAGCAATGTAGAGGAGTGAACCAATAATGGTAAGACCACAAATTTGTCAAGTTTCAGAGCATAAGCCTCCCCTCTCCCCATTTGATTCATKAATCTGAAGACACTCACTTCCACAGGGAAACATATATAAACTTAAGAGAAAAAAATACTGGATAAAAACTGTTCTTTTCTAGTCAAAATGAGTGAAAGGAGTAAGAAGGAAAAAACGAAAATAATTGAGCTGAAAAAATGAGAAMAGAAGTATTACAGTCAGGACTGAAATGCTATAAACCAAGTAGATGATTAATCCTGTGAAAGGCAAATAAGTGTCCTTCGCTTCAGGATCTGTATTTCAATATATTTGCTTTGTATGTTTCATTAACTTTGTAAGTGAAACGCGAATAGTTACTTGAAACTCTTGTTCCCTTCCTGAAAAACAGCCATCCAGTTCACCATTTTGGAGCTCATAAAGCTGTGAAAATGTAAGATGAGCATTGCTGAGACAAAAGGAATGCTACAGCCTGTCCCCTCATTACTGAGTTGGGCAGATTTAATATCACCAARGATAATATAATTACTATCAGAGAAGGACAGTGACACTGCTGATGCAACAGGCCAGTTCAGTGGGCCATCCCCCACTCTGGTGTGAATCTTCCAAGTTAATTCTTGCTTTGATCCAATAGGATTTGAAGTCACTACATTTATTCACACAGCCTCRTGTTACCTTTCCATCTTTAATGGTTTCAAAGCAAGCCGACTCAATTTTTGTGGCGTGTTTGTGCAGTCCCATGTGGCGCAGCATCATCACAGCACTCAGAAGGAGGGCAGTTGGATTTGCCATGTCTTTTCCTGCAATGTCAGGTGCTGTTCCATGAACCTAGAAATAAGAAAAATTTATCTGTTATGATGTCTTTAGGCTGATTAAAATGTTCTAGGTTATTCAAGTGTGTGCAAGCAGCCTGAGCCATAGGTCTTCATATTAGCAGTGTGTTAAAACAGGACTTACTTTGCTGTGATGCAATCAGTGGAAAGGAGACACCAAGGACCAAACAATTCAGTTCAAAGACATCAGAAAGGGAAAACTAGGTCACCCAGTGTCTTTAAATTGTGCCCCTCCAGTTCTATTTCATAGGGGATATTTATCATATGAAAAATTGGGAAAATAAAGTATTGGTCARAAAAAAGAAATGCAAAAAACCTACATGTAATATTTACTTTAACCAGGCTCTCAGGGTAAAGCTGGAGCATCTTCACAGTAAAAAAATTTTGCAAAGAACTGTGTTAAACAAATGGCAGCCTCATTGTATGGCATGAAAAGTTTTAGATTCTCAGTTTAAACGAAGTTATTACTGCTCTGCCTTCGTGTAACAAGACTTACTGATTCAAAAATGGCCACTCCATTGGCACCAATGTTTCCACTGGGTGTTACGCCAAGACCCCCGATGAGTCCAGCACACAAGTCACTGAAAAGAAACCAACCACCAAATAAAAAAACCCATGAGTTTTTCCATATACAGYTGCCTCTCTGCAATGTATTAAAATATTTTTCTTTATCAATTACAACTATAASTTAATTTATATACCTGGACAATCTTGAGAATAATATTGAGAAAGAACAGACGTTGTTACAACTGTACCCTGACAGAACATTTGAAAATTCTTAGAAGTACAAGCCAAAGACAATGCAATAAAGGAAAATTGAAATGAAATTCCATATACTAGAATAAAGCTGATAAGGCATAGGCACAAGGAAAAGCACTAAAAGCTCAGAATYTGTGTAGAAGTCTCAAAAACTAATTGTTATGTACAGTTCCCTTATGTATACAAATCTTAATTCCTCTGAAGGGGCCACAGAACTACTTTTCATGTGTGAAGTCCTCCTCATGTGGAAGAATTTTGCTCAGGTAGGTGAGTTACTGTTGGTTTGTACTCTATTGTGTTCAGCTTAGGGAACATTTTCCAAGTGACACCAGACTAGCTTTCCCCCTCTCTTTACTCAGCAATAGGTCACAAGTGTGATGTTAGCAGATCATCAGACATCAGCAATTTGCATTTGGTTTCCACCAAAATTAATATGGGGAAGGACAAACCAACTGTGCCTATTGTCATCATACTGGACCCTCAGAACTGAACACATYGATGAACAAAGCTCTTAAAACTGGTATTTCCACATCTGTACACACAGAATTATTGCCTACAACTTAGCTCATCAAAGACTAACCAAGGAAAAAAGTTTGAAAGACTTTGCAGAACAGTATTTTAAGCTAAAATAACCAATTATCTTAATTTGTATAGAAATATAGAGCCTGGGGAAAACTGGATACAGTCTGCATTTGTCACTCTAAATATTTAATGCTTAAAAAGATTTGCTTCTGTATCTATTCAAAGGAACCYGCCTGCCATTTTATTCATACTTGTAGAGCAGCAGGTGAGACCTCACCTRGTGATGACAGTGCCCTCTTCAAGAACAGACTCAAATTTATTGAAAAGTTTTAGAATGATGAAATTTTTTACAGAATTGCAATAAGAACTTTAAAATGAGTGATGGTGAACTGGGTGAAATGGTATTGATGAGACCCCTCTGAATTGACTTATTTTAGTTAACAATGTAAGAGCTGCTGTGAGGGCCCATGTCTTTACCATTCTTAAAGCAAGAAGCATTAGTTAGAATCTGATTTTTCTTAGAGTGGACAGACARCCTGATCGCAGACAAAGTGCTATTTTAAAAGAAGCTTAAGAACCATTTCCTCTTATACATAAGTTACCTTTAAATTTATTATCTGTACAAAAACAGGAGACTGATTCTAAGATGTCAACAGTCAAACATTTAAATTAAAATTCTGATCCAAGCTCTTAATATGTTCCCTTATACACGTAAAAGTTCAGACTAAAACACTTCATTTTACACTTGTTTAATGGAATTTACACTTTACCTAATCATTTCACAGAATGGAAAATGCATGCTGATGGGTTTTGCCTTCAAGACACCAAGTASCTCTAATATAAATGTTATTAAAATATAAAATTTTCTTTGAAGGTATGGAAAAGTAATACATAAACCAAGTGCTGTCCGAATATTAAGAGGCCACACATTTAGTCCTTCAGTGACTATGCAGACTYGTTTAACTCTATGATGACCATGTAYATCATGGTCCCACAGCCACCCTACACAATCCATTTCAGTGCTGAGGATGAGAAAGCTTTTCCCTAATATCTAACCAGGCATTCATTCTCTATTAAAATGTAAGCCATTATAGTCTTCACACATTTGGAGAAATTTCTCTTCTGCTCCATCTAAACAATATTCACAACCTCCATAAGCAGAATCAGATTTTTTAAAATAATAACTACATTCTCATCATATAGCCCCTCCCATCAATATATTAATAATTGAAGCATAATAATGGCATCCTTTCTTCCCAGTTAATGTCCAATTGATGCAGTTTTAAAAAGTTTGAATGCATAAAATGATCACCCATGTGGCTTGCATATGACCTCAGTGACTGTCAGTAATTTACATGTTGGGAGTTTAAATTAAAATCTCCGTACCTGAGGATGTCACCGTACAAGTTTGGCATAACCAGCACATCAAATTGAGATGGATCTTGAACCATCTAGAAGGAAGTATATTTTCATTAAGGTTAAGAATTTAAACTAAAAAAAAAAAATAACCACAATTAAAACATATCAATACTCACATTCAGACATACAGTATCCAGATACATTTCATTAAATTTAATATCTTTACAGTTTTCTGCTGCTTCCCTGCATTTTCTCAAGAAAAGCCCATCAGACATTCTCCTGCAATCAGATAAGCAAGAGAATATTGCAGTTATTGTAAGGAAGCATTACTGAAGATAAAGAAAACTGCATGCAACAGAGGTTTAATTAGAGTTCAGAAACTTKTGACTATTTGTCCTTCATAAAATATTTTTGTATCAGTGGTTTCATAGGCATACATTAATTCTCAGAACATCTTCTATTCATTTACTAAAGGCTTATCAATTTGTGAAGGTGGTGTCACCTAAAATCACACGTTATGACTCAGTTCAGTACAAAGTWGCTTGGAAACTGTAAGAGACAGCAGCCACTTTCATCCTCAGTTTTAAAATTCATTTTCCTTGTTTAAAAGTTTCTAAAATAAGAGCTTTGGAAGGAAGGATTACTACATACTTGCTAGTAAGAACATTGGTACATAATTATCACAGCCCTGTCAACACCAGGTCAGCACAGGCCATTTGATTTAGGAGACATTTACTTGACTTTTTTCCCCATTTTAYCAACTCCAGTGCCATCAACAGAAGTTTCATATTTGAGTAAGACTTAATAAGTTATTTATAACTCAATGCACATATTATTTTGTTTTTCTCAAGACAAGTGTCAACATACATAATATTTGCCTTGTGCACAGCAGTCACGTGGCTTCTCTGATTGTTTCTGGCATATTCAAAAGCAAACTCTGCAATGCGCTTGCTGGCTTCCTCTGTGATCAGCTTGATGCTTTGCACAACCCCATCGACAATCTGTAAGACAAGAGTTCCATCAACAGTTTAAGTTCATTCTTCCCATTTGGAAGCAAGCAGTAAAATTCTGAGTGAGGCAGAGTCAATTTCACGACTGGTGAACTTTTAAAAAAAAAAAAGAGGAACTTTTTTATGGGTGCCAAAGGTGTAAAATCCCACTGAATATCAGTGAGATGGCTTTTCTGAAGCAGCAAAGGCAGCAGGAAGCAGCAGYTGCAGCAGCTGCAGCACCCACCACGTGCTCGATGCCGCTGTACTCGCCCTCGGTGTTCTCGCGGATGGTGACGATGTTCACGTCTGTGTAGGGGGTTTTGTAGCCCTCGATGGACACGCAGGGACGCACGTTGGCATAAAGGTCAAAGGTTTTACGCAGCAGCARATTCATCGACGGGTGCCCTGCAGCAATTGGGGTCTTCAAAGGCCCTAGTGAAAAAAAGGTACAAGGATGAATGAGAAAATAATCCCCTCCATGGATCTGAGAGCTGAAACTCTAGGTCATCTGGGAATCCTACAGAGGCTCTCCAAATTCCTGTTTGACCTTTATGCTGGAATGCCATGGGAATTACCTGTGCTATCAGCTACTGCACAGGCCCATTAATCAGCTGGGTAAAGGCCAAATTGCGACCCTCACAGGGAAMAGATTTTATATAATGTTTTCATTGAAACACATAAAAAATACTACTCATTAGGAATGCAGTTATTGCATACTACTGTGTATCTCAGAAATGCCTTCTGCAGAGTCCAAAGGTTGATATGTGGTAATACTCACCTTCAGCTATAACATCTATCAAACTTATGGCTTAGATATGCACTATTTCAAGATTACAGATAATTACCTGACAGGCTGTCCCCCATAATTACCCATTTTATTGTGCTACAGATGAAGAACTTTGGCTTTACATCACACTCATGGTAAATAAAACAGTAGTAAATATCTACATATTCACCCCTAAAATACCTTTTAATCCCATTTTGTTTTTATCCATGGATTCTTTGGCTTCTGGAGGTATCATCCACTTCCCTCCTGGTCCTTGGATAGCTGTAACATTCCTTTCTTCCCACTGAATAGGTGCCTAAACACACACACACTCTATGTTAACTTATATGTCATGATTTTGCTTCAAGTTTTAACTTTCATAATAATGTGTGTAAGGAATTTTGTCCAGGCCTTCCTGAACAGTATTTTCTTCTGGTCAGTAAGGGTAAGCATGAAATGTTTGAACTACAGTAAGTTTTTAAATATATAATTAAGTGAAAATGAAATAGTGTGAGCAGCAAATCATCATTGACTTGAATAGCACAACACCACCCTAGGTGTCATATCACAGAAATTGTTAGAATTGCAACACACATGCTATTTCTTTCAAGKTTTTAGAGCTGTTGAGTACCTTGTATCCAAGAGACAACATCTGAAAGCTGAATTCATTGAGAACTCCTCATCCCTACTGCCTGGGAGACAGTACATGACATAGATWTGTATCTGTTAACTAAATTAAAATCTGCACATGCTCCACAATGCTTTYTGAATTTGCATTCACCACAGGAATGTAAGTGGAGACAGGCTGCCACCCATTCATTTCATCAGGAATGATCATAAAGGARAAGATACAACCTAATTAAAGAGAACTTCACTTTTTTCAAATCCAAGTTAGATAGTTGTAATAAAAAGGGAATATGCCTGGGTGCTGTTACTAATGTGGARCAATTTAACAGGCATCTTGCCTGAAGAACTGTATTTCCTTTCAAGGAAAMTTGACAAGTTCTGGTGAAGTTTCTCAGATAGGTAAGAGGGCAGTGCTTGGATACAGTCAGTTTTCATATCACTGACAGTGTTTGGCAGTGCAGCACTTGGATTCCTAAAACGAGCCAGTCCTTCCACAGATACTTTTCACCTGTACTGGAAGTCATAATGAATGAAAGAACATCCTCTATCAGTTGCTCAGGGTTACTTCATTAATAAGATGATTTCACATGACATTGAGTTCATATTTCCAAAAATTAAACACAACATTTKCTCTCAAGTCTCTACTCTTCTGTCYGCTAACAGTTTCAAGCCCTGCCTTGGTATCACATTCCAGTCTTTTAATAGCTGCAGCTTCAAACTCTTCCTRTTGGAAAGAAGTTTTAATAACTTAAATATTACTTAATCTTTTGGAAACTAAAAAGAAAGATTGTTTTAATATGCCTAATTAATATTTGTTGTTGTAGTTAATTTACAATGCTTACAGCAAGATAAATATGACTTACTTTGGCAGCATCAAAGATCTTCATGACAGCAGCAGAAATCTCAGGTCCAATGCCATCTCCTGGGATTAAAGTTACCGTTTGTGCCTAGGCAAAGAAATACCAGCAGTACAACAAATGAATATTTGTTTTCTACACAGAAAACATTTTCATGTGTTGTAGGATCCAAGTAACTATTAAAAACAAAAGAAATTTTCCTTYACCAAATATTTACTATGAAGAACAGCAGTCCTGGACAAAAGTGAGGAGGACTAGCTTGCTTTCCAATGGAGTGTGCAAATGCTTTGAGAGAATTGTTTAAAAATTTGCCTGCTACCTATTATTATTTCAAAACAGAGGTTGAATGTGAAAGGCAGGTTCCTGCTCAGTACTGTTGAAATGAATGATCTGAGCAYGCTTTCCTCTGGAAATCTGGAGAGAAGGTTATATTACCTAACTAAGGCGCTCTTCCACGTATGTCTACAATATTATTAACATGCTGCATAATACTGACACATGCTAGAAATAACGTGTATGAAAAGCTACATTCACCTTAAAATAATGGTCATGCCAAGCAAAACTTCTCAAGTGACCTCCTAAAAATCTCAGACTCMTTTTTAACAATACCAATTTATTTCACTCGCATAATGTCTTCAATGTTGTTTCTTTTATCATCATCAAACAGAYAAAAAAAATGCACAACGCAGGATCAATGAATAAAAGGGGAAGAATGTATTCTGCTTTGATGAACCAAAAAATTATGAACACTGTTCTAAGAGTACATGCTCCATCTCATTTTGTTTTATTTAAAGAGTTCCAACAGTTTTTATGGGCTCATTATGACCTACTAAATAGGCAGCTCATGTACATTATTYGAAAAACCCCCACTGAGAATCAACTCACAAGGTGGTATTCAGAATTTCAWTATATATTGACTGATTTTTTATCTTTTAAGCCAATGAAATTCACTGTGTACAACAAAAAATCAGAGCTTCAGATAAAAGAACACTGCTGCTGAGCAAGCTGTCACTGATGGAATGCCTCGAGAGTAGTTTTGTGTTGTCTGACGTAGTTACAGCACTGCAGGGCTCCACCTGAGCCTGAAACAGTTGTGCTATAAACAGCACCAGGGGTGCCTCTCCTTCTGATTCTTATACTGTCTAAATGACCCTTGTGTTTCTTTTTTAATTGTTCTACCAGCTATTCTACAAAATTTATAATTAAAAGCCACAGTTCCTCTTTAAGTCCTGCTTGGGRTGCTGAGCCCTGTTTCTGCCCTCATTGACAAGAAGGCCCATAGGCACTTCAACACAGACACATAAAGAAGGTAAAACATCTACAGGGAAATACACAACTAACGTCTAAGATAGTTTAAAGAGGATCTTGAAAAGGCAGAATTTTAGATGCAAGGAATTCTAAAAGCAGCAGTAAAGTAAATCTAGTGCTTAGAAGGATGTTTGCAAAAGAAAGAAAATGAGAAGCTTCTCAACAATCTTTCCACTTTGCCCAATATTTGCCCATTCCCAGATGAATTTCAGAAGACTGGTTTATGTCCATATTTTGATACATTTTCCGTGCCACTTCTATCTTTTCTAGAGCCTTYTGTATTCTCACTTAGGTTAATATGCAATTGCCAATGACAGTGATTAATTTATATAAATCCAGCATAGCATTAAGAACATGCATGCTCACTTGTTTAGCCCTTATTTTTTGGGAACATAAGAATAATAACAGTGATCTTATCAATTTCCAAACCCRTTTATTGAGAAACTTCTTAAAAGAAAAAAATGGGACTATTATACTCACAGCATTACCAAAACTTCTGGTCACCTTTTTTTGGTTTTTGAAAGCACCTAGCAATCGAGAAACCTGCAACAACACAAAACAAAAAGATGCTGTTTTACTGCACAGACAGGATTTTAAATGTTTCACAATGTTGCAGTAAATCTGCATTTTAAAGTCATATTGCTTTAAATCTCCTATCTCAAACCAATATAAACATCCAAATGAAATCAGAGTAGGCAGTGCTTTGCCAAGTTGCAATCTAACATTCAAGGCAGCCAGCCCTCGTGGGTATTCTTAGCACAAGGTGAGCCCAGGACAGCTGCGCTTTGTGCTCCCCGTCCTGCCTGGGGGTGACTGCACCCTGCTTCGAGTCCTCACATACAACATGTTGGAAGCACGGCTGCAGGAACGCTAACTAAACACATGATATGCTAAGGACGAACATTTGTGGAAAGCAAAGTGAAAAATGAAATACTTTGCAGGTAGCAGATGGGTGGACAGTATCTTCACACATTTTAGGTGATGTTTCCAAARCTAATTTGCATTAGCATCACTTCTTCCATTCAAACTGGGGTGAGTTTTGTTCATCTACCTTTTTATACCTGTAGGTGTTGTACTCTTGCCTTCTGCATGCCTGATGGTTTTTATAAAGTGGAACTGAAATGCACATTAAAGACAGAACTCACCATAGCAATGAACCTACACAGCATAGCCAAATAATTACATTTTCTGACATCTGAATATTCTGAACTGGCATTAAGCTTCAAGACTGGCATGGCATCTAAGCTTGGGCTCTTGCCTAGCTGAGCACCATGGACAAAATCCCTAAACTGCAGAAAAATCACAGCCTCTCAATCTTACCCTCCTCTCYAGGGCTATTGATATCACTGTGATTTAAGAGCCAGAAGACTTCTAACTGCAGAAACTTACACTACTTCAGCTCTGCCATASCCACATTTGCAGGCTGTCTGCAGCTATCAGGCCAGAAATGACTTTGACAAATCATCCTCTCCTGTCCCACTTGTATTTGTTATTTCTTATCTTTACTGACACCTATGGTGCATGGCAAAAGGAACAAACTCTGTTGGCACCAACAGAAACACCTAGAAACAGTATAATTTTCCTGTATATTGCAATGAAGGCTGTGGGAGAAGTAATCTAAGCTAGATCTATTTTTACTTGTAGCCCCACAGGAGATGTACAAGGTCATTGCAACAGGCAAGCAGTGTTTACCAAAGCAAGCCATAGGGTTGAGGATGAAGGTAGAGCAATCAAATGAAAACATGAAATTGACTGTACAGTGTTAAATGTAATCATGGCAGAAACACCCAGTTTCTGCATACAGAATAAGGATTCACATTCCAGAGCAGCCCTGGAAAAGAAAYAGTCTGTCTTGTCAGAAATCATGGGCCTAGTACCTTACACTGAAGCTAAAAATTGGTAACACCAACAAAGAATCCAGCTAAGAAAAACTGATCATTCTGACCTTAAAGTCATGTGTTATGATTAGCTCTTGACAGTTTTTCCTTATTTTAGCAGATAGGTTAAATGGGGTGGTCTCAATGACTTTGCCTCTAGCACRCTATTATCTAAAGGTGCAAAAGAAATTTCATTTACTCAAGGCAAAATAGCAGCATGTCCGTGCTAACCCCGGGATAAGGCCTGCATTTCAGAATGGTTCASAGTAGTAAATCCCAGAGGACAGGTGTGGGGGCCAGAACGCCRTCAGCCAGAGCCCGGTATCTGCTGTCTCCAGCCGGTTCTGCAGTGCCTGGTACCGCGGGCTTTTTGCGAGAATGGCGTTTGCAGGCTCTGCAGTCTGTCAGCCGCTCACAGGAGCTGCCCGCAGCCGCGGTGGTCCCGCCGCTGCTGTGACCTCTACGGCGCGACCTCCCCGCAGGCCGCTCTGAGGATGGCGCGGCGCCCCCCCGGCCCGGCCCGGCCCGGCCCGCTCGAGTAACGGCCCCCACGGMCCCTTCCCGCCGCCGCCCCGGGGAGGGGGAACAGAGAGAACCCGAGCGCCGCGGGGCCGCCATTCGGCCCGAGCCCCGCGGCCCTTCGCCTCGGAGCGCTGCCAGGGCCCGGCGGCACCGCGACCTTGCGGCCGGGCGGCCGCGCCTCGGGCGCCACCAAGCTCCGGAGCGCGCCCCGGGCGCCGCGGGGCAGGGGCCGGCCCGTCCCCCCGCCTACCGTGGGCATCCACGCGGTCGCGGCCATGACGCGCCCGGGCACCGTGCTTGCCGAGGCCCGAGAGCTCCGCGCCCGCCGCTAAACCGGAACCGGCGCGCGGGGAGCGGCGGCCCCGCCCCGCCTCGCGAGGCCCCGCCCCGGACCGCTGCTGCGGCAGCGCCCGCGGCCCCTCAGCTCCCGCCCGCCGCTGCCTGAGGCGGTCCGAGCCTCCATCTCTGTCCGCAGCCCCTCAGCTCCCGCCCGCCGCTGCCTGAGGCGGTCCGAGCGTCCATCCCGGTCCGCAGCCCCTCAGCTCCCGCCCGCCGCTGCCTGAGGCGGTCCGAGCCTTCATCCCGGCCCGCGGCCCCTCAGTTCACGCCCGCCGCTGCCTGAGGCGGTCCGAGCCTCCGTCCCCGATCCGCAGCCCCTCAGCTCCCTCCCGCCGCTGCCTGAGACGGTCCGAGACTCCATCCTCGGCCCTCATCCTGCGGACCGCCGGAGGTGCTGCCGGGGAGCCCCCGCTCCCGCCGGTACGGGAGGTGCCGGGGCGGCCGGAGGACGCGGGAATCCCAGGTGCGGTGTCTGAGGAGGTACCGTTGTGRCATCTGTGTGGAGACAAACTACCAATTTTCAAGGAAGCCCCAGTTTTGAAGCGTTYGATGGTTTTGTAAAATCTCAGCCTCTAGAATTGGGTCGTTTAGGGGAAAAAAAAGTTAAGAAAGAACACCTCAGGTTTTTGTTGAAGTAGATAAGAAACCTCCTACACCCAGGTACTTTAAAGTGTTAAAAACACAGCTATTGAAATCGGGGCAATTTAAGACTTCTATTTGCCTTCATTTTTGAGGTACCCGTCTCATTATTTTTAAAGACTGGTGCTGTGACAGTTGGAGGAGCGGCGGGGGCTGTGGGAGCGCGGGGGCTGTGGGAGCCCTGAGGCTGCAGCGCCCCTTCCCCGCAGCGCCCCTTCCCCGCAGCGCCCCTTCCTTCCCCACAGCGCCCCTTCCCCACAGCTCCTGCCAGGGCCGCCCCCCGCCTCACGGAGCTGCTGTAAATTCCCGCCCAGGGCAGCTCACCCGTGCTCATCATCGCGCTCAGGGAGGCGGGAGAGCCTGGGCTGTYCTGGAGAGTAAAGCTTCAAACTAGAGCTAAGGCAGTTTGAGCTCATACCTCTGGGAATGACCGCTTTTAAAAAACTTTTCCTACCTTTCTTGGGAACATTTCCTACCTAACTTGGCAACATTAAAATTTGGGCTCTGTCTCAGTAKGATCTCGTGCCAGTTTTTGATGATAGAGTTATCAGATTACTTKCAGCCTTTCCAGTTAATTAGCTCTCCTGGATGTGTGTGAAAGCTGAGGACKAAGATTGTGTTTAGTTTCCTCTTATCTTAAAGGTGTGAGTAGAAATTCTTGGAACTGACAYTGACAATATGCAGCACTAGTAGCTTGCATTTTCTGAGAGTCACTTGCCTTTTTTTTCCTTCATGACAGGACTCACAGCGTTTCCTCTATTGATGTTTTATCTTGGTTTTGATGTTGCTTCAAATTGAGAATTGCCATTCAATTGTCTGCAATGGCCGCTGTGCAGAATTCTCTTGATAGTGRTTTTCTTTTGGTAACTATATACATAGTTATCAGATATATTCACGTTGCTTTCTCATGTTTGTGACTGTATCTGAACCTACATGGTGAGGTTGCAGTTAGAATGTAAATTGGGAGAGGGGAGATATTGTGGAGAATTTTTTACACGTTTTCAGCACCTATTGATCTGTGTCCTGTAGGTGTTACCATAATAATGCTACAGTAATAAGGTGTTAACAGTGACTGGTTTGGATCTGTTCTGAGAAGGGCTGAACACAGTAAAAACCCCATGAGTAGTTACTTTGCCGAAGAAAATGATGCCTGTRCATAGTAGACAGCAAGTAGAAGTAGCAAGTAGCAAGACAGTAGTCTTYCCCCTAGTGATCGCTATATTGAGACTCCCTATGGGGAAATTCATTATATTACATTTAATCTGCTTAGGCAACCATTACTTATTTTTTTAATTATTATTTTGTCCCTGAGGCAACACAATGTTTTGTGTAAAACATCTTTTAAAAAAAGGTTAATTTTTATTTGATTTATTATGGATAAATTATGCTTGATGAAATGCAGCCAGAAACCTCMATTTTCTATCATCATGTATTTTTTTAAGATGGATAAGATCATAAAACCAACAAATTTTCACACAAGTTTTTCCTCTCTGTTTCTTTTCTTTAGCATTGAAAACTCCCTAGAAAGTTCCAGCTCCTCATAGCAAATGCGATTTAGTCACAAAATCAGCAGCTTTCACTCATTTGAGGATCATGAGTCTTGCATCTTTGTCAAGCTGTTTACTCATTCCTCAAACGTCTCAGACCCATGAAGCCTTTTCTTACAGGATAGCACTTCTAGACAAGTTTAGTAGGGTCTGAGCATCTTCCCATGTTTCATATGCTGGAAAAGCAAATTTTTTACCTGTTGCAGTAGCAAAACCTGTCATTTTTCACATATTTTAGCATTTCATAACTGTCTTCACAGTTCATTTTTAATTTATAGTTCACAATAGCTATTAAATAAGAGGCAAGTTCTAAGTCAGTGTAGCATATTGCAATCGTAATATTTTCTAGCTCTGTAGCATCTTTAAGGAATTTTTATTAGCTCTACAGCAGCTGTAGTAAGTCAATGTTATTATTTCTTGTTTATTTGTAAGCAATCAGAATTGTGAATAGCTTTCACAGTAAATTAGACAAGCCCTAAAGACTCAGGGGAATTTCTACAGCATCAGTGGAGGATAGAACTTCTTCTGCAAGCAGTGATCACTGTTACTCATACCTGCAGTAGAACTGGGCCCTAAGGACTCCTAGAAGGTATCAGAATAAGTGTACAGGCAGCCCCTCTGAATTTTTTTGCTAATAGAGTGACTCTTTATGAAGTTATTCTGCAAGGAAATATCTGTGTAAGAGGGAAGCTGTTGGAATACTTGATATAATGGGCATGACATTGCTCAGTTTCTTTTTCCCCCCACTAAAAGCTGTAGCAAACAACATGTGAAAGCAGCAGATATGCAATGTGATTGTCCAAATGCTGYGTGGGTCTTCTCGTGAGCAGGTAAAGTGATCTGTTCATAGGAGCTTGATCTTGCMTGGGTGAGGAGTAAGAGCTTTCATACTYAAACCACTGTCACATTCTCACTGCRTAATTTACRGAGGCAATTGAAGGTACTCTGACCTGTCTGCTGGAGGTCATTAAACTTACACCTCTCCTAATAAATCAGAGCAGTCACCTGGGGTAGCAGCCATGGCTTGCAACACTTGAGAGTAAGGAAACGTGCGCCGAAGGCTATCTGGAGCTGCCAGCCCGGTGTGTCCCACTGCCTGAGCCGTGGCTGTGAAAACAGCCCCTGAAGCTGTGCTCAGAGAGCAGCACTGGGGGCGGTGAGGCCATTGCAGCTCACTGCCATCTTGCTGTAAAGTGCTACATTGGGGTACTTGGGTAACAGTGTATTTCCTGCTTTGGGATTTAAACTTCTAGAGCAGATGAGCAGCGGCTATTTAAGAAGATGTCTCTGGTATAGTGGGCAGTGAAATGGCAAGATCATTGTAAATATACTGTCCTCCTCACTAAACTTCATTTGCAACTGATTGCAAGATGTATGTTGTGTATTCCTAATAGCTTAAAATCACTTGGTTTGGCAAACAGTTTAAAAAAAAACTGAAATACAGTGAAGTGTGATGGTACTGGTAGAATTTAAGGTCAGTTCTTGCTGTGCACATTGAAAAATACTGATTTGTTGCAGCAACATGCTGGGAGTAAGTTTGCTTAACACCCAACTGGCAAATACAACTCATCTTTGATAAATATTAACAGATAGAAGTGAAGAAGAGTAAACTGGAAGATTATCTGAACTTTGACATGTACAAACAAATAGGAGCRAAAAAACTTTGTGCATTATACCATCTTTAMWTTTTTCCCAATTTGTMTAGCAAGATAATTATGAATTGAAAYACAGTGCCACTGTGTACATATTACCATATGCTTGAGAAGAGCTAGCTGGTACAGTGGAACCCTCAACAGTTACACTTGAATCTTCTGTCTCAAAATTTGTGTATTTTAATTCTATTCACTAAGAAAAAATACTCTTTGGAGCACGGCAAGAAGAATTTGAGAAACTATTTTCGGCCATGTGCACAGTGGGTGCTGTTCCCTTGGTAAGCTGAGTTGTTCTTTTAAAGGTTTTGCTTACATATTTTCTCTGCAATAGAATAAAACCAAGGCATTCCTAATATACAAGGGAAAGTGAAGGTGGCAGAGTGAAAAGCCAGGCCCAAAGGAATAAGCAGGAGTATATCTGTGAACCTCAGGATCTCTACCTCTGGCCTACATTGTAACCACAAGTAAGCCTTACCTGGTTAATGCTTTCCCTTAAGCTCTGCTGCTGTTCTTCTGATTAAAAAGATAGAGCCTTTCTAAYGTGTGTGTCATCTAGGGTACAGCGGGACCAAGCAGCCATATAAATATAAAAGCAGGTGAAAAATGAAGAGGTGAGATGTCAGCTTTTCACTGTAGGAGTACTGTTAAGTGCATGGAATCACATGATTAAAAGATACAGAGCCAAATCCACCCCTGCTGTYGGTTAACTTCTGTATAATGACATTAGAGGTAATTTGGCCATTTATATTTAATCTGATTTGCATAGATGGGCAGCTTGAAGTAGGTGGCTGTGAATGGAATGCTATTTCATGCAAATCACTTGCCTCTTGTACCACTTGTATTGGTGTGGTCTGACTGAGAGCAGTTGTCTCTTGCATTTCAGTAGCACCAGATCAGAGATATTAACCATGCTTAATTACTCATATAATCACTAAAGCCAATGATGGAGCTCATTGAGAATTGAGGATAGGTGAGAACTTCCACAACTGTGCAAGTCCTTAGTCTCAAGGGGCCCTAATAAATTGTTGGTTTTTAATGAGAAAAAAAAAATTAAATACTTTATGTTGCAGATTTTTTGTATTATTCTTTATGTTTTGATTTACCTGTGGCAAACTTTTTGGAACATTATAAGAATCTAATGCTACTATACACCAGGGAAAAGAACAAAAAAAAGTCCTAGTACCTGGGAAAACAGATCAGTTTGGCCAGATCAGTCAGTACAACTGTCTGATATTTGAATAGAGACTTGCTGCACTCTTGATCCAACAGTAAATAATTCAGTTTGTATTTTCCTTACTGCTGTAGCTTCTTCCCTCTTATTCTGAAACTGTGCTGCAATATGTCCTGTTGCTAGAATCCATTCCTTCAATGCTACAATTCTGATGTTTGCTTATTGCTAATAAGCCTTGTTGCCTAAATTCTCATCCAAAGCCATTTATTTTGTGTATGTGATAATACCCTGTAATTTTTGTAGCTCAGAGCAGTGCTAGTTCACAGCCAATCAAACCTGCATTTCTAAATGTTACCATCTGAATAAGCTGTCTCTTACAACAGTCTGTGGTTCAGCACTTTGTAGAATTTTTTTACTACATATCCAAAACACTTCACAGGATATTTTTACTATGTATACAATACATTTGCTTTCACTATTATTTTCAAATATTTGTTCTTTGTTGTTATATGCCAAGGTAAATTGAACTTCTATTATCCAATCCTGCTGTCAGTCCAGAATCATTAGAAGCTGTAGGGAAAGCACAAGATAATTCTCCCAGTGTTCTTATTAAACTTGCTATCTTGACGAGGAAATAATGACCATTGACAGACTRTAAATGATGAAGTTAGGAATTTTGCCCTGTTCTGTTCTTATATGCATGAATGGAAAGTGAACCCTTAATGGGTTCTTCTTCCCCGTTGCCATCCTTTCTCACTCAGACTTCTTCTTGCTGTTGTTATAAGAGCTTATCCTTCTGCAGATGTTAGATAATATAATTTTGTCTGTCTGCTTCTCATAGATGCTTTTTTAAATTTTTTTTAAATTTTCCCGTCAGTAGGGTTGTGGTGTGCTAAAACACGCCGTGAGCCCTCTACTGGCGCGTTCTGCTTTTGCTTTAGGCTGTGGTAGCAGTTTTTCCTTCCCAGCTGCGCTTTTTTGAGCCTAGGGAGTCAGGTTAGCGTCTGTTAAACTACTTTAATCTTGCTAATTAGAAAAAAAAAAAAAAAGTTAATGTGCAAAGAACTCCTTGCGTTCACTGCTGTACCCGGGGGTTTGGTATCTCTAGTAGTGAGCTCGGATCCTCGACAGGCACAGCACAGACACGAGCGTTTCCTGCGGAGCCCCCTCGGCACCTGGTGCTGCTGTGGGGAGCTCCGGACACCGTGAGGCTGCATCCAGCCGTGTGTCCCGGGGCAGRGCCGATCGCGGAGCTGAGCGGGGTCTGTGTGCGGTGCCCATGCACTCTCCGCTTCCCAGGCTGGCTCTGGGTGCCTGGCAATACGGCTGCGCTGCCCAGCGCCACCGGCTGACGCAGAGCTGCTCCAAAACCTGGAGATGCCGTGAGGAGCGCCCTGAGTGAGGAGACCCCGAGGCAAGAGAGAGCTGCGTTCTTCTTGGAGTGGCTGCTGGGGGTTTGGGTTATAAAAGCTCCCTATGCCTCTTAGAAAAGCATCCGAAAAGGGGCAGTTGGTATTCTTGTTTTTGCATGACACCTGCCTGTGATTTTAACACTTAAGTTCCTGACACGCTCCTGGCAAGCCTTTGCAAAGATTTCCCAGGCTGTGTCCTTCCTCACTGGGCAGGTACAGTCCAARCCAGTTCAATGCAGGCTCTGGGATTTTTTCGGCACACTCACGGAGTATACGTGCTCTAAATGCCTACAATACAGAGGAATCCAGCTACTTCTAATGGGATGCATTTGCAGAGAGGAAGAATTCCTCATTTAAGATGGGTAATAAGCAAACGATATTTACTGATGAACAGCTAGATGCCTACCAGGTAAGATATCTTGGTTTGCATTAGGGGATGGAAGGGAGTAATCTACATATATTTATGATTTGGTGTTTTGTTTGGTTTGGGCAATGGGTTTTTTTCTAATATAWTTGAAAACTTCCTTTGTAACCTGCATGTGTATATTCTACTATTCATTCCTGCAATTGTAAAAATATTCTAGGGCTGGGTTGTTGAATATACTCATTAAATTCCCTYTCTGTATAGAGGGAGAAGAGTCGCATCCTCAATGTCTGAACTAGGAAGCAGGATAAAGGTTTGACTAGCTTGACAAAAGTGTAGCACCTTCTCTCTCCTAATGCCTTTGCTGACAATAAAGTGGAAAGGAAAAAAAGAGATCTTGTCTAAATTCACTTCTCCTAAGGATAAGTCATAGAAAATGCTTAATGTAATTCCAGATTAGATGTTGTTACGCTTGCATCCACTCCTGGAAAGCAGTTTCTTACCTGAACATATGTAAGTGTGCATTTTATGTTAGGGGTAACTYGGTACTTCCTTATTTACTTAACATTGCATCAACTGCTTTTAAATAGGGTAAAAAAAAAATCCCAGTTTTTGTCATGTTTCAACACACTGAAAATCTCACTGAAAAGGAGTGCAGGAATCTCTCTGCACAGTAGGCATCTTAAACAAGTTTCTGAAAATACAGTGARGCAAAGCATTGAGTAGAAATGTGCCAAAGAAGGAGGCAGCTGACTCCTTAAGAAAGGCAGCCAGGGCTGGCTGCATTGCTCTGTTCTCCCACATAAAGTGACAAACATTGAATTAGCAGCACAGGAAATCAAGATTTAGTTTATCTTGTGATAACCAAGGGACAGATACAGACCCTTAAAGGACTGGGTAACTTAATAACATTTTACCTTTGTGATTTTTGATTAAAGCCTTTGAAGTAGAAACTATTATTTCAGTTACTAATTTAATTTCAAGTTACTGTTAACATGAACTTGTCACAGGTGTAAATACTGACCCACGGAGTGAGGGCAGGTGTATATTCTAAAATGCTTTGAACCATTATCTCCAGCTGAAAATAAGGCATAAATTAAATGCTTTTATAAATACCCAGCTTTTTTTTGTCATTGTAGGAAACATTTTCACATCYCTGCTGGATAGGCGAGAGGGAAATCAAAGATCTGTAAAGCACCAGTGTCTGTCTTCCTACTAACAATAAAAGTGAACACAGAACAGAGCACAACTGCAGTGAAACAAAACAAAATCCAAATGTAATTAATGTTATCTTCTTGACATAAACTGGCAAATGCAAGAGCTGAAATGTCATCCCTAATTCAGTGCTCTTCATGTAGAAATTGCCTCTCTCTAATGGCTTCTGCAGCCCCTGCCTTTCATAATGCTGGGTAATTGATCTCRAAGCCTGGCAGGAGTTGGGCCCAGTGGACTGAGTCGCCTTTGGGATTTCTCTGTTACAGGCAGACTTGTAGTTCATTAGTGCAGAGCTAGATAATTTTTGACTAGTAATCACACTTCTTATATTTGGTAAGAACCATAAAATAACAAGTTTCAGYGCAATTACTGATCTGCAGACTTTGTCAGGAAGGAACTTTAGTTTCATGCTGTAAAGAGTCAGAAAAAAGATAATTCTGATGGCGATTTTCCTCTGATCCATTTTTTTCCCATACTTCTTTTTCTTGGGGCTTTTAAACTAAACCATCCTGGGCTGACTGCTGGATCCACCCACACAGAAAACTCTTGCTTCTCCACTGCATCCTGCGGGAGAAGGCAATTTGTATAACAATAGTGGAGCTGTTTGCCTTGGAGTTTGCTATCTTACCTGCCTTTTCCTCATTTGTGGAATTTCTTCAGGACAGAAAAGGGAAGAATGGAGCAATGTTCCCATATTTTTTTTTTTTTTAAATTCAGGTTTTTATATCTTGAACCAGCAGCTGAGTTACCAGGGCCTCTAAACCTGGGCCAAAGTAAAACACTGTATACCACAGTCCATTTTACACTGGTCTGTTGTGCACATCTGCACCCCAGTGTACATGAGAGGATCTAAACATAAATTTCTTTTATAAATGGATCATTGATTCATTCTTTTCTTCCCCCTAAAGCAGTTTCTTCTCAATTTGAGTGTCTGTGAATTAGTACTGTGCTCCCTACAGTAATACTCCAGGGTACAGTCTTCATAGTATCAGCATGCAGAAGCAAAAGAGTCAATCCTTTTTGTAAAAGATGTCTTAGTTGTTTTTGTTTTTTTTTTTTACTTTCTCCCAGATCCTGTTGGAAGACTGTTCAAAACCTCACTCACCTCATGGTTAGACTTATAAATCATTTATTCARATATATTTCTGGACATTGTATTATCTGGTTGTAACTTCTACCATTTCTGTCTTTCACACAAATTGCTTTGAGCTTATAGCACCTAAATACTGTTTCAGGAAGAAAATTTTTATAATTAAAAAAAATTATAAATTAGTTGTTCTGTAGAAGATGCTATGAGATGGAAAAGTGAGAAGTTCATGTGCTCAACGTACGGTAAAACATATGCAAGTGGCTTTGGCTTTAGAGAGTGAAGATTAAGCTGCAGAAAAATCACCTGCACCTAAATTTCAGATCATTAGTATGATATTAATGAAATAAAATAAATCAAMTAAGTTAGATTTATTTAAAACTTTCTAAAAAGCCTAGGTATGTATCTTTTCTGCATGTATATTGTCATGTTGAAGAGCCACTTTTTAGCAGAACYTTTACATTTAAATTAAAGGATTGTAAATCTGGTCACCCACAGGATGCCCTCAATGTTTTAATGGACAAGTTTTTTAAATGCTCTTCGTGAAGACTGGTGATGGGTAGCCAGTTGAAACTGTTTGTAAAAGAGACCTGTAATAGAATTTGATAATACTAAACCTTTCAGCTTTTTTTTTTTTTTTTATCAAAGTAGATAGAGGCAAATTAAAGAGAGGAGCTGTGCAGCTTTCCARTCTTAACACCTTGTCATATCACCTGCTGTTGAGATCATATCACCTGTTATTATGATACTGTTCTAGTTGGCAGCTCTTTACATTTTCATAAGATTAGTGAAGTGTTTTGCAAATTAGGCTTTTGCTAGCAGTGGTTTCCTCATATAGATTCACATCATTTAAAATGCTGGCCTTGTAAGAAAAAGAATTTTATTGGGCATTTGTGATTCTTATGCCCTTAGAGTTCTGGTTGTGGTTTTTGTGGGTGGGGGTTTTGGTTGTTTGTTGAGGGTTTTTGATACAGAAAATGTGAAATCTAASCAAGTTCCGGTGAAGGAAAAGGTAAGTATTAACAGGAAAGTAAGATGGGTTTCATTGCAGTAAAAAAAAATTTGAAGTGAAAGTTTTAAAAGTTGTCTACAGATTTTGGAGTCTCATATTGAGAAAATAGAATGAATGAAATTTTAGGGGGTTTTGAGTGATGCTGTGTGTATATTCTTTGAGCAATGGAAAATAAAGATATGCATTAAAGCAACATCAGAGCCACATATTCACCTGGATGTGTGGCATTTCTAGCTGAAAAACTGTTATATTGAGTAGGAACTGCAGAGAAACTGTGCTTGSGCTATGGACAAACTCCTGCACTGTTCAGTCAATCTCATTCCCTTTTCTTGGATCACGTGAATAAGGGATCTTAATTTGATATAAGTTCAGTGGTTCTTTTTTTTTTTATTTTTCCTTATAGAACCTAGAGGTTATAGGGCATATTAGGGTTTTTATTGCAAGCCATTTGTATTTGTTCATTAGTGGTGTTATTTACTCTCAAAACAAGTTGATGTTTACTCTGGCAATCTTGTAGGCAATGTTGCAATACAGTAAAGTACTGTGAATAATAACTCACTTCTGTTACACARGAATTTCTCTATTACAGAGTCCACTTCTTTCCTTTTATCAAAATTGAAGTCAAAATGGGATTCAACTATATTTCAAGAGAATTAAGGAAAACCAGATGAAACAAGTTATGATCTGTCAAGAAACACCATTTGTAAAGTGAAACAAATTCATCAAGCTATCTTTTAAAAAGCCATGCTTGATTTCATCCAGGGTCTTGGAAAATTAACCCTTTGCAAGAATACAAAAAGTGCATYCACAGGGATCTTCTGTAAAAGTATTTTCCATTTGATACAGTATTGCTGTTATTGTGCAAGTAAAAGTAGCATAATAATAGAGCACGTTTTTTGTAAAATTATCCTTTGGTCAGGTTCTGGTTTCACATTGCCATTTGGTGCATATGTAGATTGAACAAAATTATTTTTGTTGGCAGTTTGCTTCTTCTCAGTCCTTGCTAATATCTGACTTGTTTTTACTCCCCTGTTGCAGTGTGGATATATACACTGGTTCCTACAGCTGCAGATTTTTTCCTTTTGAAACTCGGTGTTTTGGTTGGTTTGGGTGTAGTTATAAAGGATATATGATGACAAGTAAAGATGAACATTTTGGTAAAATTTTCATTGGTGTTYTGATGCAAACATAATTTTTAACTGACTCTGTTAACTTTTTATACACTCACAGTGATGAAAACATATCAATAGTTTGCTGACTCAGTCTTGCACAACTCTAGGCCAATCTTAGCTGTATGGAATGTAGAACAATAGTGTTGTATTTGTAAAACATTACCAGAATAGGGTTAATAATACATCTTATATGAAAGTTCATTTGCTTCTGTCTGGTACCAGGTTCTTGGTTGCTTCACAGGATGATGTTTTAATGGTGTTTTGATTAAATGCTCTTACAYGCATTTTGTGCTTTGGCACAGTACAAAACCTCATTTATGATTTTAAAAATGAAACCTCTGAAATAATTTGCTTGAAAGATTAAGTTTTAAAGTGCTGCAGCATCCAGTAGTTTGCATTTTTTAAGAGCTGCTCTCTTAGGTAGCTACATGGTTTACATTACCTGCATTAACTGTAGTTTGCTCAGTTTTGTTTGAGACTTKTTTTCTTTTAATTTGCAGTGATTTTTATAAACTGATCTGTATTACTTTCTTATATATAAAACATTCCAATGAAGCTGTTGCAGGATCAGAATAAACCTGACCAAACTATACATAAAAAAGCAGAATATATATATTTATGTCTTAGAAGAGAAATATGCATTTAATGGCTTTMAGAAATACTATTTCACAGCAGCTCTGTATATTTGAGTATTTCTATTCTTTCATTCCATTGTTCATTTCTCTATCTTTTGTYCTGGAGAGAAGTGGTTTGCATGTCTCCATAAAACTAACTTTACTTCAGAGCTGTGCTTTATGCACAACTCTTGTTTCTGGAAGTGGTGATTGGTAACCTCCCATTCACTGGACTCTGCTGCCATTCACAAGCTGTGTGCTGCCCTCGGGAATTGGCAATCCGTGCCCCAGAACAGCGGATGGTGGAGCCACACCTCCTGGTGCGCTGTCTTTGGAAACTCTACAGAGGGTGAAGTAGCAGCATTGTCAGAGCAGTTCTCCATATTTTTTGTTCAAATGGCTGTAGAACTCAATACAAGGCAGAACCAACCTAGGAGTTGGCAGTAAAGTCCTACAGACTAGCAGAAAAGCTGGTGGACCACGCTATTTCAGTCTGTTCTGTCCTAAGTCTGCATTCATATAACACAGGAAATAAAAGAATAAAACTAACAGCCTGTGTGTTCTGCTCCTCTACAAAAATAAGTTTTAAGAGCAGAGACAGTTAGCTGTGCTTTACAATGCTGAGTGACTTGCACAAAGTCCCAATACCAGCCATGAGCCAAGCTACTTGTGGAACCTAAATACACCAGCTGTCTGCCCTCTTCTCTCTGCAAAGTATTTTAAGAACCAGTTAAGCCATCTAAATGCTAAATTTGAGAATTAAGTCCCATTATCCAAAGTCATGATCTGATGGAAATCAATGGAAAATTTATTTTCTGTTTGCATGATTTTATTGGCTTTGCTATAAGATGTTCTGTGGATAATTGTAGATTTGTTTTAGTGGTATCTTACTTTCAAAAAACATGAGTGATCCCATATTGAACTTCTAATTTAACTTGATTATTAAGGGCACAAGGACAGACTGAGGGGGACAGTTGATCTTGGAAAAGGAGCAGAGTCTGTTCTTACAGGCTGGAATAGGTGACCTGTCAGGCAAAGCCTCTGTTTTAAACAAGCTCAAACTCCCAAGGGCCTCCTCCTAGCAGAAGTCTTTCAGGCCACTCTATGGCACTAGAAAGAAAGGAAATTATTCTTAGGATMAATTCTTCCCAGAAATGTTGAACTGATAAGAATTACGAAAACTCTRGTAATGTTTATTTGTTCAATATTTMRTTTGTGCTTTTCAAGGGGGACTCCCAATGGCTTTAATGTCCAGRCAGAACAGACAGGTTGCTTTTTGCATTCACAAAACAGCAGATGTGTTCATGATACCTCTGGCTTGAACAAAAATCAAAGTTATTATGTGCATAAATGACAAATGCTTTTCAGAGCCCACTTCACCCTTCACTTATGAGAGAGTGAGTTTAAACATGTTAATTTGCTATTTATTGTCCTTCATTGTGTATTTTCTGTATGAATGRAGTCAGAAKAAAAYTGGATGATTCATYTCTGTGTTTCTTTGGCCAAGAGTCTTTAATTAAATTGGAATTAAATTGCTGAAGTTACAGCAACTATAAAATGCAATTATGTTATTTGGACCTTTGTTCCATCATGATTTTAATYCAGCTTAGTGCTGTGCTTTCAAAAAAAGGAGAAAAAGGTCAATCCTGCACCCCTTTCCTGGCATCAATAGATGCTTGTTTGACCTTCATCTCTTGTAGCAGCACTGCCAACACTTATATTCTAAGTCACTAAAAGGAAATGATCCAAGCTGGAAATGCATCCATTACTCCTAGGTTCATTTACAAACACATTAATTCCTTCCTTTAGTTCCTTCCTTCAGAGTTTTCTGATGCAGTTATTGTACCCTTCAAGGTGAAGCCTGGACGAAGGAAAAGGAAGAAATAAGGTGGGAGAAGCAAAAGGGATGGCTGGWCTTGTCTGTCAGGGGTCACGTGGAGCTGTGGTTTTGCATTTGCCATTTGACACCAGTCAGTCTTTTCAATGGTAAATCCTTTCATGAGTGGTATCTTCTGGCTGGATCAGAAGTATAGGCCAGGTCATAATGAATTTGTGGTGCTTTAACCCTGAGAAGCTTTAAGATCTCTCTTAAGAGTCAGACCACTCTTACATTTTTTTTTGACACCCCTCATCTGACAATTCCATGCAATCGGCAGGCATAATTAGAATGCTGCTGTCACTAACAGTGGTCAGACAGATAATTGCAACTACATGAGCTTTAAAGGTTTTCAATGTCAGTTGGATTTAGATTATATTAATAAAAATTTCGTTGATGAAAACCAGGCATGCAGTRTTATTGTCAATGTCATGAAGCAACTCAGCTTGGAATAAAATATTAAAAAATATGCAGACTGTCAGCAAAAATGGTTTGTTGTCTGACCTCCTAATTTGTCTTCCAATAGCTTTTTTGCAGGATTTCTGCAAGGTAAAGGGTAACTTTTTTAAAACTTTTTGTCTTTATTTGTATATCACTTCCCTGTCAGCTATCTAGTTAAATGGCTGCTGTTTCCCCTGGCCTGTCTAATTACAGATGATTGCTGCTGAAAGCTGTACAATTATTTGTGAGATTACACCTGCCTTTTCTTAGTAATTGAAGCATCCTTAAGTGACAGTTTGACTGCGTTGATTGTGTGGAATTAAGGCAGACTTGACCAGCTGGCTCCAATGTCACTTTGTGCAGTTCCAGACAATTGCCATCAGTGCCAGCAGCTCTCCAAGTGCTTCCTCCTGGGCCCTGTAACTGCACAAACCACTGCAGGAAGAGCTGCTGCTCCTGCCACTTTGTATGGAGGAGAGCAAGCCAGCTCAATAATTGATATCCTGTGGGGCTGATCGCGTTCCTGGACACCCGAGACAGGCGGCTTGGCTGCTTCAGATGGCTGGCATCCTTCACTTCTCTCAGTGAGTTTAGCCAGAAGGAATCTCATCTTGGGAAAGAAAGACTTTTCCACTGGTTGATTGAAGAGTTAAACTAGTTGTACTCTTTAGGCATGAGTTACCAAGTCTGAGACTGTTATCTTGTCACTAGCTGATTTTCAAAGATGTTATCTTCCAAATATCTTTACATTAAAGGAGGAAAACTACAGAACCGAATTGTTAGGCAAATATCTTGCCTCAAAACACAGGCCTGTGAGAGAGGTGGATAATGAGGAAGAATTTTCTGTGTTGGTGGTTGTTCCCTGTAGTACACCCTCATGAGCTGGCTCCAAGATCAAGTTGCATATTCTCTGAATTGGCAAATTATATTCTCAACTGGTTATCAAATATTTCACTGCCACTGGTGTTCCTAGTCTTGGATGCAGTGCAGAATTTCCATTAAATACATACTAGGTAAATTAGTGGAGATTGGGGGATTGTTTTTTTAGTGGGATGGGACCCATTGTCATGTTTCTTCACAGCACCTGAAATTATAACTTTTTTTGTGACTGACGTAGAAATGCATGAAATGTGAAGTTTTCCACTCCTTCTATTCTGGTTCTTTGGTGAAATGTTTGAATTCTAAACACAGGTATTTATGAAGTGAATTAAACCAATGTAAATTCAGTCACATCACAGAGCCATTTATAGTGCAAGTGAAGGCTTGTATGCTCTTCTCTCATGTTCAGCAAGCTCTACTTTGCATTTTAGTAAACTATTTCTAATTCTGTGATAGCAGAGGGACAGCTGAATAGTTTGCTGCTGTTCAGAGCAGGGACTGTCCATCTATCCATGCTCCTAAAACAGAGACATTTGCAGCCTTCACTACTGACCACAGTGCAAACTGATTGTTAGCAAGAGTTAACAACTAATAAATAACCACATAATTCTATTATTAAACCAGTTGTATCCAATAGAGGGGCTCTTCAAGTTAGAAGGCAGTTTTTGTCATCTATTTGTTGTTTATAGTTTTCTGTATTCATTTATTGAATACTTTTGGCATATGCCTTATTGTTTTGATTTAATTTTGTTTCTTGTCTGGTCATTCCACATTGGAGAAATATCTCAGTAACCTGCTTTCTTTTTTTCCTCCTGAACTATCATATTACCAATACCTTTCTTTTTACTGATAGGCCTGTYCTTGGAATATTTCTGTTATTTTATGGTGTATATTGCTTTCTGACTCAAAAGTAGATGACACCCAAACAACATCTTTCATGTTTCTYTGTCAGATCTGAGTTTCCTTCCAAAAGGTCGAAAAATAATTCTTAGCAGTTATTTTTAATATTTCTGTAGTACAATTACATATTTTGTTTTTTTAACAGGATTGCACGTTCTTCACTCGGAAGGAAATCCTTCGGTAAGTAAATTGTTTTAAATTTCTCCTTAGTGATCCATGTGGAAGGGGCTAAATCTTTTTATCTGATTGTGAGGAAACCAGATAAAGCCAGTTATTCTGCAGGAATGAATGAGGACAGAATTTGACGTAAGATACGCTTATAATGCGTAATTGTCATAAGGAGACTGATGGTGATTCRCTTAAGCTGAATATCTTAGACTTTTTAGGGTTGAGCCAGTGACTTGTACAAAAGGGATTGGCTGCTCTTCTGCTTGGTGGTACCAGTGAGGGCACTTCCTGCAGTCAGTGTAGAATCCAGAGCTGTTTCTACATATCTGAAGTAAAGTTTTACTGTGCAGGAATAAAATAGGTTCTAACCCTCTGGTTAATTAGCACTTACAGATTTTACATCTCCTTGTCTCAGAGAAGGGGCATCTGAATACTGCTGGGCACTTATTTATGCACTGCAGGATGCTCACAGGGGTCGTGGAGGAAGTGCTGGTCCAGTTCTCCTTAGGCTGAACTGAATTTCTTGTGCAGCTGCCAAGTTCAGTGAGATGATCCAGCAAGGGGCAACCTGACAAAAAGAAAAAAAAAAAAAGGCAAGCCCTGTCTGGCTCAGCATCCATTTCCATGACTGTTAATGAGGAAGAGGTGCTGTTGTGGAGGTGGGGATGAAGGGATTAATATGGCAGCTTCAATTTAGATTCATGTAAACCAGCATGAGATGGCAATTAGGTGAAATGGGCTAAGTGTTTTTATCTGTCCCTACAGGGAAAGTAGCCTATCAAAACCCAAAACAACAGTAAATCTATTTTCTGCTAGTTTAATAAGCTGAATCAGCYCTCTGAGGGATCAGATGAGTGCCAAAGCTGGCACAAGAACCAGAGCGGGTGAATGCAACTGAAAATGAGGAGAGGAGAGCGAGACAGCATCCCCTACCAATAAGGTGTTTGACTTCCACACTTGCTTCAGTGTGCAAAGATTTGGTGGCAGCATCAAAGTCCATAAATGCATAAATGCAGGCTGTGGCCAGGGGGGTTGAGGACACTTTCTTTTGATTAGTAATCTGAGTGTGGATAAGTTGCAAACTATTAGAAACCAATAGAATTTTTAAAGTGAAGAGAAAAATAACACACGACGCTGAAAATGGATCTAGGAAAAAATATGAAGTAAGACTGTAGCTTAGGCAAATGTRTCTGATGAAAGAGAAAAATAGAAACCATAGCTCACTGTTGGTGTGATGGCTGTTTATCACCAGAAAACCTAAATGTGATCCTAAATCTTTGTTAAAGATGGTTAATTTTGGGAAGTGCTGATCACAGCTCATAGCATTCACTCATGGGCCCAGGGCAAGAACGTGGTAAAGAATGTTGAATATTGTAGATATATTTGTTACCACTGACTCAAAACTTTGTCTAAAATACCCATAGGACAGTTGACAAATTTTTTGAGGTGTTAGTGATTGTTTTGGTGGTGTTAGGGCTTTGAAAACATGCCCGAGTTTTCTGAAGGAGAATGTGGAAATGAGACCAGTGTAGCTTCAGGACACAACTTCGCTGCATGGAAAGATGCCAGAACACGCTGGTAGACAATCAGTCTGTAAGTGCCCAGAACTTAATACATGCTCAGAGGCAGCCACTGTGGATTTGTTAAAAGCAAATCTTCCTGTGAGTGTCTGCCTTTGTAAGTCACAGAAAAGAAGAAGCTGCAACATATCTTAATTTTGGTAAAGGCTTTTACATATTCCAGTTCTTTTCTACTTGTGTAAGTGCACTGACCTCTTGGTCAAGGTACTCCTGAACATGGAAAATTGGTGAGAGTGGTAAGAAACACTGAGGTGAAGAGAACTGCAGATGCTGTGAAGATCAAGATTAGCTTTTCCAGCAATACTCGGTATGTTAGAGAAATTACTAGAGCCAAAGTGAGCAAAAGGAAACTCACACACATCCTAAGAACTGAGAAAAATTTGCGAATGCARTGTATCAGAAAAAATGGGTCATGGGGTTAATGATCTAAACAAAGTGAGCRTAATTTTAACAACACCACTGTCGCAATGCTCTTGCAAAAAAGGGAAATGAATTTTTACAATGTGTTAGCCTCAGCAGTGTTTATAAAATGTGAGCATTCCAGTCAGCAGTGTTGGGATCTCAGTGGGAATAGACTGTCCAGTTTTGGGCATCACCATTCAAAAAGATTTGTTATACTGGAAAACGTCTGTTCTGTAGAAAGAGAAATAACAGGAAAAAAAGGATGTGAAGAGAAGTTGGAAAACCACTTTAGTCATAGTAATGAGTCTGTTTGTATAACGTGCCTCTCTTGTGATTATAAATGGGAACAAATGGTTGAGTTGCCTCTTATAAGGCATTATTTCTCTTACTTGGTTTTGCAAATCTGATTTTCTTGCAGACAAGCTTTTACTCCAGCAATGACGGTTATCTGCTTGCCAGCCCATCTGTTTCTGCTTCTCCCTGTAGACTGGTACAGTTTGGCAAACACCCAGGCACTTGAACACAGGTGTTCTTGGATGTCTGTCCTAGCCAAAAAACAAAAAGCACAAAACTTGTAAATTCAAGTTGTATCACTTGCGACTGACTAAACATAGTTAGACACTGCCAGGCACTAAATGGCCAAACTGGACAATGTCTGGGAAGTCAGCAAACCTTTGAGCCTTTTTGTAGAAGAAAATTAATTCTTCTGTTGCATTCTCTTCTCTGCCTGTTTTTTGGCTTGTTTTTGATGGGTGAAAGGTGGGGTRAGAGGAGCCATTCTAGCCAGTCCAGCTGAATGCTGGATTTTAAAACTGAAATCTGCCAGAGAATGAAGCAGTGGTTTCCTTCAAGTGTTTGGAAAGCCTTCCTTATAAGGGAGCAAATGCTTGGGATGCAGCTCCCTGTGGAGCAAATTGCTAAACAAGTGGAGAGAGGGATTAGGGACACTGCTCCTGTTTTTCTTTTAAAGAGTTTGAATTTTTGTGTGCAGAAAGGGGGAATTCCCCTATTGTCAGCTTTGGGGGAAAAAATGTCAGCCGAAAGAATAAAGTTGGGGGGAACTCTGTACCCTTGGGAATTTTCCTGGGCTTTAGAGAAGAAATGGCATACATGAAGAACATACATCCTGAAGCAGCTATTTTTTTTTTGTTGTTAATTACACTATTATTCTTATTGATAAAAACATTTCTGTATCCTCTACGATTAAAAAAAAGGGGCTTCTAGGCAGTTCCTGCATTTCTGTACCACAAACTTTTCCTATATTATATTTTAGTCAGAGCACTGGAACAGGCTGCCCAGAGAGGCTGTGGAATCTCTATCCTTGGAGATATTTTAAAGCTATCTGGATGTGGTCCTGGGCAGCTTGCTTCAGGGTGCACTCGCACACCAGATCATCTCCAGGAGTTCCTTGCAACCTCAGTCATTCTGGGATTCTTTAAATCACCAGCAGAAAAGAGGCCTGTGAGCAGGGGTTTGAGTGGTGCTTCAAGAAAGRAAAAACATCAAAAACTGCTTGTGTCTATACTTAAAATGCATCATGTAGTTCTGGGAACAGCAGAGTACATGTATTCAAAGTCAAAACCTTCYTAACTATGACCAGATTTAGAAGAAATGTATTATAAATTGTCTGCCAGAAACATTTCTTGCTATTCCTTTTTAATTTTACAGCAGATGATTTGGGCGGATATTTATCTAGTATTCTCTTGAATTAATTTRTGCTGCTTCATTTTGTACTGCAGAGATGAATAAATACATGTTAACTAAAAACTAGCAGAAGACACATCTATCTACTTTTTCTCAYGCTATTATGCTGCCTTTTTATAAATCTGATTTCTGTAACCAGTTATTGCCTTTTATTGATATGATGAAAATAACTTCAACTTGAAAAATAAAAGGGATGAGGCATATCAGTGACAGAATTCCTTCACATTTCAACTTTTCCTGTTTGTGATTGCCACTGTTCTTTATTTTTTATCTGTTGAGCTGTAGCAGTTTAGTGAGTGGGGTTTCAGTTTCTATCTGAATTTCCTTACATCAAGTCTCCTGATGTTTTGGTTTCAGCTTCACATGGTAGACCCYCTTCTCTAATAGACTGTTCTAACCTCTTGCAATCCTTGGAAGCAGTAATTCASTGAGGAATTGGTGCAGCAGAGAGATTTATGCCTGAGTTACCATGTGCAACATTTAACATTTGTTGTTGCRAAAACAGTTTGTGCAAGTATGGCATAAATCTGAGACCCTGAAAATAAATTCTTTATCAGTTGCTGGCAGCCTCGAAGGCCCCTCCTTCCTGAGTTGCTCAGCCCCAGATTAATGGACCTCCTTCTCTTTGAGCTCTAGCAGCTTTTTCTCCCTGTGTGGCAGACTTGTGGATTTTGGTCTATTCCCAGCTGTCCATTAAAGCACTGCAGGACAGGAGAGCATGTGCAGTTCACTGATTTGCATCGGTACAGGGCTGCAGCCTCTGTAGCRAGGGTTGTAGATCAATTCCCATCAGTGCATTCTGTCCTGCAGTCCGTGCAATTCCATCTTCAAAGCTGTTGCTTCTTTTACTTCCAGCCATCTCATCTCCAGGTGCTTGGAAGGGCTGAGCAATCAGCTCTTTCTGTTTCCAGKGCTGTGGGTTGRCTTGTCATTTCTCCTGCTGGTCTCTGGATTGGTGAATTCTCTCCGTGTATAACAGMAAGTCCTKCTCCAGCTTTTTTGTTCAGCTCTGGCATCTGGGCAGAGCCTCTAGCTTTGATAGTGGTGAATAACCAAAAATGCATCTGAACAGCAGCTGAGCACTTCTGGTCCTGCTGCTGGCTGAGGTTGTTCCATCCTGTACAAGCAGTGTGTGGTCAGGTGATGGCAGGGCTCCTGTGACCCCCTGTGGGACTGTCCACAGCACTCACTGCCTGGTTTCATTGCTCTGCTTAAGCCATTTGCTATTTCTTTAATGAACATGCAGAGCAATGCAGTGCAATCTAGCTTTTACTCCTTGAGATGGGCTTGATTGTAATGTACAAGTCTTTKAATGCATCCCTTTCATTTAGGAATAAATAGAATATATATTGCTGAATAAAAAATGTTTTCCCCTTACAGCATAAATCAAGTGACTGTTGCTGTGAATGCGGGAGGAGAATTTGGGAGGTGTTTATTAATTTCTAAATGCACTTTAAAGCCTCTACTTATTTCTAATCAATGAGCCATTGCAAGCTTTTATCTTTTGTTTTCAGTGCTCCTTCAGTGCAGAGTTCCTGTTCAAATGGCAGCCCAGCCTCCTGTAATGTGTTGTCACTACATTTAATGGTGGAGATGTACAGCAAGCCAAGGAAGAGCTGTTGTGTTTTAACACACCCACTGGTGACCTTGGTAGAGACTCCCTCCCAAAGCTCAATGGTGAATTTAAATGGTTGCTGCAGGGTGTAAGCTTAGAAATTTCTTTCTTCAGGACTACTCAGGTAGAGCTGGAGGCTCTATTTTAAGTTTAGAGCCATCCCAARCTGTCCAGCAAATACCCACAAAATTTAACTCATGCTGACTTCAGGGTTCTTCATCCTTGAGAACTGAGAACAGACTCTGACCCCCCTTTTTTGCCTTGTAAAATACCCCAAGTGGCAGAACAAAAGTTAGCATCAATCAAAAGTCAACTGTAGAGACAAAACTGTATTGAGGGACTTTTTCTGAACACAGCCTTTTTGTTTTCATYGGCTGATAAGCAGGTGAGCTGATTTTAAAATTACTGCTGTCTACAGGGGTAAGTTTTCTTCTGCATTTAATGATTCATTTAATAGAAAAATTAAACCCCCATTTTTTTGCACTGGTGTTGCAGTTGCTTCAGATACCTCAAGGAGYTGACTGTGAAAACCTCTATATTTTCAAACTTCAGTTCCCTGAACCTCACTATACATTCCTAATGTGTAAGTGTTAATACGTGTTAGTGTTAATGCTTATGCAAGGGACATGAGTGGGTGGTGGGCTCCAAATTTCTGCAAGGSCATATCAGCAATCTGGGTTTACACTGGATTAAAGTGATACAGAATCACAGCCTAAATCCTTGAATGTTGTACATGAAGCTTAAACATGTACCAGTACTTGTGGAGACAGAGCATCATCGGTGAATGAAATTTGCCATTAAATTTATCAGTACATTCCCTCCCACTCTCATTTGTGGAACAGAAGACACTGCCAGTTTTTCCTCTCCTACTTCCATGCGAAGTAATTGAGGAAKCCTGGTGCAAAAGTGAGTACATCCAGGAATGAGAAAATGCTTCTGCATCCAGAAGAGTCTTTTAAAGCAAATGCAAATGCAGGATCTGTGGTAGTCACTACTGCAGAGAGACTGAGGCTGGTCTTGAGCTTCTGAATATGCCTGATGGGCTCTGTGTGATAATGGCACCTTTTCCAAATCTGTGTGTGTTCAGAAAGCACTGCCAAACCTTGCTTTGCCTCTGTAACAAGGCATAAATGTTTCTGTATCTAGGGCAGATAGMGAAAGCAGATTTAGGTTGTTTTCAGATATGCTTCTGGCATGTTGAGTAAAAGGACAAAAAGCTTCTCCTCTAGGTCACAGCTGCTCTTATATGTTCAGGTCACCTGAAGAGCCTTCTGCTTCTACAAAAACAGGAGAAATGTTAGAGCCTGCAGCAGAGTTTTGTTTCTTCTCTATTTGCAGTTAGTAACTAATGTTACTGAGAGATGTGAGAGAACAGTCAGTGATGAGAGCAGCATTTGGGAAGTGATTACTGRGTCTGACTCACAGGATTTGTCATAGTGCACAACACTACAAGGTGTAGTGAGCTATTGCATAAAGACAGGAGGATGATGGGTGTAAATAACCCCGGTGTCTACTGAGCTTTACATCGTGTTACAGAGTAATTGATCAGACATGCATTGTTTCCTGCCACAAAGTAAGTACTCACCCAATGTAACRGAAGTTACTCAACTAACTTCTGGCTTTTCAACCTGGTTTCTACAAAATCCAGTATTTAATAGACTGTCAATCCAGTTTATGACAAAACAATGCATAATGTCCCTGAAGTACCTCCCACCATAAAGACATTCCAGTGGGAAAAGGSTTAGGTTTTTTGGTTGGTTTTTTATTATAAAGGATGGGGTTTTTATTATAAAAGATAATGGAGCAAGTGCAATTTATTGTGTGTGGGGTGTAGGGAAATCTTRTGGCCCTTTTCACTGTCATAAATGCTAATCACGCCATGTGATAGGACTGTTACAAATAGAGTTGCAAGATTCTTGCAGATAAAAGCTTGTGGAAGATGTATTTTATTGCTGTAATTTACTTTGCTGGTGATAGATCAGAGCCACTTCCTACAGACTCATTTGGATGCTTTAGTGTGAAATCCACTCAGATGGAAAGCTCTTACATCCACAGATCTTTGACCAATTTGGTGAATTAATGGCAGAGTTAATTGGGAGGAAAACAGGATATGAGAGCTGCTCTCAAATCTRCAGTTAATTACCTACACGTTTGTGTGCAGCACCTGCCTTCTGGAGAATTCTAGYAGAGATTGGTCTAGAGTTGGAAAACAGATCCTTCTTTCAGCTACTAAAGGGTATGGCTGAACTTCAGTATCAACAGATGGTAATTTCTGTGGACAAAATGGGGAATTCTTTCAGCAAGAAATGATAGGTTTACTTTGCACTGCTTGCATATTATAAAGAGACRAGTCTAATATTAGAGAAAGCAGAGAAGCAAATCTTGGCACTTAAAATAAGCAGGGATTTTCAGCTCCTGAATTTTGAAGCGTTACCCACAGTGGTCAAGTTGTGCCAATGATGAGTGCTTCATTTTCTTGAAACTAGAACACMATTTCTGTATTCTGTCTTTTAAAAAAGAAGGTAATCCTTAGATGGATATTTGGCTTGAAWGGTTTGCTTTCTTTCAAGTGCTTTTAAGCTGCTTTTTCTGTTGTATTTAGAGGCATCTTTGTAAGTGCTGTTCACAATGGAGAAATCAGTTGCTGAGGAGGGAAATGGCTATTGCATCTTGAATTACACAGTATTTATGAAATGTCAGGGTGAGTTGTGGTGAGAGCTGAAATGTGCTTAGGTCAGTGAATATCCAATTTCCGGTATGGCACAAAATATTGCAGTGCAGTGGGAAGACATCAGTTTCCTAAGACGCAGAAAAAAAAATGTATCTGTTATYTTCRTTTCATGTGTTCTTTATGGCACATCATAATCGTCAGAAAACAGATGCTTGTAAATGATTTTCTCCTAGTTTTTCAGTTGGTTTCCGCACAAGATTCTGAAGTAGCTCAGTTGGGTGTGGGGCTGACTGAGGGGCTGTTGCAGGTAAAGCTGGGGAGATGAAGGGTTTGCTGAGGCATTGCTTCCTCTATTACTGCCTTGTTTATGTTCTGCTGTACAAAACAAGATAATCTCTATATGTAATTGTTAGTATTCCTAGTGAGCAGGCAGGATTTTTCCTTAAAAGGAAAATAAGTCTAAAAATACAGCTTTTTTTATGTAGACAAGTGGTACATGTRACCTACTGAGAGCTCAGAATGCTGTGTTAGTGACCCCTTTGTCATTGTCTCTTGTATTTTCTGCCCTAATGAGTTTATGAATCAGATGCAAGCCTAAACTTGCACGTGTGATAAGWATTGCATTTTGTAGTACACGCCTTGGTTTAGGCCTTGTGTGCACATACCTGGGCAGTGGCTAAATGTTACAGACACACAGTGTGAAGCATTGCTCAGTTACACACCTCGATTAATGCATGGGGGCTGGTAGCAGTTATGCCTGGATACTGCATCCAAACCCCAGTTTTCCCAAAAAGATGGGAMTTTGGTGGGCTCAGACTTGTGCACTAAAAGCAATGAGCAGAACTGTGTCTGATTACTCTCTGAATGGATTTGGTTATTTAAAATTGGYCATGGCTGTTTGTCTCTGCTTGTTTACAGGTTGCACGGCCGATACTATGAAATGGCACCAAACGTTGTTCCCATGGACTATACAAAGGACCCAGATGTTAAACTACCTATGCAGCTTATAATAAACATGCCTGAGCTAAAGGTATSACTTCTGACTGCTTTCCAACTGTATCTTAACTTCTGTAGCTCATCTGCCAGAATTTTTGCCAAGTTTGATATCCAGAAGCACTGTGGCATGCTGAGCTCTTCCCTTTCCTGCTACTGTTCAAGGGCAAAACCAGCCCCAAAAATTGGAAAATATTTAGGTGAATGTCTTTCTTGCAGAGACTGTTGGGTAGATGTTAAAGGAAATTAATAGGAAATAAAAATTCATATAAATGGAAACATTAAACACATACGAGCATTTAATTCAATAGAAGACTTGGAAAAAAATTAATCCTTCAGTTATTTTTCAGCCTCCAATTTAGCAGAAGCCTATGGACAGCTTGTATTTCTGAAGAGACTGMGAAACAATTTAGAATTCTTTTTCTGCAAGCATGGGCTTCTTCAGCAAAACATGTTTATGCTTTTTCTGATGGCATCAGTGTTCCTTAGGGTTTATGTCATCATCTCTGGGATCTTGATAGCACAATCTGAAATCTTTAGGCACAGTTCTGTGACTCCTCAGAGGTTAACTGCCAGATAGCTGAGAGTTGCTTTGTGACAAATCAAGGCTGAGTTTAGAAAAGAATGCGAGAAATTACAATCTCACAGAGTTTTTTTGGCTTCARTGATACAGAATTGAACACTTAAAGAACAGCTCATTCTATGAGAATGTTAGAGATGGAAGGCCTGGTAGTTAAGCTGACATGCAAACCAGAAATTTTATATTGGATCATGCTGAGATTGAGATGTAGGAGCATCTCTTGTCAGTTTAGCAAACTTAGGTGGTAATGGTAGACTTCCGAAGAGACTTTCACTTGTGAAGTGGATCACAATGTATCTTCTTGCACCACAGGTCTCTGAGGCTTTCTGACCCTACTTTAGAAGATGTCTCCAGGGTAATGGAACTTGACTTTATGAAAATAACAGGACAAATTCAGTGCTCAATTTTATCAAATTCTCTCTCAGGTCTTATAAATCTGTGGAATAACCTTAGAAATAGTGATGTCAAACCACTTATTTCAGGAATTCTAGGAGCTYACAGAGAAAAGTGCTTTCAACAGCTATTGAGCTTGTTTCCAGTAAAATAACTGTAAGAAGAGACTATGTCTTATTCCATAATTCTTTCAAAGCATTGACACTAAAAGCTATTAATGCATGGGATCTTTTTTATAAACTGGGGCCCATCTTTATTGTGAAACATCTTGTGGTCACCTGTGCAGATGGGTGTGAGGGGGAGAGAGTCTTTCCCCAAGAGTTCCATTTTGAAGCAACCTAGGTACTGAGTCCAGCTCAAACACTCAGAAAAAAATCTTTAACCTTTGCAACTTGACCAGACTGTCTAACAAATCATTATGGTGTTTATTTTCTTCGGTAAATTTTCATCAAGGTGAAGACAAAGCCAACATTTACATCTTAAAATAGAAATAAATGGCCTAAATGTCTATTGAATTCTAATAAAATTAGTGCTAATTTCAATGCACCTGGCTTTTTTCATATACACATTACATTTGTAGTTACTGGCAATGTTGAGCTCAATACCACTGCAAGTTCTGACAAACGGATAGAATCAATAATGCACTTTTCTAAATTAGATTCTGCTACAATAAAGAAAGATCTTTACCTCACGCATTAATGTTTTGAGCCAGGATTTTTGTGTTTCAAGGAAAAAAGTGCTGGTGGTCACTCACTCTAATTGGTAATGAATTATTCACTCACTTCTGGTTCTTAAAAGTTGAAAGTCAGGACAAGAAATAAATAAATAAAGAAGGGGAGAGAAAGTACTTTAAGTTGATTAGGTCTACCATTACACTGAGGTGAACAGAGCTACTTTACTCCATCAGTTTTATTGCAGTGTCTGTTCTCTAATTTTGACAATCTTTGTTACAAAGGCACCAGTCTAATAAATTAACTTTGGGGCATCTGGACACCTGTGAGATTGCAGTAATTAATATTGCAAAACTGTAGCCATGATATGGACTGTTCAGTATGGGACCAGGGAGAAAGCAAAAGTGATCTTTTTCAAATTAAAATTGATTTCACTCCCATTATCCCGTCTTTGCCACAGAGCTGCATGTGGGAATGTAACCTGGTGACAGAGAGCCCTGTGGTTGGTAGCAGGTTGGGATGTGGGTCCCTATCCACATCCCAAAGTCTCTGGCTCTTCCCCTGCAGTGTGAGCTCTCTGTGGGTATTGCAATGCAGAGCAATCCTTCTCTCAGGAGTTGGTCAGCAAAGGGCTCCTGGAGGGAACCATTTTTGTTTCACTCACTCTATGATCTGTTGTTTTCTGGGTTTTGGCTCATGCAGGAACTTCATTGATCCTCACAGGCCTTGTCATTAGCTGCAGTGGGGAGTGAGGTAGYTCATAAATCCACTGCTGAAACAGGAAGGGCAGCAGGCACAGGAATCACTCAGGAGGCAGGAAGGACACAGAGGGAACAGCAAATCTAGTGCACATTGCAGAAACAATGGTAGCACCCTGTTTGTTAATAAGTTTAAACATCAGTATATGTGAGTTGCTTCAAAATAAAAATTCTTTCTACTGTGTTAATAGGGTGAGATTTTAGAAGTGATTTCARTGAGTTTTCAGGTTCAAAGCTTTCTATATGTAATGGGCAAAAATCACCTGAGAGAGCWGGGTGATGCTCTTCCCAAGCCCCAGCCCTGCTTCCAGCTCATCTCAACATCCTTGTCTGCATTCTGTTACTTGTTTCTGGTTATGATGGGATGTTTCATTCCCTTCAGACCACTGTCCTTGCTTCTCTGAAATCCCTTTTTATCTGAGAGTCTCAAGTGTGTGTGCTCCCCTCTAGTTTTAGTACAGAAAAAGCCTTTTAACATGGCAAGTTTCTAGTTTTAAAAGGATTCTTTTTTTCAACAATTAGTTCTTGAGGGAAAGCAATCTAGGAAAGAACAGTATCATTTTCCCCTTTATTCCCTTCCCCCATGGCTCTTCCTTTAAATATGATGGAACCCTAATCTGTGCTCTTTAGAGTAGAGGTAATGAAATTACAGAAAGGATGTGAAAAGTATCTGTGAAGGTAAGCTAATACTTTCCATTGTGTAAGCCACAGATATACTGCCTGAAGACACATAATATGAGAAAGTTAAAGGAAAGAAATCAATATGAGGAAAGATTTTATTTTTCATTTTGGTTTTAGAGATCCATTTGGCTAAGAATTACTTAAGTATGCTTAGGTCCATTTAATTCATTCTTAATTCATCTGTATTTTCAAGACCTCTGACATGCCAAATAAATAACTCATCCTATGCCACTGCAATATGCTTAGTGAGTCAGTGAGATCCTGCCTTARCCTTTCTCATGCCCAAAGTCCCAGGTTTGATATTCACTGCTGATAGGGATATTTGCATCTGTGTGCTCCTGGTTTGTTACCCAATGCTGCCTCTAAGATGTCAGTTTACTACTGTTACCATGACACTTAGTTCTGATCAGGTTTGTTCCAGAGAAAATGAGACAGCATTTTAGAAATGAAAAATAAATTTCTAATGTGTTTTTGATGTCCATTCTGATGTTTGGCATTCTCAAATATTAAACATTTAACACATACATCATTTTTGGTGTGCTTTTAGGAAGAAAGTGGGCCTTTTGATATATTTCAGCCCAAATGAATCTTATTGAACTTATTTACAAACTGGCAGTTTGAAATAATAGAACCAATTGTTCTTCCTTGCGGGTTTTGTATGTGTATCCCACAAACAGGTAAATGTATATGCCACAAACATTTCCAGGCACATTTCCAGGCATTTAAGTGAGGTACTTTAACCTGAGCAGTACCCACAGATGCACACCTGCTGTACCTACACATCATTCATGAGACATGAGTGATTAGTTCATATCCTTTTACAATGAGGTTCTCTCAGCCATCTGCCTGGTTCTGGGGTGTTGTTTTTCATTCTGAGACCCTGGAGAKATGTGACCCTGCTGCTTTGTGAGGCAGCTATCTTTTTGTTTTCAGGAATCCTTCTTTTCTATTCTATTTAATTTTGTTTTATCTGGCCTGGTTTTGTCTTCATCTGAACAGTGAACTCATTAATCTCCTACCCTTTGAAATCTGTAGGCCTGTTTCCTATGGTGGAATTTCTTCAGACATCAAATCTTGCAGGAAAATTTTTGTTTAGTATTGACTACTTTAATTGGTTTCATTTGAGCTCTGTGGTCTCTACTTCACCTGCCCATTAAAACAGTCTTGTTCCTATTCCTTGTTTTTATTTTTTTAGTCTTCACAGTTATGTCAAAAATATGTTCTGTAGATGCTTTTGTTCTAKGTGTGAATTATCAAGAAAGAATTCAAGTAAACTAAAAAATAGCATTTTCTGGTCGCTCATCTGTCAAACATAGCTGTTATTTGAAATTTCATTTTAAATAATTGTATGGTTTATAAATACCTGTAGGTAATTAAACTTACAGCGAAAAAAAAAATTAAATTCATATATAATTGAGCTTCTGAGCTTTCACAATATAGCTTCTTCTAAAACGAAACAAAATGCTGCATGCATATTAAAAACAATGACCTTAATGTGGCGCCACCACACTGTTTACATTTATAGATCAATATGTTAATCAGTGTATTGGCTGCAGATAAGATCTGTAGAACAGCTTTGATGAGATTCTGCTCATATCCAACATACTGTTCATATTCAACAGAATTGAATTGATTTGCCAAGTTTTACACAGCTATGAGTTGCTGTTGGGGTTTTAGATAGCTGTGAGAAGGATGTTGGAGTTTTACTATAAAAACACTTGTTCTGTGTTTCAGAGAAATAAAGCAGCTTTTCTTATGYTTGCTTGTGTGATTATGGTTTTAGAACATTGTCATATTCTAGGGTGCTAATAATGATCTCCCACAGGCTGGACATTGACGTGTATCASAGTGAAAATAAAGGCCAGAAGTGGTGCTACTGAGCAGCAAAGACTTCTGAAACTTCCTGCTAAAGCACACAAATGTAGATTTTTGGATGCATTTTTGGAGGAAAAAAAAAAGARAAAATTGTCTTCAAAGAACCAACCATGAAATTTAATGTTCATTATCAGAGAGTATGCAGTTTTTTTAATCTTTCAAMTACCAATCTATATATGTCTTTYACAGGAAAATCCCTTCAAAGAAAGGATTGTGGAGTCTTTCTCAGAAGATGGAGAGGGGAGCCTGAGCTTCAATGACTTTGTGGATATGTTCTCTGTGCTCAGTGAAATGGCTCCCCGAGAGCTGAAAGCGATCTATGCCTTTAAGATCTATGGTACTRTATGGGAGTGCTCTGGGGTGCTTTTTATGTTTGGAGTCAACAGTGGGACACTTGGTGACCATTGGTTCTTCCCTTSTTTAGATTTTAACACAGATAACTTCATTTGTAAAGCAGACTTGGAAAAAACCCTCAACAAGCTGACCCGGGAAGAGCTGACAGCAGAAGAAATCACCCTGGTTTGTGAGAAAGTGATAGAGGAGGCTGACATGGATGGTGATGGSAAATTAGGATATGCAGATTTTGAAAACATGATTTCCAAGGCACCGGACTTTCTCAGGTATTATTTTAAGAAAAAGAGATTTTCTTCCATACTTCCAGATTTTTTTTTAGGATATCTCTGTGCAGTGTAACACAAGCAATGTGAGACAATAMGTATTTTACTAGAGAGCTGACTAGAGGATGAGTTCTTACCTAGATCAGTTTACTTTTCTAGGGCATATCCCAGTTCTCTCCTAATTTAAGACTAAAAGCTCAATGACTTTTAATTATCACCTTCCCTGCCCCTCCACCCCTGTTGGTGTGGGTTCAGGAAAACATTTTGTTCTATTATCAGCTCAAATTAATATTTTTCTTAAGCCTATAGCAAGGATCACTGCTATCTGCATAGGAATGTGGGTAAATATTGTATACATGTGATAATATACATGGAAACRGATTGATCTTTTTGCTGATGAAATCAGAATGTTTTTTGAAGGACCTGTGTCTTGCAGAATATAGAACAGTTTATTTCTTTCCTGAATGAAATTTCCGAGGAAAGATGTTACAGCGAGTCTACAATAAAGCAGGAGCACATGATTCCTGTGAACCTTGAGAAACATCAGCTTCTGGAGRGGAGACACTCAAAGTTAATGTGAATGCCTTTTATACATTTCAAGTATTCCTTGACTAATCAAGTGTATCAACAGAAACCCTTTTAGAACAAGATACATATCATCATTATGATGAGGCTCAGCTCAGTAGGTATTCTAGTATTTTGTTTACAGATRTTTCCAGCTAAGAAAACATTTTCTTTACACTGCTGTCCATGTAGAAGCTGCTGGGGTCAGGTAGGGTTTCCTTTAATCAATCAAAAGGCTGTGCTGCACCTACAAATCCGGCAGAGAGCAATGATCAAATGTGAAGAATTGAAGGCAGATCTGAAGATTCAGCAGAAGCTGCAGTTTCAGAARTTTCCTGTGCCATGACTGACTTTACTGCTGTGTTGTGGAGGCTTGCAAACTGCTGACTGAGAGTTCCAGGCTGAGGATGCTGTGCAGTCCAGTCATTTCCTGAGAAAGCTGCAGAGAGGAATGTTTGCCAGTGCAGCCGTTGGATTGACTGTCACAATTATTYTTCTTTTCCAGTTTTATGATGTTTTGGGAAGATGAGGAAATTATGAAAATCACTGAGTGCTGGATATTCAGCAGAGCAAGATGATGAGTAAAAAGAGGGATGAAGTRAGAAGTGAAGTATTACAGAATATTTAAAGCAGATGCTTTGCATCCCTGGCTTCAAGAGAAATTGTAACTTCCCTTTCCTTTCAGGTTCAGGAGTTTATCTGGGTCATGGGATTCATCTCTGAAGTTCTCAGGCCTAAAAGCTCTTGATGACATAAAAAAGGATCTCCTTCCACCTCCTAACCAAAACACTGGTTTAGAGCCTCTGACGAGGCAGTTTCTATACAAATAGCAGCTTCTATGGCGATAATAGTACAAAGAAAATAATTTCTTAGCCGGAAAAATATGTAAAGAAAATATTAGACTCTGAAGAATCTGATGTTTCTCATGGTTCATCAACATGTCTTTAAAGCTATGTTGAAAAATGAGAGTGTAGTGGAAAAAAGTCTCTGAGTTGAGAAGAGAATGTGTTGGTTCTCTAGTTTGGTTTCTGTTTCAACCAGAGTCAACAGTTGCAGGGAAAAAAAGTAACAGGGTTACGAGACCACTTTTATCCAAACCAATCTGTATGGAAGATTTGATACCTGTGCTTTACTGTGGTTTACTGTTCATTTTACCTGTAATGGTMTTTTATGTTTTTAGGACATTGTTAGTACTATTTTTCCTGTATGCACTGCATCACTGATTGACATATTTGTAACACTGAACTTCCTGTTCTGAGGAACTTATTCTGATTTTTAAAATACTACATAAATGTTGCATTCTAAAGAGAGAGAGAGTTATTTGACTTCTGGAATGGGATTCATTGAAGTTTAATGCCACGATAGGTACACCAAAGTCTGACTGGGGACTGAACCTAAACAAGCACTCTCTGGCAGCAGCCAGTGCCTGCCAGCACATGACAGACTGTGAGACATGGAACAAGAGTGCAATTCCTGTCGCTGATCTCTTACCCCTCAAAAAACCCAGTTCCTGTTCATTAAGTTCAATTGTGCCATAATAGTCTTGGACACATTACCTAGTCATTTACTGAACCAATGCTTTCCTACATCTTTCTGAATGCTCTATTCACAACCTCTCATTTTATTCTCTTCTGAGTCTTCAGCTGTGATGGTTGTCTGAAGTGATGGCCTTGGGCTGTGTGCAGCTGAAGGGCAGGCAGAGCTGTGCAGCTTCRCTGGGTAATCTAATACAGAGCATGCAAAGCACAGGAAGTGTTTTAATAGCAGATCACCAGCCCTATATACCAGTGGTGAACTGAACTAGCTTCTTACTATTGCAAAAAACTATGAAAACATGGTCTCACTGTGTCCATTTGAAATCTTAAGCAGTTAATCTTCCTTAACATGGAGGAAATAGCAACCCATCAATGTCCAGAGACAGTCATATTTTYGTTGGTTGCATATATCTCCACTTTTTGTGCCCAATTGAATGCATTCTGAAATTTAAACTTCAAGGAAGACCATGAGTCTGATGATTTACACTTCAGCTGCTCAGCAGCTGTGAAAGTGGAACACCTAGGAACCAAAGCTATAGCCACATTGAAAATTATTGCTAGTGAGCAATTGGAGGTGGTGGGTAACTGCAGTTTGCAGGGATTTTGCTGTGAAGCCATAGACAGTCAATATTTCTGAATATCTGATCCCAGAATACCATGCTGGCACATAGTATGTGAGGTTTTTGAAAATGCTGAATAACTTACAAGGCCCCTCATGATTTTAATCTGTAATAAAGGATTTCTTACTCTGTTCTTTACCTTTTCACCCCACCAAAAGCCACCTCTCCACATCAGAAAAGGAGGAAATGTAGGATTCCAGGCAGTTTAGTTTTATCACTGGCTCAGCCATTGCTTGAGCAGGTGATCTGTACTGCTCTGTTTTGTGGGACCGGTGCTCATCTGACTTAAACAAACATTGAGAACTTTCATCCAGCTGTAAATTATCATCATCATCATTAACATGAGATTTGAAGTTCCTGAGGAGGAACATCTTTACTCTGTGGAAAACCTTTGAAGGCCCAATTCCTATAGCAATATGCACTCAGGTTTTGAAGCAGTTTTTTACACATTATGGGGTTTTTTAAGCTGTCATATTTTCATGCCTACTTAACATACACAGCAGGCATTAGCTTTGGCACCATGATCCAGGCTTTGACCTGCTATGAGCTGAAGTTCACCCCCTGTACATTGACTGATTTTCCTTATCTCATCACTCCTTTCTCAAACTTTAACTTAATGACCCTGTGTAGGTTTAATCTCCTACAGGAAGGCTTTGCCAGCTTTGTGCTGCTGTCAGGTAAATGAAGATGCAGTAAAGTCTGTTGCTTGATTTGCACTGCTGTCGTTGAGGAATTTTTTCCAGACTAGAAGAAAACACTGTTGATCATTAACCATGGAAGATCTATGCATTTGGCTGTTATCCCAGAAGCTGGACTAAGCTGTAAATGATAATGACAGTTACTAGTTCAGAAAATTTGATCCCAGTAGTTTTATTTCACTCAAAATTGTTATCATTAAGAAGCTGCTTGTAGTTTAATGGAAGCATTGGCAGTTTGAGCTGGCACTAGCTAAGTGTTCTGTTCTACAAGACTGGTTACGTTTTCCACAGGAAATTGTTTTATAAATCATCCTGGAAGTTTCAGCTTATTTGAATGCCTGAGGGTGAAGCATGCTGTAACAATATGTAATGGGGTTTAAGAGGAATAARGCATTAGTAATACCTGGGAGCTGCCAGAACCAGACAGGGAAACAACACATTAAACAAGGTGATGGCATTGGAAATGCAGTGTTTCTGAAACTTTGTTGGGCCTTTGCCCATCCACCAGTTGATGTGATGACTCCAATCCTACCAAATGCTGAAGTAAGGGAMTCTCTCTTGAAGGGAATGTGCACCTCATAAGACTGTCCCAACATGCAGATTAATTAGTTCTTGAGGACTAATAATAGAGCTAGTGACAAATTGGCAACAGTTGCTTAGCAAAGAAACACTGGAAGGGAATCATTTTTGTCAGTATTTTTCACAGAGTATTTCAGCTGCTTCTTAGGAAAAAGCTAAAACTTCAAAGTCCAAAATGACACTCTGATAAAAATAGAATTCTTTTCCCAATAGATAGATTTCCAGTCATGTGGATTTGGATGGATTTTTTTTAGGAGCCATGCTTAAAATGTTTTCACATACAATGTTATGGATTTTGTAGCTCCCAGATATTACCTGTGTGGGAGCTGAATTTTTAAAAGCTTGGATTAATGTAGTCACTAGACATTTCTTGAATTGTGAACAAGATACTTATAATTCTTCTATTGAAAAAACTCTAGTACCAGTAAATTATTTGCATCACTGTCTGCTTTCTCTCATAATACTTAGGCTGGTGTGCCAGGCTGCTACACAGCACMTCTTTTACTGTCACCCAGATTGAATAAATTCCTAGAGACAAAGTTCCTAGGGACCATGGTGGATATGAAATTTTGTCTTCTCCAAATACACATCACGAACTTCCTTTAGTGAATTTCTGATTCAAATCTAATAGCTGTAATTAAGTTAGAGTATTGTTTTGGTAAACCAAAACCCAAAATGCRTGCATCCAGAGCTCTTCAGCCTCTCAAGTGTTCCAAAAAGGCTTTCTTTCAGAGTAGGCAACAAAATTACAGAATTTACATGCAAAAGTATCTAATAATCTCTTCTCATTTCAGTCAGTCAAGAAAGAAGCTTGCAGCTGATACTATTATGAAGTGAACAGGGTTTGCTGTCTCTAGACAGTGAGGTTTGAGCASAAATTCTTTCAATTATCTCTCCCTGTCCTGCTGAGATGCTCGGGAGCTCTTCTGAAGATTCCTGGCAGTATAAGACATGCTGCTTGCCTGTRTTCAGAGCAAATGGAAGATAACAGTCAGGATCTTTGTCCCAACAAGAGAAACAACTTTACCTGCCTAATTTGTCCTGTTTAGAACCCAAATWCTGTGCCATAGCCAAAGTACCACTGGGAAGCATTTAGCTCTGCTCYAAATCAAATAAATTGTGCAGTTTACACTTGATTTAATCCAGTRCTGAGCTTGGTCCCTGAGCCAATATTTTGATGAAATTTTCTACCATAATATTTCAATCTTCTCAAAGCATCAAAGAATAGAGTCCATTTCTTGACACAGCATCTTCCTTTTTGTACTTTAGGAAAATGTTGTGCCTAGTGACAAATGTGTTTATATCTCTTAATCTTTTTCTTTCTTTTGCAGTACTTTCCACATAAGAATCTGAAGATGTTTCTGCCTGTCCAGCCTTTCTGAATCTCAGGCACTCCAGGGGCTTTTTTTTCCTCTAATGAGGGCTTCTTAGAACTCAGCAGAAAGTAYTGAAATAATTCTGGTCCACAAAGAGACAGAAACATCATGTGATCTACAGGTTATTTGGAACAGTCACATTTTTATCTTCACTGCTGGCCAAGCGCTCTGACAAAGATGGTTGGTTGTTGGATTGGGTTTTTCTTTTTTTCTTCCCCTTTTTTTTTAACAGTCAGAAGCAGAATATTATTAAGGGTATTTCCATATAGTTTTTATATTTATGAATATTTAATACTGCTCTTAAAAGTGCAAAAAAAATATTGAGAGGAAGATTAGCTTTGGTATGTTTTCCAAGAATATTTAAAAGAAAGAATGGGCCTTAAATAATGAGATGCCTCTAACACTGTGTTGTACAGCTGGGGATCTTGCATGGAAAATATCTGAGGTGAAAGAACTGCAGTCAACATCAAGCTCCCCATGTTGAAGACGACCACAGCCCAGGTTTGCCTTTCAGCCACTGAAATGGCAACTGCTGGGTTTGGTGCTTACCTTCAACCAATACTTTATGAATTGTTGTGTCCTTATAAAACTTGAAATACTTGCCTTTTCTATRTGAAAACTGCATACGTGATTAATTTCTTCCCAAGATAAACGGTAAAATTGTGTCCTTATTCTCAAAGGGGCTCCTGCATTTTACTCATTCTATGGGCTGATAATGTTGAATGGAGGAACACGGTCATCTGTAACTCATGAAGAAGTTGAAGAAGCACAGAACTACTATTAAGGACATGAAAAGACATTTTCTTTCTAAACAAGCTATGCAATCTCTCCCATAAAATGCATGAATGCAGTTCTATGTTTCTCTTCCCCCTCCAGCTGAAAACCAGCTAGATTTCTTTCTTCTTGTTTTTTTTTTTTTCACTTCCAGTATTGTTTAGGTACTGGGACCTGAAGACAATCATATGTGTATTAACTACTGTTCTAACACTCAATAGAAGGGCTCTGTCACTTACATGGCTTCTGTATCAAAGTCATCACAATTAAAACTTTTGAAGCATTCTGTTGCTTTGAGAATTTTTAAGCTGAGCACATACTAATTTCCTTTATGATCATTATTCCAATTACTATAAAATTAAATCTTTCAAAGGATGAAAYGTGTTATTCTTATTGATAAAGTCATTTAAGTAGAGAACCTAACATTTTTATCATTTCTGTAGGGATGGTGATGCTTATCTACCTCGGAAACTCTTCTCTGTGGTGAGCTTGCAGGGTAGCTTGCTGTTCAGATTTACAAGCTATCAAGAAAGAAGCAATATTTCTCTAGCAGTATGGTTGTATATTAAAAGTTTCAATGGAAATTTTGGATATTCAAGGYGTACAGGACAGACTTGTCTAAGATTGCACAGTGAAAATGAAACCTGTATGTTAGCAATAACATTTATTTTTAATATGTATTTTAGAGTGATCATGTTCAGTGATGGTATAGCATTTAATGCTTCTGTCTACTGATTTCTGTTTAGATAAAGGAATTGAAACCTGAATTCCCTTACCCAAGTTAAAATTAACAGAAATAAATCCTAATATTCAGTTCTAATTGAGTAAACAGAAATTCAACCCTCTTTTTCATTTTGAGCAGATTAAGTTAGATATATTGGCTGATTCAAACTATTTGCAAGACATTGGCTTTAAGAGAGATTCTGTTCAAATTACTTGCTATTAATTGAAGTATCAGCCTAATTTTTTTAATTGATTCCAAGAGAGACATTTAATCTTGGAAGCCTTGTGAGGTGTGTAGGAGGATGTGATTAGGAKGTATTGTAAAATACCAGATTGCAAGATTCTGGATCAGATTGTTTRGACAAAAAGGAACTGATGCTGATGACAGTTCAGTTCCTTTTGACATCAATATTCTTCTATGTTTTAAGATTGCTATTAGCTAAAATTCCTGTTTTCCGACACTGTGTGTCATTCCATGGTTGCATCGTATTCCCCTCTTAAAGGAAGAGCTCAGTTGCCTTGGAATATGCTCAGTGTGTTGTTTTCTTGTATCCTCCCTGACCTAAATGTCACAAAGCAGTTGAAGAGATGTTTGAGCTTGCAGCCAGATGTTTGACCTTGGAGTCATCCATCTGAGCTGAGAAACAAMGAGAAACAGAAATTAGGAGCTGAGCTGTGAAGAAATATTCCTGTCCACGGAGAATAATTCTTGCAGAACACTGCAGATACCAATGTGTGCAGCTGTCCTAACTGCCTTTATTTTTCTGCCTTGTGTTCATGTACTGTAACAAAACTTGGAGAAACATTGTATGTCCCTGGCGTTTGAGAGCGATTGGTGCASTAAATGCTTCATCACGACCTAGTGRTGGGTGAGTTGTTACAGCACCTGATGGCAAAGGTAAGGGATGATTTCTGAAAAGCTTTCTATTTGCACTGTCTTACTTGTGTGTAGTTGGATGTTTTACGACTGAAACTTTTCTCACAACGGGACTGTTGAGTGAGTAGGAGTTCAGTGTGATGCAGATTGAATCCTGACAGGAGGTACCAAACCAGCTGGCTTTGGGCAATTGTGTCACTGGCACAATCTAACAGATTCACTAGCAAGTGTTTCTTCAACCAGCTTTACTCTAAAAAAATATCAGACCACTTTGAAAGAAACTGAAACAGTGAGAGATTCAGATTTAAAACAGTTTTGGATTTGGCCCAAAAGCAARAKGACATACATTTTGAATTGCRAAAAAGGGTTGGATATGAACAGACATTACAATATTCCTTCAAAAATGGACATAGAATAATGAACACCATTAGCTAAAGCCTCTATCAAAATAGCTGTGTGTGCGTGTGATCTCTCATTAATACAGTTAAAGCAACTTGGGGACACAAAAAGAGCTTGTGAAYAAAACAGTATCAAAAAGTAAGAAATAACCAAGTTATTTTAATTGATCATTGTTTTAAGGAAATACTGTAAGCCAAGATTTGCAACAGCCTGCAGGCCAAAATCTGATCTGCATTACTTCCACATTAATCTCCAGTAACTGCTGACTTCAGTGGAATTAACTCATGACTGTAATTGGATCTGTGTTGGGGAAAGTACTTGAGGTTTTGCTGCAGTCCTTTGTGCCCTCTCATGCCCTTTTAATGTAATCTTGAAATGCTGAATGCTCTTTTCATAGCCAATAACCATATGCTTCTCTTTGTCAACAGGCTGAGTGGTGGAATCTCTTGCAATTTCTTGCAGTCACACAGGAACAGTCTCCTTTCCTTTTCTCCCCAGGCTCATTTTTATCTCCTTGTACATGTTAGAGGCACTTATGGTGAAACCTCACAAGGTGGCACCACAACACCATAGCAAGTCATAACTTCCTTTAACTGTTTAAATGTCCCTGAAATACATGGTGCCATACAGAATCTATAATACCACAAACAAAAAAATATGAAAACTGTGGCTAATTACTGATTTTAAAACTGTAYATGATTACAGAGAAAGTTTTGTGTCTCAACAGTGTATTAGTAAAAATATGTTTTACTAAATTATCTAAAACCGGACATTTATATTAAAAATGAAAAAGATATTTTCTTGCTGAAGCTGTAAAAACTCATATTCTAAACACCTGAATAGGTTAAGCCTATATTCTGAAACAACAGAATATAAGGGAGGGTAGAGTTTTTGTTGTGGAATGGGAAATRTTATGCTTGTCAGCTCAGAATCCTCAGTAAAACAATTTGGGCCAAAATAATAGCAGGATTAAGAAGAGTTTATAATGTTATTGCTCAGTACACCTCGTCTGGGACAGACAATGGAGTGAAATTTGATGAGGAAGGCATTAAAGAYAATAAAATTATAATTGTTCATGTCCTTAGGAAGATGTGTGTCAGAGACAGAAATACACGATGCAGCAAACAGATGTTCTCTTCCTTTGTCTGGTTCATTTTGCAGTTTTGGGTGTCTTGGAGAGATGAGAGTRACACTGTGTCACTATCAAATTCTCTTTGGTGGGGAAAAGGAAGGGACTGTTCTTGGTAGAATTGAAAGAGCATCAGCATTTCAGATAAAAGTGCATTTATTTAGCTATAAATTTTGCCTTTTTTGCCTGTAAGACATTTTACAGTCTGAACTCCAGGTGCAATTCCCCAGTGCCCTTTCCCTCTGACTGTTTCCGAGASCAGYRAGCAGCCAGGTGTGTCAGCCCTGGGTGCTTTGCAGTTACACTGTAGTGACTCCTTCCCTCTGCTCTTTCTCAGTCGGGATCTGCTCAGAGCCAGATGTTTTTGTGTAGAGATCCCTGACTCCTATTCTGAGCATTCTGCAGGTACAGGATCAGAGGCTSTTGAGTGTGTGCTCTCGAGCCCTGCAGCACAAGGCATCGTTTGTCCCCAGCTCTCCTAATGCAGCTCGGGGCCGTATGTGCCAGGGAATGTAGGGCAGAGTGGTTTAACTCTGCTGAAGAGGGCTGTGGGCACCAGGCCAGATTCCTCCTTTTCTAACTGGAACTTTTCTCCACTGAAATCAGTGCATGTGGCAGCCTGCCAGGAGCAAGGCAACTCATTGCTGTGGGCTTAATCACAGCTTGGGCAGTTCAATAGGGATCAAGCTTGCCCTGTGCTCTGCACACTGACAAGCTCTGGGAGTTGGTAGCTGCTGGTTGGAGGGGGGATAATTGAAGACTTTGGTCTGGACCCTCATGTAGAGCTCTGAGAAAGCTACAAGGTGTCTCTGTTTACTTGATGGAAATGGTTTTTGGTTTGTTCTGAGAAAACATTCATCTGTCCAGAAGCYAGATCCAGCTTTTTCATAGGCTCAGTGGTCATGGGCTGTTCCTCACATCACCACAGAGGCAGCAGTGAATTCATGCTGATCATTAGTAAGCTTTTTTAGCAATCTAGTATTCAGGCTTACTTCAATGACATCTAGAAATAAATTGATAATTGCCAGATTTTTCTGCATCCCTGCTGAAAGGAAGTGATCTCCTACTTAGACATCTGCTTGTAGAATCAGAGAATCACAGAATGATGTGCTCAGTTGGAAGGGACTCATCAGGATCATCAAGTCCAGCTCCTGGCCCAGCACAGGACACCCCAAGAGCCACACCAATGTTATCCAAACTCTTCTTCCACTTTGTCAGGTTTGGTGCAGTGACACTTTGTCATTGTGGACTAATAGACTCTTTAGAATAGACTCTCTATTCTAAATAGAATACTGATATTTTAACCAAAAGGTATTTTGTGTTTTCTGAAAATGATGATGCTTTTTCTTTTCTTTATACAGATATAAAGTTTATACAAAAAGCTCTAGATTCAGAAAGAATTCCCTCCAGAAGAAGTTAGAAACTGAAAGACTGTTTTTRTTCTGCCTAAACAAATAGGTTATTTGATGTGTCTATTCACAGAAAGAAATTCAGTTCCAGGAAATTTAGTGAGGCCCTTCATATGTTTAAAATTTTTCATCTCTTTTATGGTGATTTTAGTGACTTCTGTTCTTATATTCACAGAAATAAATTCAGTTCCAGGAAATTCACAGAGGCCTTTCATATGTTTAACATTTTTCATCTCTTTTATGGTGATTTTAGTGACTATTGTTCTTCTAATGATATAACCAAATATGATAAGGAAGTGTAGAAAAAWTCCCTATTGTAATTTCACACATCCTCATAATGACAGTAGCACTAGAATTTGCATTCAAAAATCCCTCTTACTACACATCTTTAAACTTTGGCTTTCTACAGAATTTTCTTGCAGATATCCCTAGTGGAATGACTTAGTCCCATGTGCCTAATTCTCAGTATTTTTTTCCATTTCCAGTTATCTCCTCTAACTGAAGAAGCAGAGGGAATAATTAGTGTCCAGAGATGCTAATGTGTTTTGAGATATTTTCATTCCAAGAAATTCACCAAGTTAAACAGTGGGTTATGAATGCAATTAGCTTGGCCTGATTTGCTTAGATGAGGTTTTTTCCTYGCTGTGATAATTCTGTAGTAGGCAGATATCCTTGGGGGCTGGAGCTCCACAGGAAGGCTCCTATTCTCTGCAGGAGGCAGCCATCAGATCAGGTCTGTCAGTAATATTTTGCTTTATTCAAGCATGGAATGCATAAACAAAATATCAAAACCTGCAAATAATAAATGATTCTGTTTCTAAAGAAATATTAATATGCATGGAGAGATGGAAAACAGATTTACTGTGGTATTTATACTGTTTCATGCTTTATGAGACAGCACGTAGACTGGAAGAAAATATCAAAACTTTGTATGACAGATAAGTGAAGGGGAATTGTGAACTGGTCATTATCTCCAGTATGTCCCTTTGGTTTTGCAGAGCTTATTAAAACATGAATAGTTAATCTGAGACTGCTGAAAAATGCAAAACACCTTCCTTAGTCATTTCATCTGTACCTGACACATTTTGTTTGAAAGTCTGTGCTTTACTACACTAAACAAAGAACATTGGAGTTCTCATAAAGAACACAGGCATCAGAGTTCTCACTCTATTTTTATTTCCTGTAAAACGGTGCAGAACTCAGCTAACATTCCCTCTCATTTGCTTGCTGGAAATGAGGACATTGTGTACACAAAGAGGCTGCAGACTTCCCACTAATGCCACTGCCCTCGACATCATGAGTAAGCATTTGACTAAACAAATTCTGGTAAAGCCAGAGGAAATACATGCAACAGGATCTTCATATGTTGGTCAAAGAGCTTCTTGGAAGAAACCTGAGATTTGTTATATCACTTTGAAAATATCAGGGTGTCCTTTGAAGGTTCACTCTTGTTCATGTCTTGAGCAGAGATGGGGCAGAACACCCAGTGTTTCTGCAGTTCATCTGTTGGATTCACCTGGAGAGTAACAGTGCAGGGAAACTCGAGCCTATTATCTGAGAAGAGCCTTGCAAAAACCTTAACTCAGTAAAATGAAACTGAGGGGGTTATGARTGTGTGATGAAACCCAGGAAGCTGGATTCAGTGTCCTGGGTTTGGAACCCTACAAAACTTCCTACCTTTCCTTATCCTATTTACCTACGATATAAAGCAGGTGGGATTATTTAATTGATGTCTAATCCAATTATCTACAAATGTGATTCTTAGTGGCCTTTAACTCCTCTTATGTTTCACTAAAAAAAAAAAAAAAAAGGGAAAATGAAGGGTATAGCAAAGGAAAGAGAGTCAAGGTCACTTCCCTGGACATCTAATGATTTCTTCTGCCCCCAAGCAGGACCTTCAATCACCTCCACAACTGCTGAGGCAGCCAATTTCTAAACTTTTTTATCTTAGAAATCCATTAYAGGGACAAGAGGAAAAGACAATTGTGGCAATAATTTTAAATCAAGGTTCATAGGTGATTTCATTTTTGTGAATGGGATTTGCTTTCTGTTTAACACTATCCTTCTTTTTAATGTTTGTACTAACTGTGACACTGGAGTAGTGTTGCTGGCTGTCTGTTTAATCTTTTTTTTTACCCTTTTTCGAATTCATAAAACAATTTATATTCTTTTTTTAATGATTTGTTTTAGCTCGCAATAGAAATTTGGAGATTTGTTGTCAGCTTTGATTTATAATTGTCTGTGATGCATAGCAGGGATTTATGATTTGACTGGTTTGCATCTTTTATCTATGAGCATAATAAGCTGCTAAAAAGAGTTTAGACCAGAAAAAAAAATTGTATTCAATTCTAGTACTACTGAGAATGGAATTTTGGCCTGATGTTTCTTTGAATGCACATGGTCAATGAAAGCAAATGAACAGAATAGAAATAGCTACATGAACTTCTGGAATACTCTCACTAATTTGGGACCTGGAGGAGGGAAATTCCTCTCATTGTATTTCTGTCTTCAATCCAACTGAAATACCCAAGTGCAGAGCACTATTAGATGTTTTTAATAGAGCATTTCAAAAGTTCACAAGTAGATACAAGATATTTTTGTCAAAATTTTAGATAGATTATGGATGATGAGCACAAACTGCTGTGTCACCAACTCTTTTTTTTTCATGGGTGTTTGGTTGCAGAGGTTTTTATTTTGAAGGGTTGTATTTTGCCCAGCACTGAACTCGGAACAAGATGTATAGATTCTATCCAGAGTTTGCCAAAAAGCACAGGAGAGTGTATAGACACTGTGAGAAAGAGTCTTTTTTTGGTTAAAAAAGTTATTCCACTTAAAGTACTAGCATTTTAAAAGTCTGCTGTAAGAATAGTGTAATCAARTGTAATTACTGTAATTAAGTTTGTTCCCAAAAATGGTCTTTTGGGGGGGATTATTCCTTTTCTTTTACTTAAGCTTGTTTATTCAGCTGTAATTGCAAATGTCCATCAGTACCTTGAGGATGTCTGAACAGAGAAATAACAARTATCACTCCATACCTTGGTGTAAAATGCTACCAGAAAGCCTTGGTGCTGAGGGAATCCTCAGTGCCAGCAGCACAGCCCTGTGTTTAGGTACACAAAATCCCCTGCCAGAACATTGTACCAGAACTGCCTGGCCAGAGCTGGGTCTGCTGCTGTGTCAGGCTGTATTGTCCAGTGGAACCCTTTGTTCTATCCTTAACTGATGTCTCTTGCCCCTTGATCTGAATACACTTGGTGCTAGAGCTTGCCACAAGTACTGCCCATATCCTACCCTTTTTCCTCAGGTGAATGTATCACCTCTTCAGGAATTGTGTCTCATTTGGGACTGAAGGGTTTGGATTGGCACTTAATACCCTGACAGTAAATAAACCATCTTAGTTGTCCTCATCACTCCTTATTTACTCTCAGTTTTTTCCACCAGCCTTCTCCCAACACTGTTCTGTCAGCCCTCTCTCCTCTCTGCTTTCCTTGCAAAACACATTTCTTGAGATACTCCTTCTCTCACTAAAGGTGCAGCTTCTGAGTGTAGATGTTGCATGCAGGAATTACCAGGTTATGTCAGTACACAGCAGTCTTGTGACTGGGTAGCTGTTCTGGTAAATTCTTGAGGTTAACTCAGTGAAACCCTCTGAAGATTCCAAACAAAAGTACTTGCTGGAGCTGTTAAAGGCTTTGAGTAGGATATCTATTCCCTCCTCTTTGTGAAGAGTTCCTAAGTATCCCAAAGGTCAAGGGAGTGCAGCATTGGTGTAAGCTGGCACTCCTCAGGCTGAGCACACCTGCAGAGTACAATGYTTACTGACAAGTACAACTGCAAATTTGCCATAGAAAATTCTAGAAACAGTGGAGACAGGAGAGCAGTTGTCTAGATAYGACGGAATAATTTTCCACTTACCTTTTCTTAGATAACACGACAATTCAATATCCGCCTCAGTTGGAAGGGAGTTGGGGTTAGTGTGGCTCCAAATTTAAATGTTGTGACTTACTTTTGAATCTGTATTTCCTCAGTTGTCCGTGTGCTTCCTGTCTTTCTACAAAGCCAAAGCCAGGAGTTCCAAAACAGAAAACCACAGGAAAAGCTGCTCTGGTAATGTTTGTCTTGAGCGGAAACAAATAGCAATAGAGACTTCCTGCAAAATAATTTTCATATGACAAATGTAGCCTGGATTCTAGACCAAMTAGTCTGGCTAAATCTCCCTATTTTTAGTTCAGATTATATTAGTTATAGCGTTTTTTTTTAACACACATAAGTGTCTCTCAGTTAACCATCTGTAGGGGTTTTTTCATCCCATTCAGCTTCAACAAATACAATTACCCTTTAYTAGGATATTTGATTTATTTCTTGAAAAGTGATGAATGCACTTGGTATRAAGTTAAGAATTCAAAAATCGAAAGGATTGTCTGGGCTTGTAACTACCTGCAGTCCCTGGGAAAGACAATAGGAACAAGATAGTGAATGTTTTTCAATAAGCCCATGAGTGCAATGATCTGATATCAGCATTAAGCCTCAGCTATGAGCTGTTCTGTCTTTGAAGAAGTTTGTATTATAGTTTAAATGGAGGGAGGGAAGTGATCCACAGCTGCTGTACATRGAAAGGATGTTCAGGAGCTACTGGAGAAATGCAGTTTTATGGTCACACTTAATACAATGGAAAGGTGTCAGCCAGGGTACAGTGTACTAAGAAATGAGTTAAAAGTTCAGGAAAAGGGCCAGAGGGTGACAAGTGAGAGAACTGGCTGGGCCTCTGAAATGTTGTGCTGAAAATAAGCACAACTTCAAACAGGAATGGTCTGTATAACTGCTATTTAGCAGTTGTAATCAGATGTAAATCTAGGTGATCATAGAATCTTGCCTTTTWCTGTAAGTCCCCATTATATGTATATATTTGGTTTTCTGAAGGAATGAAGTATTACATAGGAGTAAATCCATTTATGTAATAATATAAAGGAAGAAATCCATATAAATGGAAGTAAGTTTCGCTGTAAGCAGCTGAGATAATWGTGTTTTATTAGTTGTGTCATTATCTTTGGTTATATCTCTTACTATTAATCATTTAATCTCTACAACATGAAATTCTACATKAAATTCTCTACATGAAATTCTGCTTTTCCTCTTCAACATTCCTGCCAAGCCCTGTAGAAGTTCTCCAGCCATTGGGATCCACATGAATGCTGACAAKMCAACAACTAAGTGCATAGGATTGCTCAGCTCCTTGCCACAGTTAAGTAGTTCCTGCTTTTTTATTCAAAAGGGGTCTAGTTTGACTTTTTCTCCTCTACATGGCTACYAGCCTGCCTGGGTATCTTCACAAGTCAGATCACAGATATCCAACACTGCYATTCACTGAATTGTGTAATTGTTGCTTTTGCATAGTGAAGAGTTCTTGATAAAATACAGTGCAACAACAGCCAAAAAAACCTCAAACCCAATGTATTTAATGTTGTTGTATACTCAGCTGGTGTCAGCTGAGACAGTTAACTGAAGTTAAATGAGATCTTTCCTACTGAATCAGAAACTGCAGCTAAGCTTCCCTCATTCAGAGCTTGTATCTTTTTTCCGTTTTGAGAGGGGAACACAAATGGTGACTGTGCAAGAAGAAAGGAGCACCATCTAGTGTTTAAAGAACAATGCTGGAGAATGAAATATTGCTATCAGTTAAAACAGATCATGTAGTTCTTTGACTGACTTGTTTGYATAGAAGGAAAGAGTATACTCTGGAAATGTAATACTATGATGTCCTTCATGGACATTGTGGTGATTGAGAGACAGGGGAATGTAGAATGACAGACTTCATGAGAAACAGTCATTTGGAATAATATTTTGTCTGTTTTTTTGGCTGAAGAAAAAGCTTAGGAAAGTTTTGCTCATTCTCCACTTCCAAATAATTTAAGTAWCAATAGGCCAAGTCCATTCAGCCTTCAAAATAACATGTGATCCAATATGCAAGTACTGTACATAATCAGACTGTAGCAGGGTGACAGTAGTTTCCWTGGCAGTGACAGTCATGGATAACATTTTTCAGGAACCTGCAACACGTTTGTTAAAATGGGGTAAAAGTAACAGTTTAGGCTACATCTCAGCATGCACGTTTGGATTGACACTGGGTGGAAGAGGAACGGAGAGGGACTGTTGTCTGTAGTTCCATTGTTCTGGAAAGAAAAAAACCAATGGATGTTCTGTGTGAGCTCTGAAAAACTCTGGGGTTCATCTCGAATGGAATTCCTATTTTCAGAAGATATCAGACAAGAGACAAAGTCATTTTTGCTTTCTGTTTTGTGAAAAGAAGCAGTGTATGCTCTCAGCCATTCTAATTTCGGAGCTATGATCTCACTTTAATCAAAAGCACAGTGCAGATGYGCTGCTTGTAATTTATTGATGTTTYCTGCACTTCTGTAAGCAGKWCAGCATGAGACTGGCACAGACASCAGCTGTATTTTCTCTGCCTCCATATTGATAGACTCTTTTTCTTGCATATTTACCTTTTTTTCAGAATAAATGTGAACTCATTCAGGAACCATGAATACCCATATTCATTGTAATATAAAGTCATTACAATTACAATGAGTTAGACCAGTCTCTGATTTTTGAGAGCAAAAACATTTTTATTTTTTACATGGAGCTATTGGCCTTGTCAGTCAAAAATTGCTATTGCCAAAATACTAGTTAATTTTTATGAGAGAAAACCACACCAGAATAAAAGGGAATTTCAAGTATTTTCATGYTTGACAAGCTTTGTGGTTCTTTTGGGAGTATAACCACGGTTTCACTGCGTGTAACACTGGCTTGCCTGTTGCACTRTGCTTTGGAGTTCTGTGCACACCAAAAGCTTCACTGGTCCTGGCCTCTGCACAGGAGAGAAATCTTGTCTTGTCATACACTATTTTTATTTGTTTTCCAGAGATTTATTAGCAACAGAATGTCATCTGTGTAATCTGTGCATCCTGGATGCGAAAATATGACAGGAAGAAGCAGGTAAAAGTATTGYTTTCATTTATATTCAGCACAACTTAGAAATAAATTGCTGTTATTTGCCAGTCCACATCTGGATCTGTTTGTAAAAAAAAAAGGGCATACATGAAAAAAGGAACTTATTTCCCAAGAAGGGGAACTTTCTGTTTACATGAATCAGCTGTGAAATTAGGGGATTCTCTGCTACAAGTGTAGTAAGGAAGCTAAACAGAAAATTTAAAAAGAGAAGTACTGACAGCAAAAGTTTTGAGAATTTAGGATCATGTGATTCTTTAATTTGCTGCAGGACGTAATCATGGAACCAGCAGGAGCCATGGGTGCTCAGCACACAGAGAACAAGGCCACACTTCAGTACACTGATGAGATAATGTAACAGATCAGGGATAAGTGCTGGGACACTTCAACTTGTCTAAATGACTGAGATAAGAAAGTGGCAGCTTCTAAAGAGAATCAGTGTTTGCCTGTGTAACTCGTGTTCCAGCAAATGACACCTGCCAGGAAAGAGCCTGATGAATACTTTGTATTTCGGGAAGAAGATACTGAGCAGTATATATGGAAGAAACATTAGTGACCTGATATTAAAGCAGGATATTAAACCTTCTTGCTGTTCACATTTACTAAAAGAATCCTAGAAGAAAAAAGAAAAAAAATCTAGTTTAATTTGGAATGTTTAACCTTTCAGTAGATCCCACTTACGTCATATGAGTTGATTGGGGAGGTAACTTCCACGCCTCATTTTCTATAACAAATCATTCATGTTTTCCTTCTGGCAGAACTCTGGCTATCTCTTCACCCAGCACGTTTCTTATCAGCAGGTGACACCCAGAGGGGAGGACTTGAGGAATGCTGCTGTCCCTTATGTCAACATCCAAGTAGAACCTGCGGACAACTACACTGAATATTCAGGTGCTTTATATCCTTTATATCCTTTGCCATAGACTGAAAATATATCCTGGCCTATGAAACAGTTAATTTTTAATGAGAAATTAATCAAGGTATTTAGAAATGAGAACAGAATAAGGAAGCTCTGGGGAATTTAGGATTTTTCGGTAACTGAAACTTCCAAATTGTCAAGACTTAGTCAGATGAACCTATTTCATAAATAGAATTATGCTAATAAAAATGTGATAGCAAACATCAGCTCCAAAACGATTTTCACAGCAGACTTTTTGTGTTGTATTTAAGAGTGAGAATGAAAAGCTGTACRTCATTAAACATGGAACGGTCTCCTCCCATTTTTGAATGAACATGCCACATCAGACTGTTTTCTGTGTTAGTACCAGAGCATTAGGCATGTTTAAAGGAAACAGGCATACACTATGATCCAAACAGAAGGAGAAATGAGGTTATGTGTACCTCCCTGTGGCAACTTGATGTCTTCACAGTGAAGTTTCTTAGTGCAGAAGTTCCTTATTAGTAACATCAGAAGTTCCCTAGAGCTCAAAACGTGCTAGATATTTCAGTGAAAGAAAACCAGACTTTTTGCAAGCTAATCCCTGTAAAATACAGCTTTTTACCCACTGATGTGCCTGCATTTTCCACGTATTTTTCCCGCTCCTTCGGCTGCTGCTGCGATGCCAGGCAGGGATAGGATTCGGAATGGGAGACTACAAGAGAAAGGTTTTAATCTGGTCATAGGCCAAGGTCTGATTTGGGAAATTGTATTTGATGCGGTTCCAAAAGTGCTGGAGCCCGAGATCTGCGGCAGCACGAGGGCACGGGTCGGTGCGCGGGGAGCGAGGCAGCGCCTTCCCACGTCAGCAGCGGCCGATTTCCTGGGAAAGGGCCGTGCCGAGGCCGCAGCCGGCTCGGGGCTCGGGG
>NW_026623328.1:634983-699338 GCF_030028575.1 Malurus melanocephalus | reverse complement strand
GCTGCCCGGGCCGGCGGGGCGGGCCCGCACTACAAGTCCCGAGAGGCGGCGGGCGCGGGCCGAGCCGCTCCGCTCCGCTCCCTGCGCGGCCCCGGGGCTGCTCCGCGGCGGCTGAGGCGATGCCGGCGGCGGGCTCGGAGGGGGAGGAGGGTTCGGCCGGGGAGCAGCCCGGCCCCGGCACCTCCAAGCTCTGCGGGTACCTGCAGAAGCTGTCGGGCAAGGGGCCCCTGCGTGGCTTCCGCAGCCGCTGGTTCGTGTTCGACCCCCGCCGCTGCTACCTCTACTACTTCAAGGGGCCGCAGGACCCGCTGCCCCTGGGGCACCTGGACATCGCCTCCGCCTGCTTCAGCTACCACCAGCCCGAGGCCGGCGCGGCCGCCGCGGGGGACGAGCCCGCCGCCTTCGAGGTGCACAGCCCCGGCGGCGCCGTCGCCGTGCTCAAGGTAGGCCCGGGGCGGGCAGGACTCGTCCCCGCTCCTGWGCGGGACCTGTCCCCATCCTCATCTCCGCTGCTGCCCGGGACCCGTCCCTTCGCGGTGCTGTCCGTGCCCTCGGCGCCGGGCACCGCCCGCGGTACCGCCCCGGCTGGCCGGGCTCCTCCGCCGCGTCCGTGCGGGCTTGTGCAAGAAGGAAGGTGCTGTTTCGCAAACGCCCGGGGGATCGGCACTGCCGGGCTGTCCCCGGCCTTAGCTGCGTCTTTATCCTTTACCATTTTGTGTTTGCAGTGCTCCTGTGAGGGGGACGAAATGAGCATGGGCTGAGCGGGTTCTATGCAGTCGTCTGGGCAGAAAAAAGATTTCTGAAGAAATCTGGTGGGTTATGGTTTTGGAAGTAGAGAGGGAGTGGTCGGGTTCCAGTTTTGGGGTGTTTATTTTGAAAAGATCCTGCGTGGCAGGAGTTTGCGTCTAGGCTGCTTCAGGAGGAAGGAAGAGGAGGGAGAATTGTTTCCTGATAGTAGCAGAGGCTGCTTATCGCATTGTCTGTTCAAGGACTCAGACTTTGGTAGGACAAGAGGTAAACGTTAGGATTTTTTTGCATATCTTTCCTCTATTGTTATGCCTAGGAAAGAAAAACAAACGAGGAAGCAATTTTCACTGTATAAAGAAGTATAAAAGAAATTTTCCTTAGTATCCATTACTTTTTATTTCTCTTGAGCATATGTGTCCTTCGAGGAACGTTCTTCTGGATAGAATGTAACTTTTCATGTGAACAGTGTACTTTCTGAGCAACATCCTGAATATTAGAACATAATCCATTAAGTGTTAAACAGGAGAGCTTACGGKTGAATGCTGGAAAATACCTCTTACACAATTAACAGTGAAGATCTGAGCAGTGATAATACCTTCTGGGATTGTGGAGTGTGAGTGTATGAAGCTCTTCAGCATTCTGTTTTGATAGGTGTAAATGTCAAAATAGAGACTCATTAATATGCTTTAGTAGAGAATAAGAAATTTATTTAACTAGAAAACAAATACAGTAATAATTTTAACTATATTTTCTTACATAAAAGCAGTGTAATCAGTGAGTTTGCTTGCAATCACATGTGAAAGCTACCTTTGTAAAGCTGTAAAAGATTTTACTGCTTTCAATGAGTCTGCCTTTATAGGCCGAGTGTTTGTGTTATGGGCATTAAAACTCCAGACTTAGTGTAAGCTTTGATTTTTGATAGTTCAAGGACGTTCTGTTTGTTTTAATTAGCATCTAGTGATTTTTGATTTTTATATGGAAACCTTCAGAAAAATTCTGTTTTGAGGATGCTTCTTGAATAGGAGAGCTTTTCTTGAGAAACACGGGATTTGTGATTAAGACTGCAATGTGAAATACTATCTGCTACTTGTGTAATAAAAAGGTCTTTCAGGCAATATTTTGACAGCAGCCTTGGGKGCCTTCTGCACCCTCTGCCTGTGCATGAAAACACAAATCATACACAGCACTGATGCACAAATGTAAGATGTGGGGAGGTTCCTTTTTTTGATTTTTATTGGTATTTTTTAGTCTTTTAGTTACTGCTCTGCCCATATTTGATGTGTTAATTTTTTTCCCGGTGCACTCTAGGAAAGAACCTGCATAGATTGGAGCTTTCCTCCTGTTTCCCTTATGAGGATTGAAAAATGGTGCCAGTTAAGAAAGTCAAATTAATTTCTGCAATTAGCAGAAAAAGATAATTTTGTGTTGTGTACCTCATATATTGGGRTGCCCTAAAGCAGCCAAGTGATTGTCCATAAAAATGCTCTTGTGTTATAAGTATTTATATGGTAAGTAAGGAGTTAATGAAAACCTTGAGGGATAGTGCCTGACCAACTGTGGCTGTGTCATTCACCAAGGAATAAGGTTTTCACAGCTGAAATTAATTTTCTTCTGTCCAACATCATAGTTCTTTAACGCCTTTAAAACACCCTTCAGCTAACTTAGGTATAGGTAGAATTACAAATTAATTCAAGATGGTAACTGAAAAAAACCAAACAATCCAAACTGTCTCCCTGCCCCCATAATCCAGCCCTTGTTGAAAAAAAAAAAAAAATTTAATATATCAAGAAAACATTACACACAGAGCACGAGGAATAAAGTCAAGTCAAATGTATTCTTCAGCCTGTAACTCACATGCTTTCTTTCCCTCAATTTGCTGCTTGCTCAAAATTTCCACATCTCGTGATTTGGCCTTTCCCATTCAGTATTATAGACTGAGAAGGGCAATAAAATAAGCTACTGGAATTCCAGATTGTGATGATGCTGCTATTGAGGAATGCRTTATTTCTTATAATGCCTCAGTTTCTTGTTAATGTAAGGATTCCATCATCTGGATTGCTCAGTCTTTTGTCAGGTAATGGGAGCTGAGAACTCCATGATGTACTCAAACTTTGTTTCTCATATAGCAATTTGAGAAAAAATATACTGCAGCCTTTACAGCMAATAAAGCAAATTTCAGAGCTGTAGATAACCAGCTTGCCACTTGTGTGATTGTGGGTTTTCTGTACATTTCTAGCTGGTAGAACACAGCAGAAGAGGCTAAGTGTGTGTAAAAATCTCTTCAATTTAAATATATATAATATATTAGATGCCATCCCTTTAGGTAAAGGAGCACAGAAAATTGTGTACTTTATGAATTATGGATCAATTATGTTTGAGAATATTTTCATGGAAAGGCATGCAAATASTGATCCTGTAAATACTTGCTGTAACACAGAATGCTGGTAGTATAATCAAGTGAACATTTGGCTATGTTTGCACAGCAACATCTCTCATTAAAGGGGGAAATAATTAACATTATGAATATATAGAAATGAACAAAGGCATCTTTTCTCATTTATTTTTAAAGCAGTATCTTGTAGTGACACATTTTGCATGCTTCAGAATCAGAGGAGCTCTGGGCACTGATGCTGGACTGTGTGCCTGGTCCCTTCTGTGTGGGTATCTTCCCTGTGAACAGTGGTGAATTGGGAGAGGAACAGAAATTGCACAGACTTGTGAAAGAAAAAAAACAACTTTGGGCTATTGGCCAAGTGTAAGCATTGCAGACACTGCAGATTTTGGAGCCCAGAAGCTTGAAAGCATTGGACACCAAACTTGCTGAAGTGAGTGGCTGAGGAGCAGTCACTGTAATTTGTCATTGCTCTCGAAGGATGCACTGGTGATCAGCGTTGGGGGCTTGAGCTTGAGCAGTTTCACTGCAGGTCCTGACACCTCTGTAATCCAACTCAGTATAGGAGGAAGCTCAGCAGAGAGGGTGGTTTGTTGTCTGAGCTGATGCTTTTGCTTTAAACTTTGCTGGTTAGTGGTTGCAATGCTTTAATTAAGTTGGGCTGCCCTCCAGACAGCCATCTGGCTCCAGATTTGCTGTTTGAGCATAGCAGGAATTGTAAATCTTAAGAAATGCAAACTTTCTGGTGGTGTTCCCTTTTACAGAGTAGCTTGAGGGAGAGTTTGTCTGTGTTCAGAAACGTAGCAAGAGTTTTCATGAGATTTTTCAAAATGTGAGGCCTGCTTGTTTCATTTCTTTGGACTCTTCTTTAGTGTTTCAAGTTGGCAAACTTACAGCGCCAGTGGGTCCAGGTAGAGGATGCCAGTGCCTGGGTGTTTTCCTCAAATAATTCTTCTGTTTGTGTTTATTACGTGTGCATCAGAAGGTGACAGTTTTACATCATTCTTAGTGGCAGACTGTAGGGGACTTTCAAAAATTAAATGACAGTAATTTTCCATTGTTTAAGTTGAAAACTACATAGTACTGTATGACTCTTCACTTAAGAGTGTCTTTGACTCCTACAGTTGCCTGAAAGTTTGCCCCAGGATACTTACAGTAGTTCCTTATTTCACACCACTTTGGGTGACATTCGTGGTAGTTTTTCTTCTCAGAGAAATGCATCCATTAAAATGTTAAAATGCARTGAGGAAGCCCCTTAGCAATAAGTACCAGTAAGGATTTGTTGCTTGTTGTGACATTGATTGGTGCTGTRCTGAAGTAAGTGTTCCGACTCTGATTTGCAGACAATAGCAAAATACTCAGAAAAGTCTTTAGAAGTGGAGCAAGCATTCCTTTCTTTCAGAGATAAAGTGGATTTAAAAATATGCTTCCAAATTAATGCTCTTTATGATTAGGGGAAGAGGAAGATTTAAGTATTCTTTGTGTGCCTCTTGGTTTTGGTTTTTTTTTAACAGTTCATTTGAATAACAGCTCCAAAGATTAATTTTGTTTATACAAAACTAATTTTAATAGAGATTTTCAGAAAGCTCTTTTATTTGTAAATAACTTAGATGCATTTAATAAAAAACTGCTCAAAAGGAGTGGAAAACTCTGTAAGAGAAGGATCTTATACGGGAGGGAAGGAAGGCAGGATTACAGACAMGGAGCAACAGGAGGGTACTGAGTAATTATTGGGAAAATTACTTAAAGCAGGGGGGATGAGGAACTTGTACTGCTTTGCCTTTCCACTTTCTGTTGAAGGATTGGAGCTGCTGCCTGGCCCTGCGTGGAACAACAACATCGCCTGTGCAGCTCAGTGGAGAAAAAAGGGCAGGTGGGAATTGAAAAGCAACAAGGGGCAATTCCAATAAAATCGAATCACGGCTCTCTGAAGGTGACTGTGGAGAGAATAATGGGACTAATTGTGAGAGAGGTTCATTAAGTTCAAGAAGTCACGGGCAGAAGTTAATTGTAGGTATAACTTAGATTGATTGCCAGTGGATTGCCTCATTAGCTGTGTTGTGGTAACAAAGTGAACCACTTGAGCACTGCATCCTGTGTTAGTGGAAGCTCTTTGAATTCTCGGTGGTTTTCTGCTGGAGCTTGGTAAAACATTGCTTTACACGGCCTGTGTGCAGGTGTATCCTGAGGAAGTGTAAGCTCTCAAATTTACCCGAAGTGAAGACTTGTCACTGCCTAAACCTCCAAAGGAAATACTTTTGTGTGAGGTATAGAGGGGAGATGTTTACTCCTGGCAAGAAGTGACTGTAGTCTGTAGACTTGAAGTCCTGCTGCTGTGGTGATCATTCCCAAACTGCCAGAGGTAGCTGCGGGGATTGGCATTTCCCAGTGTCCAGTTCTTTGGCACTTCCAAACCATTCTTTACCCTATGTATTTTTAATGAGGGAAACGGTTTTCTCTGGCTTCCTGTGAACAAGCAAGCAAGARTATGTGAGGCTGATTTCAGTTTCAGATTAGAAGCATCTTGGTTACATATCTTTCTTACCAACTGAGAAAAKTGGATCTGCAGTGTCCTCATGTATCACTGGTTTGTTTCACTATTTATGAATGTCGATTGGATTTATGTATTTTGTATCCTACCTCGTGCATGATGTACTCAGAGGAGCTGAAGCAGCAGCTTCCGGAATAACTGAGGTTTTCTGCTTTAACTTGCACGGTGCTTTGGAGCCATTGGCTGTAGCATGTCATTGATGTTAAAGCTCGTAGAGGTACAAAAAGCCAAATGATAAAATAAAAATCTGTCTCTCCCATTGCTAAACTAAGATTGCAAATTGCAGAGCTAGAGAGAGCACCCTGAGGAAGCATCAGTTCTTTTYTTGCTGTGCTGTTTGTGCTTTGTCTTGTCATTAGCTGCTGTTGGGGCCAAAATATAATGGCCAATGAATCTTCAATTTGATTAGACCAAGATGTTCTTGTGAAAAATGAGGTCAGTTCTCTGCCATTACTCTGCTTTCTGCAGCACTCACTGTATTTCTTTTGTAAGGAAATATGTGGTTTTTCATTCTTTTGCAGCTGTGCCTTGCACAGGTATCTTCATAAGTTGAGATAAACAGAACAGGAAACTATTTAGAATTATCTTTAAAGAGTAAACAGTCATTTTTTTCATAGCTAATGCCACCAAGCACTTGGGAGAAGGTCGGAGGAAGGCTAGCTAAAAGATAAGCACTMCATGTGCTTAGAAGCCAAAGGAGGTGTGGGAGTATCTTCTGACCRGTGTTAACTTTTTGTTCCTCAGCAGTTCGTGTTAGCAGGTCAGGTGCTTGTCCTGGACTGGCAGCTGAGGATGTGTGGTGGAATAACAGTAACTTCTCCGTGAGAGCATGTGCAGTGTCAGATACCATCACTTTTCTCTTCCTGGGTTTATGTATTGTCATTTGACATGYTGTGATTCAAGATGGGTTTGAATTCTTCCTCACTTACTGGCCATTCACATTTTTGACTGTAGTCTTGTAGATTTACATTTATTTTGGATTTTTTTTTTGTTTTAAATACAATTTTTCTACAGAAGCTGGTTAGCTCATGGGATCATCAGAAAATACAGTATGTAGATTTAGTCATTAAAGTAAGAGGCATTGCAATATATTATTCATTTGTTGCTTTTTGCTGGTAAGAAAGCAAGTTAAAAGAAAATAGGAATCTTCCTGAGTGTGTATGGGATTTTTTTCAATAGTGTAGATTTACAGTTATGTGTTCAAACAGTGCTTTGTGTGTAAAATAAAAGATGCTGCTGCAATTTCTAATGTTTGAGTGTAAAACTGAAGAAAAAGAATGCATGGGACTACTCCTAATAGAAGATTTTGGGCATGAGGATCAGAGTATGCATTTGAGTACAAGATGCACCTGGTGCATTGGTGGTTATTTCTTTTAAGACATACTGATTTTGAGTGATGATACCTTRGTGATCTGCTAATCTGGGTCAAGTTTATTATTGCACTTGGAATTAGTGTGTTCATGTACCAAGGAGGAGCAGAGATCTCAATCAGCTCTCTGGTTCTGTGTCCTCCAGGCTGCAACTCGTCAGGACATGACCTATTGGCTGCAGGAGCTGCAGCAGAAGAGGTGGGAATACTGCAACAACCTCGACGCAGCAAAAAGGGACAGCCGCACATCCCCTACACCAAGTGACTTTTCCAAAGGTCTTGTTGCCAAAGACAACCCTGGTACGTTGGGAACTCGTTGTCAGTTTATCCGTGCAAGGCTGGGGTAGAGAACAGAGAGCTTTTCGTCCATCTGTATATCAAGTAACTCTATGTAAACTTTGCATATGCTACAATTACCTAACATTAATGTAATTTTATGTGGGAGRATTTCATATCTCTTACAAAATATGTTGATTCCTTGAAAAACAGATTTTTAGAAATGAAGTAAAATAGAGTAGTCTTATGAGTAGGTTTCATTAAGTACAGCTTAGATTAGGTGAATTGTCCTTTAGTGGCTGCAGTATCTTAGAAAGTTAGTGTGCTAAGTGTCCTGAGATGTAAACCACAGTTTTTAATGGGAATAAGWAAATTTTGCATTCTGAAGTACCATAATTTGTTCCTGAGAAAATATGGTGTGATAGATCTGTGATAAAATGTCTTGCCTTTCAAAACTGAAAGACAGTTTGCACTGATATTACGTAAGTGAAATTCAAACTCTGAAATACCTTTAGGTAAGGGAAATGTAATTCTAGACTAATGTCAGATTTATGAAAATGTCTATGCATTATACAAAGTTATCCTATAATTTTTAATACATTGTGCAGSCTCTTCTGATTTTGTTTTATTCCTGACTCCTTATGGAAATTGATTCCTTGCTGATTTCTGTTATCCATAAATAAGACCGAGTAAAATCCTGTTCTATGCCAAGTTAGGCATTAGTAAGGCTATCTTGGATGTCAGCAGTCTTGAGGTCAGACATGTTTCATCCCCAGACGTCACATTTGGTTGATGTCGCTTTGCTCCTGCTGCAGACCCAGCCGCACTGAGCTCTTGTCACACCTTCTGCCCTCCCTGGTTCAGATCCTGCTGCAGTGTCACCCTTTGACTCGATCTGCTGCTCTCCTTTGGAGAATGTGCAGCTTATGGCTGCTTGCTCAGCACAGCCGGCCTCCCGTGTGTTTGCTGGGGCTCAGCCTGGCCTTTCAGCCACTGCAGGCAGTCCCTGCTGGAAGCAGAGCCCAGCTCCTCCCTTGAGCTGCTGCAGGGCTGACCCTGCCAAGTGCTGTGATCAGCCTTTCCTCCAGCTTAGGTTTTAGTCAGTGCACTTTCCAGAAGTGGTTTGCTGTAGGGACAGATGAGTGTCAGGATAGGCCCAAGAGAATTATTGGCAATGCCAAGTGGGATGGTTTGGGACTGCCTTTCTGGCAGCAGCCAGTCTGCCTAGCAGCTTGTCAAACTACGCTCCAGAGCACGTGTACTGGTGGGCAAAAATCTGAGTGTTGGAAAAGGGAGCAGCCTTTGCCTCCTCAGCCCTTTGTCTTTCTGCCTTCGGCCTCTTGTTCTCTGCTGCACGGGCTCCCCTTTCTTGCTGTGTTTAACTGACCCTGTGCTGAGTAGGTTGAGTTCCAATCTTATCCAAAAGGGAGGCCTTTTTTCCATTTCTGYTGGATTAACGAGTGGGATATGTTTACTGTGTAGTCAGGTGACTTGCACAGCTGCTGGACAGGAGGCAGTGAGGCACCGTGGCTAAATACAGGAAGGCAGAGTAAGGGAGCAGACAGTCCTGCGCTCCTGGCAGCAGAGTGTGGGATCACACTGGCTCTAAAATGTAACTTGGCCACAAAATCTGTTCATTCTTGTTTGTGCTGCTTCTCTCAGAGCTCAGGTACACTGTGAAATGAGCCTGCTGTCACTGCAGCATGTGCAGCTACTGTTCCCTCACGCCTGTTCTGCATCACATCCAGTCATTTAATCACTGATCTGGTATTTTCCTTTCCTGCAAGTCATTGGGGGCTTTCTGGATGAACAAGCTGAACCTCCTTGTGTGATTTAAAAAAAGAAATTACTATCATTATTATGCCCAGGACAAGGAATGTAAACATAGAGTGCATGGGCTGAGTAGGCCAATTCCTTTCAGGGGCAGCCTGCAGTTGAACTGCATTATGTAGAATTTGGAGCTGCATCTAGAGTATCTCATTTTCTAGGACAAATCACAGTGGTGACTCTTTTCATCCACTAAGGTATTTAAGCAGGGATTTCTTTGGGGAAAAATGCAAAGAGCCAGAATCATTGATGGTTGTTTCTTCTTTTTGATCAAGTGCTCCAAGAGTTTTCTCTAGAGTTACGGGATTCTGCAAGGCTCTGGTTTCATGTTGATGACTAAGATATGTGTCTTTTGGCGCTTTTTTCTTTTTTTTTTTTTTTTTTTTTTTTTTTTTGAAGAAGTGATTGTGCATGCAGGGATGTGCTTTATACTGGTGCATAGAAATGGGTTTACTTTGTTAGTCCTTGAGTACAGATGCTGTCACTGATGTTTTAAGTGGGGAAGTAATCTGTCTTCAGTCCTAACCCAGAACTGCTTGCTGTAGCCTTGCCTGTTTTGTCCTCCCCCAATCCTTTCCTCTCCCAATTCAGAAATCTGGWCTAACTGGAACATACACAAAGCTAGATACTGCTTTGTGGATAAACCTTGAAAGGTTTTAAGAACATTCAATGTAGTAAAAATGGGGGGTTTGGTTTTATTTTTTTGTTGTTGGTTTGAGATTTCTGATTATTTAACTTTGTAGTTAAAACATACTTACTATCTTTCCTCTTCATTAGACAGCAACTATGATCCCAAGTTTACTTTYATGTAAGCTATTTTAGCTCAACTGTGTTCAGTTCAAACAGCCATGGTCCAACAGAACTTGAAATTCCCTTTGGCTGATAAGGCCCTGAAGCATCTATTCATAAGAGTCAAGGCAGTGTAACTTGTACCTCTATTTGAAACATGACAYGATACATTTCTGTGTCAGATACCATTTTCCAAGGGTTTGAGAGATTTGTAGCATCAGTGATCTTTTATAYTTCATATTTTTCATCACAGAATGTTCTTTCTGCTTCTGACCTTTGATTCTTGATAAAAGTAACCCTCTGCTGAGTAATTAGGAGGGGGGTAAAGCTTGCTTAAAGATGGTCTTGCTGCCGGGTGCCAAGTGATTGTCGGAGCAAAGGCTGAAAGACTTACCAGTGACAAAAGGGGGCATCATAATTTCCTAGGGTTTTATTTAAGTCAGAGCCCATCCCATGTGTTACTTTCTAATATAAATGCTGAATCAAGTCTGAGAGTGTTGTCAAAAAATGTTTAATCCACTTCAGTAATTTGTGAATCATAGAGAGAAGAATCTGAGAATTGCATTTGGGCTTGTTTAACTTGCCTTTCAGAGGATTTGTGGAAGGCTGTGAACCACTTTGTGCTTCTCTATAATGTTTTTGCTCTTTGTTGTATGTTCTATATGCCAGATTTTTTTGTGCCTCTGCTTGCTGGAGGTACAAAGCACCAGTCAAGGTTAGTGGAGACCCTGAGGTAGCACAGACACTGCAGGTTCTGTGTTTGACTGTGTGGTGTGTTGGAGGCCTGGCTGGCTCGGTGGCATCAGCTTGGATCCTCTGGACTCTGTCAGCTGTGGCTCAGGGCTGGTGCCTGTGGAGTTGTTCTGAGCCTGTGGGGTTTTGCTGGTGTGTGCAGGGCTGTGCTGCAGCTCTGCACGGTCTGGGCATGGGCCCCACACTCAATCAAGTGCACAGGAGAGTTGGGGAATTGGTGTGGGGGTAGCTTCACTTGCTGCCCTGCTTGGCTCAGGGGAGGATGGTAGTCCTGCTGCTGCATAACTGAGCATCTCCGGTCATCGGTTCCTGTTTGCTGCACTGGGATCTTCTGCCCCTGTGCCTTGCTGGGGACCCTTGAGATTCCAGCTATAGTGGTCGAGTTCTGCTGCACCCCGTCTACAGCTGCGGGATTCTGCTTGTGTTTTTGCCCATCTGGCCGTTCTGGGGTTTCTTGCTGTCCAGAGGAGCACCCAGATCGGTGCTTTTCCCCCCTGTGAGTTTGCAGAGGAACTTTTCTCCATCCACCTCTGCCGGTTTGTGCCCGTCCTTGGCCATTGGGAGATCTGAGCCAGCCGGGACCCGCTCCACAGCGCCCCCTGCAGCCGGGGGGAATCATCGCACCCGCCCTGCCCAGCCGGGAGCCAACAGCGCCCCTGCCGGCTGGGATTGGAACTGCACCAAAGGGGAGGCTGTGTCTCTGTRAGGCTGKCACTGGKYTTGGGACTGGGCTGGTTGTTTTTATCGTTGTTGTTACTTGTTTCACCTTGTTATACATATTAGTAAAAACTGTTAYTCCCTTTTACCCATATTCTTGCCTGAAAGCCYGTGATTTTCAAAGCTRTAAYAATTCGGAGGGAAGKGGGRTCCCTGCCTTCATTGGCAAACWCCTGTCTTTSAAACCAAGACAGGGATGGATTGAGGAGTAGCTGCATTCAGCTTCAGCAGAGCTGTGAGACCCTCTCTGATGCAGTGGGTGTGTGATGTGTCTGCAGAGCCTGTGCCAGTGTTCTTGGCTCTGCCAACGCCCAGCGTGGATTGGCACAGAGCTGCCTCAGGTCTGTAAAGCTCACTGACTTGCAGCAGCACTGTCACTTTCTGGATGAATAACTTACAGCATGAAAGCTCTGTCAGTGTTTTTGTGACACTGCTCTGGACTTCTGATAAACCTGAGCTTGTTTTACAGAGGGGTTTTGTAGGTTAATTTAATGAATCCACTTTAGTTTTTACGCTTTATAGCTGCTTAAGCTAGATGAATCAATATTGGCTAATTCTAATAATGCAATAAAGCTTGGAGAGTATCACACAAGTCCTGTCTGTTATCTGCTGCAACGAGATCTCACTGAGAAGTTTGCTATTTGTAAGGTTCATTTGAACAGAATATTTTATCAAGTTATGTTGCAATTTAAAATAAAACCTGAACTACATCACTAGCATACTTAGCATTGTGATTTTACATAGCCACTATTCTTTTACTTATTGAAGGTTTTGCTTACTTTTCTTTTTTTCTCTCTCTTTTTTCCTTTTAATATAGATGTGAGTGCCCTAAGTCAAAATGCTTCAGCAGAGAGAGCTAGAAATATTCTAGCTGTGGAGACTTCTCCTACAGACCTGGTGGGAGAACAAGCAGCTTCCCAGCCCGCCCCAGTCCAAGCAAGTGCCATCAATTTCTCACTTAAACAATGGAGTACTGAGATCAAGTAAGTTGGGAACCTGGGAGAAAGCGTTACCAGGAGATTGGAAGTTGCTGGCCAAGACAATTTCCTACATTGGTGTACAGTGGTTGGAGCCTTTTAGAAGGGTGGGAGGTGATGGGGTGGGTCAGTACATTGTATCTCTTCAAGTAAACTCTTCTGTTTGCTGTTTGAAGGGTCTAAGGGAACATCATTRTGTAGCATCACTGATGTGCAAAAAGAGATCAGAGTCTGGTACAGCACTTGTAGTAATGGCTTTGCTCTCTGAACCCCAGCAGGGAGTTGTATTCTCAGCCACTGCTGCTTTTTCATGAAGCTGCCAATTGCCAGCATTGTAGTAGTCATAATATTCAGTGCACAGGAACTATTTTYAGTCATGAAAATCAAACAATATAAATTCTTATCTTTTGTTTTCTTCTTAAAAGAAATGAAAGCACATGGCAGATTTGAATTCGATGTWGTTTGAATTCCTGAGCAAAAATATGGCAGACCCCTTCTAAACAATGTCAAAACYTTCCACTTGCAATGAATTTATTCTTTAGTATAAATTGCTTTAAGGAAAGCAGTGCCATTGGTTTTCAGCCCCCCTGGTGGGTTTCTTTCTAAATGATTTTGTGCTTTGCTTTGCCCACATAGATGGATTTTCCACTTCTATTTTAAACACATTACAGTGCTACTACAGAGCAGTTCACAAAGCAGAGCTGTCGCTTTGGTTAACCAGACCACTTCCTTCTTGAGCTGGGGGGAAAATTTTCATTTTCATCAGCAGTGCTGAGTTAAACAGATCCCTTTTAAAGCTTTTTTATTTAGCACAGAAATCTGAGAGCTTATCAAGTGGTGTTAGTTTTACTTTTTCTGGCTGTGTTCCTTTTTTACTCTCCTAGTTTTATGGCTGATTGTTTTCCTCCCTTCTCCTGCAGTTCTGTGCCATTTGGGGCAGGGAGGTGATCTGGCAGCCTTTGCAATATGTGTGCCCTGTCCAATGTCTTACCTGGTGGTAACTGTGCCCCCATGTTAGAGGATGGATCAAAGGGTTTCTGAAACTGCAGTTTCCTCTCTTGCTGCGAGTGCATTTTGGATTTATTTTTATTAATTTGTATTAAGCTATGTAAATGTCTCAGTCAAAGCCTYGTCCTTCCTCCTGAGCACATTTATGGTGTGTCTGACAGAGAAACCATTGCTGTAACAGCTGTATTTGCATCCTAGGTAGCACTTGTGACCTAATAATGAGCAAAAAAAAAAAAGAAACATGCTGTTAAGCAATTTGTAGGTACAGTAATTAAAGTTGAAATATGCTTTTCTACTTCTAAAACACATTTTCAAATACTACTTGATATATACAGACATTTAATCTTGAATGTTCTCATTTCCATGCTTTCAGCTATTTTTGAGAATATAGGCTTGGAAACGTACTGAATTATAACAGCATCCCGTTATATAACCATAAAATAAGACTTAAACCCCAAATATTTAAAAATAGAGAAACATTAGAATCATGTGATTGGCTCTTGCATAGCTTGTCCAGTTGTACTTAGGAAAATAAATACTGTTTTCAAATTTATCTATCTAATCTTTTCCTCTTATTTTAATTGAATAGAAAGCAATGGAGTGCTGTGTGAGTGCCCTGAGCAAACCTTTGCAAAAGCTTTACAAAATTCAGCATCAGCTATGATTTTTCATGGGCCTAACAGCAATTTTTTAAAGAAGCTTTGCTRGAAGTCACTTGACTTCTTGTTCTTTGTTTTTTTTCAAGCTTTAGCAGATGGTGTTCAGACAGGCTTTAAATTCTGAGGTTGACTGAGTGCAGAACAGGCAGTTGTGGAGCTGCAGGGTAAGAGATCAGCCACTGTTTGGAGAAGAGCTACAGAGATGCCAGGGGACATTTGGTGATGTTGGGTGCTCTAGGAAATAGTTCCATCATTGCCCAGTTTTATCTGCTTAAATTGGTTGGAAGGTCTGAACAAAGAAATGAGGCTTCATACTCCCAACAGGAATTGTGATTCTTTCTGGAAGCAAATTAAATCTGTAGCATAAATGAGTCTTTGCCAAGTTTGCAAATTGATTGCTGAAATAGTTTTATTAAGAACCATTAGGATTATTTTTAAATTGTAAATATTTATCAGTTCATCAGAATATAAAAATTGTACACTGCATAATGATTAGCTTARRGTTCATGTTGATCAGATGTTACATRTCTTGTRAAGCTGAAAGACTGACTTGGATCATCAAATGAAAGTGTAATATGGATTATTTTCTGCTTAAGATTTGAATAGAGAATGTGGATGATTGAGTGCAAGCGTCTTTGTGAGCTTGCACAGACTGTAGGAAATGCTGAGGTACTAAATATATTTCCAGTTCATATRGGTCGATTTAGAATCTTGCCATGTTGTTGAACWAAGGCTTTACAATGCTGAGCTATKTTAATACTCATGGAYATCAGAGTAGRTACTTCTGATTACATGATGRTTGTGGGAGAGGCTGGGTAAGGTARTCTCATCCTGGGAAATGTATTGTTCTTCTATAGAATKACCTGGCTGGAATTCAGAGGATGCCCCTGAAATGTTCTTGCAGATAATTGGCCATGTTCCACCTTAGAAAAGAAAAACTGCCAAGGAGCCTTGTCATGAGCATTTCAGCTGCAGCAGGTCTCTTGGATGATCCCAAGTTTTTCATTAATCCCAAATATGGAACTATAACACRTGTGTTTTGTGCATGCTGTTCAGTTTAATGCTTGGCAGTTATCTAAAATTCTAAGTTATAATAATTCATCAATAAAGAGATGCTSCTTGTAAATCCTAGCTTTGTTTTGTATTTGCCTGCTGCAAAAACAAGGCTAAAACAGGGGGATGCAAAAGACCATGGCATTAAAGCAAGTAATTCTTCTGTTCTTGGAATTTAGCACTGGTGATAGCAAGTGCTATTTTGTAGGGTATGCTTTAYTTTCTTTGAGCTTTTATTTGGTGTTGGTTTTGTCTGTGTTTTTAGCTTCTTTTTAGTTTGCACTGTTTGAACTCTGAAAAACCCCTAATAAAAAGAACGCAAAATGKAGAGGTCTTTGTCACTTTTTCCTGCTGCCTTTTCCACAGAAATTCCATGTCCTCCTTAAGAAAAGGAAACAACGAAAATCGCAGGAGCGTATTTTATACCTCTGAGGACTGGGAACTGCTGGATCCAACCCCAAAAGACTTGGAGGACTCAATGGCTCTGGAAGAAAAGAGGAAACACCTGGCAGAAGGAAGTAAAGGTAGAAGTGGAGGAAGGAAGGGGAGCATATGCTTTACTTTGTTTACTGAAGTGTACTGTGTTATGTCTGTCTCTAGGAAAYAAGTGGAAGCTTATCTTTTCTCCACAAACCAGATGCAGAGTTCTGTAAAATACTTAAAAAAGATTATTTCCCTATGATGTGTTTGGGGTCCCCTGCCATTCAAATGCAAGACAGTAAAGACAAAGCCTTGTTAGCCACTGTTTCTGGTTCCCTGAGTGTGTTACTAGTTCTAATTTTGTCACTTGAGCTGCACAGTACCAAGGTGAAGGGAAATGCTGAGGTTTGTAATTACTCACTTGAGTGTCATCCACTGAAGCAGAATTGCCCTTAGTCTCTGTGTGTGCAGCTGTTCTGTTGGCTTGCTGCTGCAATGGGAAAAAGCAGGGATGCACATGAAGCAGCAGCTCATCTGTGTGTTGTAACTGGTTCTCAGATTTGACCAGTGTCTGGGGTAACCCTGTCAAGGTGTTTTTGCATCTCTTAAGGTGTCACCCAGGTTATTTAATCTGTTAGAAAACATCCTGTACATGGAGGTGAAACCTTACACTGACTGCCTCTCACAGGAGCAGTGAGCTGTGATATCAGAGATTGCTTTGCTCTGATTATTTGAAGCAAAGTTTACTTGGCTGTAGTTACCTTTTGTTTTCTGTAATGAATTGTAAAATTCTTTTCATGTCTTTAATGAAAAGTGTTAATTTATGAGCCAAATCTTTTATCTGGGAGGGGAGAAGACTTTGAGCTTTTTTTTTTCCCACCAAAGGGAAAAACTTGGAAAATGAGGCATGGTAAACTATTGTATTGAGTGGTTTGAAAGCTAGWCAAAGACTAATGTTAATGAGTTTATTTTTTAAGGAAATCTGAATGCTTTGAAATGCCTTTTTAYTAAGTGAACCGAACTAGAAGAAATTGTTTTATGCAGGACTGACTAGTTCAGCTTTTCCATTTGATTTTGGCCGCATCCCACACAAAGCAAGGCGCCCGTTGAAAGATATGATTGGATCGAGCAAAAACCGGAGCAGCAGCGACTCTTCTCCAACAGAGTGGTGTTCTGGCAATGGCAACAGACTCGTCTCTGAGCTGCAACTCAAGTATCAGAGCCAGCAGGAAGAGCTGGAGAAGCTAAAGAAAGACCTCYTGAGCCAAAAGGTAATGAAGCCTTCAGGCAAAGTGCACAGAAGCAAATGGGTCTGGCAGGTGATTGTGAGTTTAACCTTTCTGGCCATCTCACTGCCTTGACTTGGTTGCTTGTTATAAGATCGTGGTTCTAAACAAACATTTGTGTGCAAAAAGTCTTAAAACAAGAAGGACCATCTTTTACATCTGTTGAAGATTATATTTCTAAATAAAACTTAYATTTGTAYAGTGTTSATTAAACTGATATCTCTATTTTCCKTATTCTCTGAAGTTAACTTGTTCAGTGTCTGCTGGGATCCTGGCTAATAGTCACAGCTTCTTTTTCCATAACCCATACAACATCTTAGGAACTTCTCCTTTCATGTTCTCTGTGTTTGCCTTTTGGTTCTTTCAGTGCTAGTGCAGTGGGTGGGGAATGGCCCTTTTCTCTCATCAGGAATGGTTTTGTAAAACATAGACCTAACCATAATGWGTGTATATAGTACTGCACTCACCTRGTGTTCATGCTTGTATGCCCTCATAACTCCAGTTTATTCAATACCTTGGTTTTAGCTAAAAGAATTTCTACTCATTTTAAGAAGAAAAATATTTTAGATCTTATATTGAGCTGTTCCTTCTACTATTTGTATTTTGCTTTGTGTGAGGTGATCAAAGGGAAACTAAAGAAGGAATGTCTGAGCCCCATATTTATACTCATTTTATGCCTTATCTTTCCTACAAGTCTATTTGAGCTTTTCAGCCAGCTGCTGTGAGAAATCTCATTGCTCTAGTGCAACAGTGCAGTCACGGCTGCTTCTGTTTTAATAAGAAAAGAAAGAAAAAGGGTGTTGTAGGTACTCATTTCTGTGGCAAGATTTTCTAAACAGCCCTTCAAAGACTTCCTTTTTGGTAAAACAGCATTTGTTCTTTCCTCCTTTCATTTTCTCTGCATCGGTTAGAGAAGAGAGCTCATAATTACCTTTGCTTTTTCCATWCTGTAATGTTTTTCTGTGAACTTTTTGGGCTTAAACCTCTTTCTGTTCGTCTTGCAATAGGGCTGCTTTCAAGCAAGGCTATTTTCAGCTCTCAGGTATCTGCTGGGCCAGAGCTGCCCACTAGTTTTCCTTAACCTGTTGTGCCCTTTCTAGGGAGGATCCTTAGCTCAATGAAAGACACAAAGCCATCTGTGTAGGCCATGCATGAGGTCCGAACCTGTTCCAAACTTCCTTTTGCTTGATGTTAGATTTCTAAGCTAAAAAATTTGGAAACTTAACATTTCATTGGATTTTTTTTGCTGTTGTTTTTAATTCTCAGGAACTTGTTCGACTTCTGCAGCAAACAGTCCGATCATCCCAATACGATAAATACTTTGCAAGCCGCCTTTGTGAGGGGGTTCCCAAAGACACCTTAGAGCTGTTGCACCAAAAAGATGACCAGATTTTGGGCCTCAACAACCAGCTGGAAAAGTTAAATCTGGAAAAAGATAATCTCCAGCAGGARGTCAAGAATCTGAAATGTAAAGTTGGAGAGCTCAATGAGCGGCTGGGAATGTTGATGGAAACTATTCAAGCTAAAGATGAAGTGATCATGAAACTCTCTCGTCARCTCAGTGAATGTGAGGACAGCACATCCTCTCAAAGTGGAGCAATCAATTCCCCCACAGCCACCTCTGCTAATAAGGARCTACAGGAACTGGACAGACTAAAAGTAAGAGCATTATCTCTGTCTTGATGCATAGGGCAATCTCTTCTCCCTGTAGAAGTACTTTTTAGTCTGCTGTACTGTTTGAGATCACTACAGTTCTSCAGGACACTCATCAATGGAGGCTTTCTCTGCTTGGAACCTCCACTTTGAGCTATTGTGTGACAATCTAACCAAAACTTCTTCCTTTGGGCCATCTATAGTGCAGGGTCCTGTACTTTCAGTAAACTATTCATTGATGTGGAGGAGATGGGATGTGAGAAATAATCAAAGGAGCAGGAAGGATTAAGGGTAAGAAGAAAATATAAGCATGGAGGAAAGCAAACAGAAAGCGTGGTYTTTAAAATTTTAAATATCAAAAGTGACAGGCAACAAAGAGCATGTGGAATAGCAAAGGGAAGCTCTGAGGAGACAGAARAGAACCTGTTTTACTAATGCTGCTACAGCTCTTACTAATGCTTTATTTTTATCCTTTAACATACCTCTGTGAATGTGTCACAAGTTCTTAATGGAGTTACTCACTTCATTGAAGTTATTCACTTTGCTCAAAACAGGCTTTCCTGCCTTTGGGTACATGTTGTATTTTGAATTTATTAACATTCCAAGGATTTGGAATATAAATCAGTTGTGTTAAATATTCATAACGATAAATCATCTTCTTTCCTGTATATGAGCCTGGTAAGTTTTAAAAAATAAAGTTGAAATTGGAAGTAAGTGGTCTTGGCAGAAAGCAGCCAGAGYTTGTAGGTGCTGGGAGGGCAGCAGCCCCATCCCACAAGCTCAGGTGTCAGAGGTGGTATTTGTRGCCTGGATCTGGTGGATCAGGCAGGGAAGCTTATTGCCAGGGATTTCTATTTCTATATGGAACAGACATGAAACTTGTACTTTTAATGRGGACTGGTGGGGATCATGAAAAGCCAAGAGGTAATGGAAACGGCTTTTTCATGTTGCTGTGGCCTCTGTGGTGTGCTCAGCCTGACTCTTCTCCTCCCTGGCTGTCCCTTGACACAGCCAGCTGCCTTCTGCAGGAGCCCTGCGGGGGATGCAGGTGAGGCACAGCACCACCCTCTGCTCACATTTGGCATCTGTGTTTCATTTACATGAACTCCAGAAGTAATATTTCATTTGAGCCTGTTTTTTTAATTRTAAGTCCTATTAGTAGCTGCTGTTTCTATGCTCTAAGGTGATCTTTGTCTGACAGGCACAAATCACTTTGTTCTTTGTTCAACAGGACAATCTTCAGGGTTATAAGACCCAGAATAAATTTTTAAATAAGGAGATTTTGGAACTTTCTGCTCTACGAAGAAATGCGGAAGCAAGAGAGAGAGAATGGCAGGCAAAGGTCAGCATGTTCTCACTGGGCCATGTCTGAAGCAGTTTTCCCTATTTTAGCTGTAAATCTACCCAGGAAATTGAACAACTTAAAAGTATTAAATGTGATAGCTTTCAAAAAAAGCCCTCTCAATCCTTACAGACCAATCTGTTGGAATGGACTCTTGAAAGAAGTAATTGCTTTGAAAATTGTGTGACCTAGTGGCACGTTTTGATTTATGAGCACAGGCATGTATATTTCTGAAAATACTGTTTCATTGGAATTAATGCTGTAATGATTTTTTTCAAGTGTCAGTGATAGGMTGTGTAAGGATTTGATGGGTCACTGAGTAGAGCTTTCTCCTGAGCTCAAAGATCACTGTGGTTTGGTGAATGTAATTTGGGAGTTTCTGTCTAGGTAAATTGGAGGGTAGCAATGTTGCAGGTAAATACTGAAGATTTCCAGTGCTTGGGGCTGGGAGAAATGCACACATCTGTGGCTAAGGTTAGATACCTGTACCTTTGGTTTGGTAGGGTTTGCTTTTGTTTTTTTGGAAGTGATACACTCAGTARCCAGACTTAAATGCTCTATTTTTGGCACAGAGGTGAGTGTTTACAATTCCTACATGCTATTGCCTAATCCATATGCCACTTCAGTTGTTCCTGTTCAAACATGCACAGACTCAAGCTGCTACAACTCAACCATTTTGTTATTTTAARGGATTTCATACAATGCAGTGATAACTAAGGTTTGCTCAGATTTTCTATATGAGAACATATGTGTGGTAGAAAACATCTGGTCTACTGTGCTGCCTTACATTTCCCGGTGTTACAAAAATGGGAAAGTTAAGCTGAATGTTCTTGGCTCAGAGGTTTCTGAGTAGCATAAACCAAGAGAATAGCATTGAGTCAGATTTTAAAGGAAGTGTCTGAGGATTTATCTAATCTATTGTTTTCTGCAGTATACCAGCTTGGAAGCCAAACTCTGCCAGATTGAAAGTAAATACTTGATCTTGCTTCAAGAAATGAAAACTCCTGTTTGTAGTGAGGATCAGAGTCCTGCTCGTGAGGTCATCACACAGTTACTGGARGATGCCTTGAAAGCAGAACCTAGTGAACAACCAGAACAAGCATTTTTCAAACCACACCTGGTCAGGTCAGAAAAACATTTAATAGTGGTTAAAACTTAGGAGCTACAGAGAGTGGCTTTGATGTAACTTTACTCTAGGAACTTGATAGCTTCAGGGCTACTGAATATATTTTTAAAGCCTTTTCTCTTTTTTCCTCTCCATTTCAGTGAATATGATATATATGGTTTTCAGACAGTCCCAGAGGATGATGATGAGGAGAAACTAGTAGCAAAATCACGAGCTTTGGACTTGAGATCACTTTCACTCAGTGAAAATCGAGAGATCTCCACAGGAGTGAAATGGGAAAACTACCTTGCAAGCACAATGAACAGAGAGATGATGCGCTGTGTGGAGCTGAAGAACCTGATTCGCTCTGGGATTCCACATGAGCATCGCTCCAAGATGTGGAAATGGTGTGTCAATCTCCACGTTAAAAAATTYAAGGACAGTGCTGCTCCTGGCTACTTCCAAACCTTGCTTCAAAAAGCTCTGGAAAAACCAAATCCTGCATCTAAACAGATTGAGTTGGATCTCTTGAGGACTTTGCCAAATAACAAACATTACTCCTCCCCAACATCCGAAGGGATCCAGAAGCTGCGAAATGTGCTGCTGGCATTTTCCTGGAGAAATCCTGATATAGGATATTGTCAAGGGCTCAACAGGTAAGATTTTGATAATCTTGGGTAATAACTGTGCAGTGAAACCCTTRATGAGCCTTTCAGTAACATGGTTTTGAACAGCAGTTTGCCTTATGAGTTGTATGCTCAGAATTTGTAATAAAAAAAAATTTTAACATGTTTTAAACCAATGAAAAAAGCAGATAACCTRAATAATGAATTTTGTAAAASCAACTTRGCARCAAAGCTGTSACTGGAAKTAACTCATAAGAAATGGACTACCTAAATGTAGTTTACTTTGTCTTCATATCAGTTGTAGGGGATTGTGTTGCTTTTTCGTGCAAGAAGTTGTTTTTCCTTTTTTAAAACAAGTAGAAATAAATGCTTGTAAGCTTTCTTTGTATTGTTAAGGCCACAAATTTCAGCATTTCTCTCTTATGTCTTCAATCAGAATTGAAAAATTCAATGGTGATTCCTGTGTTACAATGGTATGAAAAATTCTGATTCATTGCAATTGATCTTTCCCAGAATAGCTTTGCTACTTGGAGATGTGTAGCAAAAGAAGATGAAGCAGATGTGCCTCATCYCCATGCTGTAATATTATAGATGTCTATTTTTGTACAATTTTTGTACTAAAATAGGATTTTAAACTTAGGGCAGCTTTGTCATCTGAAATGGCACTGAAGAAGTAGTAGAATAGAAGCAGTGACTAATGTAGTAAGAGTAATAAGCCTGTGGTGGTAGCAGTTCTAGCAATGTGGAAACCTCACCCTMACACCCTGTGCAGAATAAACATCTTTGTAAACTAGACTCTGTCTGTGTTTAGAGAGCTCTTAAAACTGGAAGCACCAACAGTAAAAGGAATTCTTAAAGCAAGCCTTTGCCTTTATCTGTTTTCTTATTTAGCTGAATAAAAAATACTTGGTGTGGTTGAGAAGGTATGTCTTTGCTCCATCTTAAACTTCTCTARCAGTTTTGCTGTTTGTCAGTGCTCTTCTGTTCATACATTTATCTTTGCTGAACAAAAACAAATATTTTAATGGGTCTTAATGTATTTTGTGATACTATGATAAGTTTTTCTCCAAATAATAATGTTTTTCAGGTTAGTAGCAATTGCACTTCTGTACTTGGAACAGGAAGATGCTTTTTGGTGTCTAGTAACAATAGTGGAAGTTTTCATGCCTCGTGATTATTACACCAAGACACTGCTGGGATCCCAGGTATGTTCTCTGCCAGGATGGTGCTGTGASCTGCAGCCAGTTAACAGCATTCCTCTGCAACTGTCCAATGGGCCTTTTTGGGAGCAGGGGGGGGAGAGGAGTTTTCAGGTGTGGGTTCCAGGCACCTGGGCCTGTGTTTGGACAAGGACTCCAACACTGAGATAGTTGTTCAGTGTCCTGTGGGAGCTGCAGCCCTCAACTCCCTGCTCATTATTTGCTTCACAGCACTGAGCTGTTTTATCATTTCTTTCCTCGCTTTGGGGGTGTGGTGGTGCTGGGCTGTGTGGGAGGGCCAGGGTGAGGATGCATTTGCAGTGCTGCCCCTGCAGCATTCCTGTTCACGGTGCTGCTCCTCCAGCCMAGTGGTTCCCAGCATGTTCTCTGGTGCCCTGCTCCTGCCCCAGTGCAGCACTGCTGACCTGCAGTGGGAGCACAGCAGATGGGTGTGAGGAGCCCTGTCACACCCAGGGCTGGGTTGGGAAGCAGACAAGGGCAATGTGCAGCAGGGTGGATGCTTTGGAARTGTTACCTGGACAGCCCTGGGGTTCCAGGTTACCTCTGGAAAAACCTGGACTTCCAGATTGGTAATAGCCCTGCTTTGGATGATGTGTTGGAGAATGGGAGCAATAACACCCTCTTTGTCATCTCTTTAGGTCGATCAGCGAGTATTTAGGGATTTGATGAGCGAGAAGCTTCCACGACTGCATGCTCATTTTGAACAATATAAAGTTGATTATACTCTTATCACTTTCAACTGGTTTCTTGTGGTGTTTGTGGACAGCGTGGTTAGCGACATCCTTTTCAAAATCTGGGACTCATTCCTCTATGAGGGACCAAAGGTGAACTGAATGGGCTAAGTTTGTTCATTTGTTACCTGCTAACAAAGCACTCTGGTGTTATTGAGCATGGGGCTGGAGGAAGGCTGTTTTGCAAAAATCCTGTCAGTTAAAATCACTGGTAGGAAAAAAACAAGGGAGGAAATGTGCATAAACACCCATTCAGAACATTTTCCATTTTATCTTTGTTCTGCAAGTTAAGAGCTTGAGTTACATGGAAGAATTTTAAATGCAAATATTTTCCTTTTACCATCCACCTTTTTCTCCCCTTTGAAAAATAATGGTGTAGGCAGAGCTGTTTACTTCTATATGCAGCTGTCAATCAGTTTTGAGTAATTATCTCAAGATGAGAGCTACTCTTAGAAAGAAGAAAGCTTAAGTGAAGGAGTCAGAAGTATTGAAAAATTTAAAAAATTCAATTAAATTTTGAAAAAGTAAGTTAAAAGTACAAATTAGTTGTAACCAAATGCTAATGTTTAGCTTGTCTCTCCAGCAAATATTTGTTTTATGTCTGCAGACTTGTAAACATCAAATGACAAACAGAGCCTCTTGGGGCTCTTACCTCATAAAATTAAGGGAGGGCTGTGAAAGATTTATCAGGTATTGCATACCTGTTGAATTGGAATGACATAAAATCAGTGCAGGAAAAAAAATCGTGCACTAAAGTAGATGCTGTAGACAGCTGGAGAGAACAGGTGAGCAGTAAAGTAAGATGACAAAAACTGTGTGTAAGCTGGATTTCTTGTTGGCCTTGGCTGGGCATTCTAACACGGTGATATTTTGGCTATGTTTGTTCAGATCAGTTAAGCCTTGGTGTTTTATGAATGCAGCCAGGTACAGACTGAGAAAGTTCAGAACTTACTGAAACCTTTTTGGAGTGAAGGAAAATAATACTTCTTCCAGCTCATTCCAATGCTGATGGATAAACTGGTATCAGAAATTCCTTCAGCATCAGTCTCTGCTTATGTTGGGAGAATTCAGGGCATTGGAGAACAGCCTGTTTAAAAATCAAAATTTAAATTTAGCTGTGAAGTAACTTAATAACTGCATTCGATAAACCCAGCAGTCTTTGCTACAGCTGAATCTGGCATTAAAAATACAAAAAAAAAAATTGAATGCTGCAATCTCAATCTTGTATTTTGGATAGATCTGCAGAACACCTTATCTTGGTTACAGCCCACTGCTGTATTTGGCAGCTTTGGGAAATAAGGGCTGGGACAGGGAAGGGAGCAGAGGGAGATGTGATGAGAGAGCTCAAATGCAGCCTRTGCAAGGGTCACCTTTCTCCTTGGAATTTAGAAAGATGATAATGGGAATCAGTGCATTCTCTGTATTTACAAAGTACCAAATACTGCATGTATTTTTATCAGGTAATATTCCGATTTGCCCTGGCACTTTTTAAATACAAAGAAGAGGAGATGTTAAAGCTGCAAGATTCGATGTCCATTTTCAAGTACCTTCGCTATTTCACGCGCACCATCCTTGATGCCAGGTGGGTAACTCACACTGGGCTGGCACTGAAGGACTTGTAGTGGGCCACGGGAGGTGGCTGTGGCTTTGGTTTTGTTTTTATCTAGATCCTAATTCAGACAGAAAACAACTAGATATGCAACTAACTGCTAAGATTTGYCATGAGCACTTTTATCCAGCAGAGACAAATCAGAAGTGATGAAAGCTTAAATAGTAATTTTAAGGTGTGAAACAGATTATCTTGTTTAGCTGTTGCATCATGGTAGCAGCACATCAGAATTTCAGCCATAGGTGAAGTTTCCCCCTGCATTGCAGATGCAACTTGTTAGTAAAATGTTTTATGATAAATAAAAACACATCCTGGCTTTAATGCACATCCTGGCATTAAAAATGTGAGCCATGTTCCCTAAGGCTTAGGACTCTTATGCATGATTAATGCACAGGCTGCTGCCACATTGCTCCAGCTGACTTTAAGATACACTTGGAAGCAGAGAATAAATACAAAGTAGAKATTCTTCTGTTCTTCAGTCCTTGCATAGGACTTACAATTTGTACAGTAGGGTTTGGTGGTTTTAGGTTCCTGGTTTCAAGACTGTAGAGCTGCAGAATAATCTGGAAAAGGAAAGTCATATTGGGATTGGTTTAATGCCTGAAAATGTTTTGCACATCTTCTGAAATCACCAATTTTCAATTTAGTGCAAAACCGTATATTGAAATCTGAGATGTTTGTTTTTATTGTAATAAATTCCACATAAATTTAGGGTTATACTTTGACTCCTGCTCCAAGAGCTTATTATTTTCACTTCTTGTGTTTCAGTTTTGACTGTTAGACTGTTGATTGTTAGAGAAGTTAAAACCAAATTAACTTGTGCTTGAAAGGGTTTGCTGGGATTGATGCAGAGAGAAAGAATTTTTCTGTTCTTAACTAATTTGAGCAAAATTTTGATTTCATCAGAGGTGAAGATTTGGCTTTCCATCCCTTTTCCACTTATGAAAATCATGTCTTGATTCTACTGTCTAAACTTTCTGGTTCTGAAATAACCTATTTTAAAGATTTCTARTATTTCTGAAAGACATCTCATTTCAGTGTTAACAAAATGAACAAGTTAGGGATCAYTGGGAGATGGGGAGTTCAMGTAAGGACAGAATTCAGTACATCCRAGATATTTGTAATACAAATATGCTCTGTGCTGATCTGCAAGTCTCTGCKTTTTGGGGTTTTAAAAGTGGAAGTTGTGGTGTAGTGCCACCTAGGGAATATGGATTTCCCTGCTAGGTCTGACAATACAGGATTCAAGCTGCCTTGTTTCTTATTCTGCCATGTTTGTACAARTTTTATAGCATCAACATTTGAGCAGTTCAAAAGCATGTAGAATGAGGTCTTTTCTGATATGGACAAGAAGCTATCTGGTTGTAGAGTTAAAATTCAGAAATATTTATGGRATTCTTGGATGTTCTCARTGGGTTAAAAATCATTCTGCACRGCRTTTCTWAGTGGAARCTATAGTRAGAGGTCTCTACAGATGCATATAAYTGTATTCTAGGTGCAGGATGTCATAGTTGTGTTTTTCTACAGATGCATAGCATGTTGTGCACAGGTAGAAAAGCTGTTGGAATATGTTCTGTGTCGGAAGAGCAGGAAATCGTTCCTTGACCACTAAAAAATACAAACCTAGCCTTAAATAAACTGTCTGAAAAACATTTCTTAATATTTATTTCTGATAATTCAAATAGAATAAATTAAATATTCTAGCTCCTCTTTTTTCCTTAGTAAACAATGAGATATTTTAGGTGATAAAGATGTAGTTAACTCTTTGGACTGATTAGACAGACCAGTGGTGGGTTTGCTGGGGCTGAAGGATGGTGTGAGGCAGCCTGACTCTGGAAGGGGGCTGGATCCTCTCTGGTGCTTTSCTGTGTGCCCTGACAAGTTTGACTTGACACTGTTCCAAAGATCTTTGTGCTCCAGCCAGCAGGATCCCAGAGCATTCTGACTGTACTGGAAACTTCGGCTTGTCCATGTTCTGTATTGTCCTTATCCTTGGGTTCTGTATTATCCTTGTCCATGTTTATGTTATCCCAGGCTCTATCTGGTCTCCTCATTTTCAGGGTATCTTGGTTAACTGCAGAGCTGATYTGGGATTGAAGGATCTTCAGTGGGTTCTCTGGAGGGAGTTACCCARTCTATAACAGGGYMCTGGATGTACCAAGTGTTCAGCRTAGCCCAGGGTGCTCTCATTACCCGAGTTTATGGCTTTGCTCAGATCTGTCAAGGCCACGATCTCTGTAGCATTATACAGAGTTTGGAGGTGGCTTTAGGAACTCCTGAGCATTTGATATCACTKTATTATTTGAAATAACCTTAAGCCTGAGTGCTTTATAGAAATTCCTTGCAATATTGATAACATCTGAGACCTGTCAAGTGTCAAAGAGACCAGCGATATCTGCTATATGATAAAAATCAATATAGATGCAATCCAAAACTGATTTAAAACCCCACCAAACATGAATGATTGTCTTGTAACRTTGTGTCATCTTGCAGGAAGCTGACTTCTATTGCTTTTGGAGACCTGAACCCTTTTCCCTTACGCCAGATCAGGAACCGCAGGACCTATCACCTGGAGAAAGTGCGCCTGGAGCTGACGGAGCTGGAAGCCATTCGCGAGGATTTCCTGCGCGAGAGAGAGACCTGTGTAGAAAAAAGAGACCTTATTAGTGATGATGAGGAGGATAGCTGAAACTGCTTAATATAAACTGTTCTTTGGGATCGTGACCAAAGTGAGTTAACCTCCAAAACACTTTATTAATCCTGTCAAACAGAATGTAAACTAGTTGCTTTTGGAAATATGCAGGACAGATTTCCAAATCCCAGCACTTTCAGAAATACCACTTTGTATGGAGGCCAAACACTTCTGTTTACATTTATGTTCATGGAATTATTTGTAGAGCACTTAATATCTGTCTCAGTTTAGTCAGTCAGTGGAATTGATGGTTGTTTTCCCACACTGCACCATTAACGCCTGGATGTGAAACAACAAGGAAAGTCCATGCTCTGTTACATTCATTGCCATTCTGAGTTAAGGGTTTTTTGATGTAACCGTGTCTTTTGTAGTGCAGGGTCCATGTGAGAGGACATAGTATTTCTTGGATTCAGGTTGGCTCAATCTAGCCATTCTTGAGGTCATTGACTAGAACAGCAAGGGATGAAGCACAGGAAGAGCTCTCACGTTCCTTTGTCTTTTCCTGAAATGTCATGCTGTGGATCACCAAACAAGACACTTGAGTACAGGTATCTCAAGTAAAGGTAAAATAAGTATCTATTTATCACTGAATGTTGAGTGTGTACTGAAACAGTGGTAGCAAACATCATTTCTGCTTTTCAGGACAGCTGTGGTGATAAACATTCTCATTCAGGCAAAGGAGTCTATAGGTCAAGTTCTGTTTAGTCCATTTTATTTCCATTCACTTTTTTGATTGCAATAGCTCAAAAAGATCACAACCAAACTCCAAATATTATGGAATAATGGAGTTTGTCACAGGAGTACCATGCTTTAGTAGCTATTTTTGTCTATCTGTTGAAGTTTTGTTTTGCTGTGTTTTTTTTGTTTCTGTGGGGTTTCTTTTTTATTGTTGTTTTTTTTTTCTTTTTTCCTTTTGTTTTGATGCTTCTTCCTATTTAGGACCTAAGGTGAAATCTTGCTCTTTAAGAAGAAGCACAGCATTCTTTCTGCATGATTGTATAACTATTGTACAATAATGGTCATGACAGGGTTCATGAAACAAATATTTATCAATCAGTGAAAGGAACCTAAGGGTCCCAGCCTGCACACAGGAACTGAAGATCCTTTCCCAACAGAAAAATGCAATATTCTCTTAATGTGCTCAGCTTTACTCTTTACTGTGAGTGTTGGATGCACATCCTGCAGACAGCTGTAAGGAACAACACCTGGGCTGCTCAGCTGTAGTGTTTCTGCTGTGCAAGTGTGACTGGAGACCATTCTCTCTCATTTGCTGACTAGCAGTGCTCATGAAAGTTGTGGAGAGGAGGGTTTCTTTCTTATTGGCTGTTCTCTGGACTTTTGCAATGTTTGTTTTTTCTTGAACCATTGGATCTTCAGAATGTTGGAGTGACTATAATGTGTCATGACAAAACTAGGATTCAAATACTTGGCAGCAAACCTCTGAGCTCTGGGGAAGTAGTCAATTGGCAAAAAAACAAAACTAGTCATTCGGAAGAGTCAAGTCCATCAAGCTTGTATTTTGTGTGTTTTGTTTCAGTCTTCTAGAGGTATTAGTACTTTATTGAGTATAATCATGTAATCATTTTGGTCAACTTAACCATGTGCAGAGAGAAATCCTGCTTCTGTTCCACAGCACTTTCTATTTTATTTTAGAGAATGTAGTTGTAGCCTTCTCCAAGTAAGCATATTATGTTAGTTTATATGGAAGGGAACTATTTAATCAGAGGTGAAGTTGTAACTAAGAGGACTACTTTTGATATAAAATCTATGCTTCCTGTRTAACACATAATTTTTACTTAGTCACCAAATCCTTGCCACTGAGGGACTGATGGTGTGATCMTCTTGATTTATATGTTCCCAGTCTTCTAAAATATCCCCTACCTTGTCTATTGTAAGCAATAATTGGGAGTTTTTTTAATTCCTTAGTTATTCTTTGTGTACTGGAGGGCGGGGTTTTGATATTATTGCATGTACTGTATTCTTTTTCTACTTACAATCAGTATTTGAATACAAAAATGGGACCAGGTTTTCTAATTTTCTAATTGYGCTGTCTTGGTTTTGAAAGAGCTGGTCTCTAAATCAATCTGTCATGTAGGCTTTTTGTTTGTATGTTTGTGTTACGGTTGTTTGAATGTTGTTTTCAAGTGTTAAATGAATTTTACGGTGAAGATCTTCCTTTCAGTGACCACAATTGAAATACTAAGGTGAAGAATTTAAAGGTTTGTACCCACTGTATTTCTACAATCTGTTACTCTTTGACATTGAGTCTTCAGTATGAGTTAGTCCTGTGACTTCAGGTGATATTTTCAGACTGATTCCATTGAAGTCTTTGGGTTGGGAAGATAAAAGTAACCTTAAGACAGCTGTTCAGAAAGTTCTTTAGCTTACTAAACACAGCCTGCAATGTTACAAAACCATTTTTKTTGCAGTTGTGCTGATGGTTCAGTTTGTCTATTGCTGTGTTTCCTTCTATTAAGCTGATATCAGTTGTTCAGTAAAACCAAGTAGCTCTGTTTCTTYTGCCATGGTGTCACTGTTATCCATGAATGTTAGGAACCCTGTACAAGTTGTGCTGTCTCAGGGTATTTTGTCAGCTTGCAAATATTAAAGGAGTTGATTCTGTTATGTTCAAGTTTCCAACGAGCTGTTGGCTTCATTTTGTTAAGCCTTGTTACTGATTTAGTGATGGGTTAAAAGGTCCAAAAATTGCAGAGTCTTCTCACCTCTGACCACTAGAAGTCTCCATGGAACAAAAATGAGATGCATATAACAGGAAGCAACATCAGGGGAGGCTTGCCTTGCTTGCTCTTGCAAATGTCTTTGTGTGACTTAGTTTTCTAGTGGTGCTTGATCTGGTAACCTTGGAGAGTGGTAACTCATTAGGGACATGCAGGATACACAGGCAGTATTTTAACCTGATGAAACCAGGCCAAATGAGTGTGTCTCAGTGGTCTGCCAAAGCTGAACTGCATGGAGAGTTTGAGTTTGGGTGTGAACATCTGAAGTGGTGCATGAGGTTTAACATTCAGACCAGCCAGGTAGTGGCCAATTGACCAGTTCATGCAAATAATGACTGCCAAGATGATATTTAAACTTCATAGCCTTGCACATATGTGCAAAGAGTTCCTCATGCATGGTTCCCAGAATATGTGATGTAACCCAGACCACTGAGTTGCATCTTGCAGAAAATTCCTCCATCTGAATGCACATTTGCATGGCTTCATGGTGAAACTTTTCATTAGTTGTTTAAAATGGTCTATTATCTTCTGTTAAATGGGAAAAAAATGGGTCCATTTCACCTCTAGTTATTAAAACTGCACAGTATTTCAGCTTTACCTGTGTACAGGTAATGTTATCATCCAGTGTTATCACATTGTTTGGTGTTGTTCTTTTTACCAGCTATGTAATCAATAAAAAGGATTTTTCTGTTGCCCTTTAGGTGTCTTCTGTGAGAGATTCTCCCTTTCCCCTCAGTCTTTGTATAMATGATAAGATATTTCAGCAGAAAGGGAAATACTTTTTTTCTTCCTTATACAACATCAGAAGCTAATGAATGGTCTTTAAATTTGTCAGAGTTGTATGTTCAATCACTTAACTGAGAAATGGAAAATTGATTAAATTAATGAAATGGTGTATCCTTTTAAGTGACTGTTCCCCTCAAGTGCCATGTTAAAAATCAGCAATATGCGGTACAAGAAATTTGAATTACAAACATAAGTGATGTTACTGTCATAAAGATTGATGTAAAGAAAAAATAAATTGTTTATTACTTTATAGATTGCTCTGGTTCTTCTTCCTTTTTTTTCCCATAACAGATGGAAATATCTGCAGGTGCCATCAGAACAAGCCAGTAGTAGAACTTGTATTTTTGTCTGATAATGAGGTCTGAGAAAATCAGTATAAAGGAACATGCATGTAAATTTGGCTTTGAAGCATGAAGATATGAACCATAGACATGTTGCATGCAGGTGATGCTGTCTGGGTAAACTTGTGGTTGGTGTCCTTAGTTTCTTGGGAGAAGAGGGGAGGGAGATAAAATTTGCGTAAGCATTCACAGGAATTCTGAGTTCACACAATTCTGAAAAACATTTGTGTGATAGCTCCTGACACCAAAAGCTTCTTTGAGAAGCTTGGTACTAATGTTCTGCCACAGTCTTTTGTAGTCAAATAAATAATTTCAGCTGTTTTGAAAATTTAACCGAGTACTCAATTAATTTAGAAATCCAGTCTCAATATCTGTATTTTAGATATGAATTTTGCATTTTGGAATTGCTTGATTCCCTTAAAGAGGCTTGAAGTACCTCAGCTACTTCAGAYATGCAACTTAATAGCTAAATGTTTGTAAGGGAGGAGAAAATAAGAGGTAGGACATGAYTGTAATTGCATGTCCAAGCATATCTTTCATAGCAGAGGTGAATAGTGCACAGTTGTTGTCCTCTGGCTCTGCTACAGAATGGCAAGCTGTTGGAATAGATATTGGCACAGCTGGAAATCTGTTCAAAGGGGTTGCAAAACAGGATAGACATCAGCAACTGAGGCAGAACATGACTGTGGCCTAAGGACCTCCTGTCCTGTAGACTGAAAATTTTTAAGTCAGAGAAATAAACAGAAAATTCTGGGAAGAGAGTGCACGGGGAGCAATGTCCTTGCTTGGATATTTGACATGTTTAGCCTGAGTCGGTTGTGTTGCCCAAAGCAGCTGCTGAGGTCTGTAAAGAACAGCTGAGACWCCCATTTGCTCCTTAGGACTAAGCTTGAGACATCTGCTCTCAGTGGGATTGCAAGAAGGATGTGAGTGTGGCTGATGTATGTTACAAACCCGGTTCCTAAAAAATGCATAACCTAGGATAAACACAGCTGGGTCTGCTCTGAACTGAGACCACATACCTGCAGAGTCTCACTGTGTTCTGAGTGCCTCAGAGTCTGTGGATATTACCAGGTATCAGGTGTTCCTTCTCTGGGATTTTCAGTAAACACAGCTTCCTTATCTGCAGCTCCTTGACCTCAGCTGAAAGCAGAATCCATGTAGTGCTGAAGCTTTAAGAATTCCCACACAAGAAGTGTGTTCCCTCASATAACACAAAGGAAGGGTGTGCTCTGCCTTAGGAACCTCCCCCCTGCAAAAGAAGGTAAAAGGTTCAGTCAGTTCAGTTAGCAGTGTGGTATTTTCACCACAGTGATGTGCTGTAGAAGCCACACTTGTSTGCAGTTCAAGGATGCCCACCTGAAGTGCCAGCTTTTCAGAGCATGAGAGTACAAAGCAAAACTCAGGATTATATACTAAATGTGATTTAAAAAAACACAGTTATTAAATATATATACACACATYAATTAMAACATTCAGTACTAGAATATGCCTGGTAAATTAGAATTACTTTGGCTAACTAAGATTCCCTCAGCCTTGAGCAGCTGTGTCCTGCCTGTGTCTCTCAAATGCAAAGTACCTTTTTTTTGTACAAACCAGTTAGGTTTTGCAGTGAGTTGCACCTGAGATGTCAGGTTTGAGCTGTTTAATGGGATCTGTAATGTCTTCGGGCATTTTGATTGGTGATTAAACTGTGGAATAAGCTATTTGCCTGTTTTAAGAAATGCAGGTCGTGTTTTTCTGGTATTTAATCCTGGAACTCACCCTTTGGAACACAAGGTATGGGTTTCCTACTTTGTCACTTCCTAAAGGAGGCTGGCAAATGTTTTTTACATTTAAAAACAGGCTGGCTGCAGTGTTTGCTGGTGCTGCCTAATAGAAACGCTGCTTAGCTTTTGAGTTTTCCTTTCTGTTCTTGTCCTGTATGCACAGAAGGGCTTTTACCTTCATCCAAAGGTGTCACAAAGAAGTCTGGGTTGATGTTTTAAGGGTGAATAACTGTAAAACCATGCAAGAGCAACATCCTACTTAGGCACAACCTTTATTTGGGCTTGCAAACCCTATGGACATGGCACTCAATCTACCCTTGCTGCTCTTGGAAACCTTGCTGGGCTGGCCAGCAAATAGTAAATTCAAAYTGGGATTATTCAGGGTCTAGGGAGAGCTTGTCCCAGTTTGAAAAGCAGTTGTGGCCTCTCGGGGCAAACCATAGTGTTTTGTTCCCTTCCTTGCAGCTAGGAACAAACAAAAGAAGTGGCCATCCTCATGTGCCCTTTGCTCTGAGAGTTTTGTAATGTGATTACCGTGACTTCCGTGCAATGATATCCCATTGCAGAACTAAAGGTGAGAAATGAAATATCTTTATTTCCCTTTTAGAAGCTCAGAATGCTTCCACTGCCCTTTGAAACCTTTACTGTWGCTCCCGTTTCCTGTTCCCCACCCTTTGTAGGGTCAGATGCAGCCACTTTCCATTTGGAGTTGGGAGGGCTGGGTGGAACTCGTGGGCTGTGGACACTGCTCCCAGGGCAGGCAATCAGGGACACAGTTCAGTCCTCTTGACTTRGAACAAGCCAAGTTTCTTTTTAACTGGAACAATAAAAAGCACTGCCTTTGGGCGCTTGCCTAGAATAAAGTCACTCTTCAATTTATCTATCTTCACACCTTACTTCAAAGGAAGACAGCCTGCTTATTTATGATGATTTGCCATTAGCTTGGTGCTACCTTAATCACATAGAGGATTGGAAGTGAAGGCAATAGAGGCACTTGTGTTTTATTTTGAAGGTGTGAACAATCCCACATCGTTTCTCATTAGTAAATGATGGATATTAACTTGCCCCGAAGAAATGTAAGGAGACCTAAGAGTGTTTACTGCAATTACTGTCTGCCAAATAAAGAAGGAGAAAATCTAGTTTTACAGGTTTCAGGGATGTCTTTATGATAGGAGAGTGAGCAGATGAAGGATGTCATTGTTGGAAGCCAATGCTTGGGCTAAGGCAGCTTGGAAAGCAGGATGGCAGAGRTTTGTTTTAGTAGGGCATATTTAATGCAGCTTGAGATGCAGTGAGGTCTGGGTAATTGTGCTGTTCTTTGTTTCAACGGGCAATTTCACTGGGTAATGGTGAGTTTCCGACCACAAAGTATCCAATCACTTGGATACTTTGAATATAGATCAAGGTTTATGCAACTTMAGTGCCTCTCCATTGGATTTGCCTCCTCAGCCTTGTTTTCTTGGTATTGCTTTCATATACTGTTAATCTMCTAAAGGAAGGAAATCAGATTCTGCCTCTGAGATGTTCCCCAGTCAGCCTGGGTGATGTGTGTTGGTCTGGAAGGCTTTGGACTGGCCAAGTATGAATGAGGTGTCTGCATCCCAGCGGGGCAGTGCAGGGCTGTCCCAGTCGGGGCTGCCCTGGAGGCAGCGTTGGCCCCACACTCACACTCAGACAGCCGTGCCGCGGCCGGGGCGAGTGTGCCGCTGTCCGTGCGGAGAGCCCGGCACCCCCGCCCCTCACTCCCGGGGCTGCCCTGGGCGGAGCGCGGAGCCGGGCCCCTCCCTCAGCCCTCCCTCCCTCCCTCCGGGCCCGGGGCGGGCGGCGGGCAGGGCCCCGCGGCTCCTCAGCCTCCGCCCGGCACGGCCCCGCCGCCCCCTCAGCCTCCGCCCGGCCCGAGCCGACCCTGCGCGCACGGGAGCCCGGCGGACGCGGTAAGTGGGCGCTGCTCCCTCAGCCGCCGGCAGCTCCGCAGGTGCCCCTCTCATGTTCCTCTGGCTCCGTCCCTTGCGCTGAGCTGCCCTCACGGTGCTCCCGCTCCGTGTCCCGCGGTTCGGGGGCTGAGGTGTCGCGGCCGGACAGCCCCTGTGGCCGGACAGCCCCTGTGGCCGGGCGGCCCTGGGCCCGGCGGCGGGTCCCTCCTGCGGGGTGAGGGGGGCTGCGGACCCTCAGCCGCTTCGCGGTGTCTGCGCTGGCTCTGTGTGTGCCCGCAGCCGCCAGCCGGGGAGAAAGGCAGCTCCCCGCAGCACCCCCGCCGCGAGCAGCTGGCCTTTATCCCCGAGCAGGTCCCTCAGGGCCGGGGAATGCAACAGTTCCACAAGTGCCCCAGTCGGTGTTTGYTCCGCGCCGCTCGGGCTGGCGCTGTCTGCCCAAGGCCATCGGGGACGGCTGGTCCGGGGTTCACACTCAGCTTGCTGACTGATACCGTTCAGCGAATGCTGTGCGATTTCTGTCGTGTTTATCTGTAGGTTCTCTGCTGCCTTTTCCCTCTAACAGCTTCACTTGGGTTTCTTTACACCTGCTCCTCTGGCCAGAGAGCCGGGGGTCCTGGAGCAGCACCGCACGGTGCGAGGGACTGGTTTGCCCTGTCCTGCATCCTTGTAGAGGACAGTCAAGAAGTGAAATGTGAGTTAGAGGGTGGAAACGTATAATTGCTCCTGCTTTGGCTGATCAGTCACCAGCTGCAAAAGGACCAAAATCACAGTGTTCACCTGCTTAACGCAGGTGRGGGAAAAGCTCAACTCTGACTCTTCTGAAACATCAGTAGGATTCACTTTCCTGTAGCTTTCAATTGCTTCTGGGAGAAAAGTAGATCGCAGAGGCAAGATCTCCCGTGAGTCTGGGGCAGGGATGTGTGTTATGTGCAGCAGTAATCCTTGAAGGCGCCCCAGGGACGGGGAGCAGGGCCGTGCCAGCGTGCCTGGCATTGCGGGCTTCCCCTGCCCTCCGAGTGTCCCGGCTSTGTGCCCACCAGCTCAGCGCTCCGGCACGCCGGCCTTTGCGATCCCGGCCTTGGCTGCGAGCTGCAATTAGCTGCGGAGCCAACGCGGTTGGTGCGTGTGCTTGAAGCGGAGGCTTGGAAATAACAGTCTTGGGCCATTCTCCACACATGTAATTACTGCAGGGTAAATTTGGGAGGTCAGAAAGGGAGCCCTGGAGAGTTAGTGGCAGGAGCTGTGATTCTGTGATGGGACTGAATGGCTCAGATGTTGGGTGTGTTTTGTGTTTTTTATAGACACACGGGTAGTAATAGCTGCCTCAGTTTCCAGGCAGAAAAAAATTTAGGCTTCTGTTGTTTTCTGACAGGAAAATGTTTCAGTGAAAATAAGGGTTTGCTGAAATTAATAGAAGTTCTAACTGTGTTACACTTATTTGAAAGCAGAGGGTAAATCCCACTTGGGTTGTTTGGGGTTTTTTTTTTTTTTTTTTTCTGTTGAAATTGCTTAGTCTTTCTGGGATAAAAGAAAATAGAAAGAAAGGTGAAAAAAGGAATGAAAGTGAAAGAAGAAAATAATGCTTATAAAAATCTGTTTAGTTTTAGATAAAACACCAAAACTAGAAGACAATAAAACTTTAATTTGTGTAGTGGTTTTGGATTTGTTGGGGTTTATTTCTACATCATTAATTTAAACAGTCTGGTTTTGATTCTAAATTGGTTTTGTCCATTTTTCATAAAATGTTTATAACTGTTATAAAACAGTTTGTAAGAGAAGTCTTTGCTTTGGGCTATTSTAATGGGTTTGGGATTTTGGTTTCATGTAACTGATGTTTTGTAATATAAAAGCATACAACAGAATGCTTCTGAGTTTGGCAAAGGATTTAGTGATTCAGCTCGTGACAGGTGTACTGGAGAAAGATTGTTCAGGTGTTACCTCAGTCACTTGAACCTGGTTTCCTTAGGATAGAATATACCCTAAGGAAAAAAAAAAGCAAGGCTGTAGACAAGGCAAATGCTCCAACAGTTTTGCTCTCAATCTCTGTTTTCTGTATCCTGTTCTCATTCACTGGTGGATAGATGTTTATTATGGGTTTGGTGTATATAGACCAGTCGCTAATTGTCACATAATTTGGTAATGTCAGGCTAATAACTTACCTGTGCAGAGAAAACTTCATAAGAGGAAAGAAATAGAACTTACTTCCTTCAACTTCTCTTAGGATTGTCACCCTTTACAGAAGAACCCTCTACAGAAGGGTTTCTGTAGATTGATGTCCTTTACACAGCACAAGCTGCACTAAAAAGGCACYTATGTACTGTAATAAGAATGTCTGTATCCGGGGATTGTACATTTAAGCATATGTTTAAATGTAGGCCTTAGATCACAGTGGGAAACTGTGATTTCTTAGGGTAAACATTGTATGGTAGGGCAGAGTTGACAAATGTGAAGAGATTAGGCAGGACATGTTTCTAGTGACTGGAAATGCCATCTCAGAGGCCTGCATTCTATTCCTGGGTTTGCTGTAGCTTCAYTACATGTCTGTAGGAATTCATTCACACAGGATAAGCAATGCCTTGCTGCCTTGTGGTGTTTGTCTGTGTAAAGGAGAGTTGGATCCAGCAGTAAAAGGTGAAGTGTTATATTCTTATACCAAACATATACTATATTATGTAGTATCATTATGGAAACACAGCAATATAAATGCTGAGTAGAAGTGGCCTTCATCTGAAAATGCTCACTGTGAGGAATCGCAGAGCAAAGAGACGAATAGAGAAGAGGTGGCCCTGATGTGGGATGGCTGAGGAATAGACATGGGATGTTTTGTGGAAGGACACAGAAGTTCATCTCTGCTCAGCTTGCCCTGGAGCAATTAAACTCTGCTCTRATTCATACTGTCATCCTCCTGGGTTTAATGAATTCTGGTACAGATCCTAAGTGATGGGAATGGCCCTGACTCATTGCATTGTGATATTGTTTAGSCACTGAAGTGTTAGCATAAGGTGTGTGTCAGGAAAAAAAAGAAAAAAAAAAAGGTGATTGTTCAACTTTGTGTTCTCAGATCCTGAATGTACAGCTTTTTTGTCTGAGTSTGAGATGAATGTCCATCTCTAATTCTGTCTGCCTTCAGTGACCACCATAAGGAAAATCACCATCTGACTAGAGAAAAATAATTAAGGCTTTCATTCCTCCTTTGATATAGTTGTGCCCTGTACTTGCAAATGGGATCCAATAAAACCCTTGTAGTGTAATATCTGAGAAGGGTAACATTCATGCTTGTGAAAGGCACTTCTATTTCAGATGAATTTTAAATGTGTGAAGGTTGTCTTTTGTGGGTTTACCCACCCTGTGCTGTGCCAATGCCAATTGTTTTGGGTCATCAAGTGTATGATCTATTTTTGGCATCTGCTAAGCGTGACTGTTGGGCCAAAGCCAGGGAGAGCTGTCTGTGGAAGGCAGGGTAGGATAACACCATGTGATAGACGTGGGAAACACCAACACATCAGAGGTACAGCTGGGGGTCTGAACACTGAGCAGCAGTTTTGTCTTCAGCCTTCAAAAGCAAGGCTATGGGCTTGAATGAGTCCTTCGTGGTGGCTTTAACTTACTGGTTTATCCTTTGCAGAAATGGRTATAGGTTAAAAGACCCGCAGAAGGGATGAGAATTTCCTGGTTATTTTTGYATGGATTCTATGCACCTGCAGCATTTGCTGTGTTCTTTGGAGGATGCTGGGAAATGAGTGTACTTGCCAGTCAAAAATTAAGTTCCTGTGTTCACAGAGGCATTTCGGGCGAGTTCCCAATTCTTAATGTTTTTAATTAGCTCTTTCTGAATGGCACTGAACTCCTTTTYAAAACAATGACTTTTTAGGTGTGTTTGCATTAATGTTGTTTATAACCATGTACCTTGGATTTTGATGAAGGGAGTAGTCGGCTTGAGGGATTTACAATCTTTGGGCAAGTCTCAGCAGCATCTCTTATCACCTGAGCATTTGACTGTACTTGACTTTTGCATGTTCAGAACTTAATTTTGCAATTTGAGGTGAGCAAAATGTTTGGGGTTTTCAGCAAGGCTTGGCTTTGTCTTTTGTTTGCTTTTTTGAAGTCTGTGAGGGCTRAACTCAACCAACACTTCAGAAAATTCTGCTTTGAACAATTGCAAGCAATATTATATAAATTTAGTAAGGAGCAAATAGCTCAGAGATGTCCTCATTCTTGTAAATGTGACTAAAGCATTTATTGACTGTAGTTTCAAGCTCTGAGCAAGTGGTCAGTGATCTTTCRTTGAGATTATGAAAGGTTGCTTGAAGAATACAGTAATTTGTTTACAAAGTGAAATTTGAGTTGCTTAATTTCACTGAGAAGAAAAATAGATGTTTTTGTCACAGGCATGAACATAGTTTTGGGAAGAAAATTATCGAGCAACAGAGTAACAGAACAATTCACYTGACCTCACCTTGAAAAACTGTGAAAATACAGACAAAGCCAGGATAGAAAGTGGGAAAAAAAACAACCCCAAAACACATTGTCATGCATCATGGTCACTAATGCAAGTGTTGGTTTCTGCAGTGTATTTTAATAGCCCAGGTGGTTATCCTGGGCTTCAGTGTCACAGCCTGTGTGGTTTCTGTCATCTGCTTTGGGTAGCTGAACAAGAGAGATCATTGCTAAAGCAGTTGCACAGAAATGCAGGAGAAGCACGTTTGTCTCCATTGCAGAGCTTTGAAGCTGGGGTTTGAGCAGGTTTATTAGTAKAAATGCAGCAGCCTCAGAGCCTTGAGCCGTCCCATGGGCAGTGCAGACCTCCAGCAAGGCTGCTCTCAAGGGCCTGAAAACCACTGTGAGGGATGCTTGCACCTCCCTCTCCTCTACCAAGACACATGCAAGTGTGTAATGAAATGGTAACTTTTGAAATGKGACAGAAATGGGTGAGTTTTGGTCATGTGCCAGGTGCACGTTAGTCATGTCGCATCACACCACGCCTGTTATCCCCAAAGGTGTGCAGACACCCTTCAGAAAGGACAGCTCCCAGTTCTGATGTATAATTGAAATACTTCTCATCTGACAAGGCTGAAGCTGTGGCTGTAAGCATTGATGTGCTAGCCCTTCTGCTTGACATAAAACAATTTTTTTCCTGATGTATAGGTTTTGCTAACGTCAGCTAAAAATATATATTTATATAGGAGCACTAAAAGACTTTCTGTTCCTTTGAAGTAATAGAAGGAGCATATTTGGAAAAGAATTGAATTGATATTCAACATGCCACCCGTGTTTTAGAAGCCAGTGGTTTGGGTGGGATAAAACAAAACAACCAGCCTTTTTTCTGAGGTGAGTGAATGACAAAAGCTGTGTGTGTTTTGAGAAATTGTTTGACTTTTRCAATGTGTTTTCTGCTTACCTGCTTTTGTTAGAGACGAATGTTCAATTTGGRTGCATTTCAGTTTGACAGGAATACTGCAACTGCTCTTTGGTACTTAGTCCTGTTTTGTAGGTCTGCTGCWCTATCAAAAACAACTGAATCTTCCAGCAACATAGAATTGAGCTTATTTCTWAAGGATCAGAACAGAGCTTTGTTTGCTTGTGAAATATGCCCTAGTCAGATGCCAATAACTGCTAATTAGAAATATGCAGGAGCTTGGAGGTCCCCTGTGTGTCTGAACCAAGCAGCACCTGGGATTCATGAAGCAAAGCACATTACAATGACAAGTACAGATATGCTCTTAACGTGTAGAGATGTGTGAGAATAACTGTATGGCTCAATGTTAGATTTTGTTGTGACACTAGAGGCCTTACAGCTATTTTACATGTTTTGATCTAAATGGGGGCTATTTGGGCCATTGGGCACAGTGCCAGTGTTCATCTCCACAGGGATCATCAAATAGGTCATAACCTGACTGGCTGGTTATTCTGTTCAAATCYGTTCTGTTACTATAACACGCATTGCTGTGGAGGTGTATCCAGAGGAATAATGTGATTTCTCATCTTCTCCTCATCCAGAAGCAGCCCAGCATAATGCACTCACAGATGCTCCAATGCACCAACGTGAGGCTTGGCTTTCCAGAGCTCACAGAGCTTATCAGCTTAAAAGATTGTGTTCAGGAAACAAATTGCACAGTYGCACAGAGTAACACCTGCAACAGATGCTGCTGTGTTCTCATTTGAAACATCTACAGTGTGTGATGGAAGATGTGCTCAAAGCTCTGGAGATGGAATCTCCTTTTTCCAGCAGCAGTTCAGATGTCAGGGTGCTGTCCTGCCTGTGTGCCTCAGTAGCACTGCTTGACCCCAGAAAAAGGAAGCTCTGCCTTGTGGTCTCCCTGGCTTGGGATCTGTCTGCTGACACTCTATTGAGGGAGTCTGTGATGCCAGTTSTCATGCTGGCTTTCTTTAGTGTTGTGTGGAGACTTCATTGTCCAGAACTTTGTCAAATTATTAAGTGTTTTCTTTTTGTTGCATTTGTGTTTCATGGTATGTTCTGAGCTTCTGGTTTAGTATGTGCTTTGGTACATCAGTGAGGGCCAAGAATCCCCTTCACTTAAAGGTGCTCATCTCTTTCCAGATTTGAACCCTCACTATTTGGCCGAGACTGAATTAGTTACTTTGATTGGTCAGTTGTAACTTCGGCCATGAATGAGTTGCAATAGTGCCTATAGCACAAATGTGTGTTGCTGACACYTTGCCTCTTGGAAGATGGTAATGAATGTCTTTCTTCATTAATATTTTAGTTGGATCATCCTTGAGCATCAATGAAAGACCAAGTATGGCSTTCTTCAAGCAACAGAAGGTGGAGGACGTTTATGAAATTGGAGAAGAGCTAGGAAGGTAAGCTTGTAGTGATGGCAGCACAGGATTATAAAGCTGATGCATGGGGATATTTGCCATTTGTTTCATGTTTGATAGCCCAAGTCAGTTACAATATACAACAATAGCAACACACCTTGACAAAGACTGCACTTYGGGTTTTTGGTTGGKTTTTTTTTARATTAAATATGCTAACTATTTTTCCTGTTTCTTTTCTTGCRACTAGGACAACAAAAGGTATGTTTACACTGTGTTTTGTAGATAGGTGTGACCTGTGTCCGTGCTTTAGACATGAGTTCACCTGCCTATTCTGGGAGCCATCTGGGAAACAGGAACCYATGGTGCTGTCACCAGAGACACAGCCTGTGTCTTTCACTTGTCCTGTTGTTTTGAGCAGCACTCCACAGCACTGTTGTTTCTAGCTGGCTCTGACAGCTGGAAGCACTGACATCACGTGTTCATATGTACCTGCAAAAAAAAAAAGGTGCATGTATTCCTGAAAGGTTTTGCCTCTCAAATCTTTAGCTGGATGGCTTAATGCCTGTATATAGCTTTTAATATATAAAGGCTTATCTGCAGGTATTAATTATAGGTGTAATTACCAACTGTTACCATGCTTAACCATGAGCACCTGCTTAAACATTGCTKGTTTTGTGAGCTGCATGACACCGGGCTCGCCCAGTCACTGAGCAACGTATAATGCTCTGGGTGAGGATGGCTGGTTTCCATTCAGTGTACAACTCTTTAATGTTTYTAATATTCAAATAGCTAAATTAGGGCTATACAGATGTTGGCTTCTTTCCCAATGCCTGGCAGTTGGTTTTGATAAACGACTGTGTATGTGCTGTCACCCTTTTTCAAGGGCCAATAATTCAGTTCCATTAAAACACTTCAGTTGAAGCTGTGTCCCTGCCAAATCTTATTTTTTCACTCTCAGCTATTTTATGTTTAGGGTTATTGAGAGTGCTTCTTTTAAGGGGAGATGAGTTGAGGTTTGTTTGTTTGTTTTCCATTCCCTTCTCTCTTAGGAAGGCCTATAACTGYTTACTTTTTAAGTATTGACTAGTACTGAGGGTATCAGTCTGACAGTAAAAACATGACAACAGTGAGCAGTAAAGAAACACAGTGTGCATATGCAGAGTGCAAAAGGTGTGGTTTTCAACCAGGAGGGCCTAGAATGTGCTGGAACAGTCAAACTGCTAAAATGAAAAACTGGAGACTGAGTAGTTTGTTTTTACTTTGGTTTCTGAAGTGGTTTTGGGAATCTTTTGAGATGACAAACATCACTCTCCAAGCTGGTGGATATTGAGGGTGTTGAACTGAGAAGTGTAGCTAAAACAATGTGTCAAAGGCTGGCCATTGCTGCTTGWGATCAGCCTGAGGGGCTGGTCAAGGTTTGAGGGTCTCAGAAGCCCTTCTCTTCTGCCTGCATGTATAATGTCACACTGTGTCAGTGAATTTTCACTTTCAGATTTAGTGTGTTAAGTGTACAGTGTCAGCTGGGTCGTCATGCCTCAATATCTCTGAGCAGTAACTACTGATAAGGGCCAGTGACAAATGAAATCTCGCTTCGCTGGAAGGAAGTTCACATGCTGGACAGATTGCAGTGACTGATCTTTCCCAACGCTGACTGATGCCCTTAGAACCTGTAGGTGYCTTTTATTGGTTCACTGTGTTTGCAACAAGCWGTTWGCTGCTGACAGGTAGATGCAGGTAWAAGGATTCATTTATTATCATTCTGGTGGCAGAAGTCACTCACAAAACAAATGTTTTCAAACAACATCTGTGAAGAGTCTGTGCTGTTCTTGTCCTCCTCGCGGAGTTTGTCACTTCTTGAGAACAAAAGYAGTTGTTATGTAGGCCTGGTGCTTGTTCTGGCTGGGATTGAGCCATGAGATGAAATAGAGGATCTCACTGGCAGACACAGCACCTCTTTATCTGAAAGTCTTTGCACAGCTCTCAGGAAAGGATGCTCCCTGCACAGGTTGCAAAGGCTCAGCTCTCTCTGGTCTGGTGATGAAAGGAGCCACTTCCTGTCATTGTGCAGCATTGAGGGTGACCACAGCAAAGCTCCTCAGCTCTAGCTGAGTAAAGCCCTGCAAAGGGGGTGTCTGGAGACTCCCCAGAAGGATCATCCTCAGAATCCCTGCTGAGCTGGAAGCAGCTTGGAGGGTGCTTTCAGTGCTGTTGTCTCATGTGCCAAGGCAGGAGTGTGAAAGAAGGTGTTTGGCAGAGAGRGGAGCAGGTTTGCCATGGCTGCAGCTGTGTGCTCTGCTTAGCTMCAACATTCCCTCAGTCTTTCAAATATTAATCTTGGGTTTACACCTCTGTTGCTCAGCTTCTCCAAAGGGTACATGCAGGGAGCAATCTGTCAGGCATGTGGCATTAGAGACAACTTGCTGATGGCCTTGTTCATTATAGCAGCCTGTATTTGACAAGGCCTGTGCTGGTTGTGTGCAATTCTTCAAATATACATGAATAACCATGTTACTTCCCACAAGATACTATCAGCTGCTTTGCTAGTCTGTGGGGACTGAGGTTCTCTAGACATAGCTGAAAGGAAGCTTAAAAAGAGGAGTCTCTGAAGTGAATTTAGCAAATTTCAGCATTATAAACAAATAATACAGCTTAAATCACTTAGCCTGTTTTGAGGAGGATCCTGGCCTAAGCCTTTTGGCCAAGGATGTTAATGACATGCCAGATCAGTGAAAATGCTCCTTGAAAATGTGAAGAAGTGAGGACTAACTTGTCTTCTTGGTAATAAGCTCAGGTCAAATAACTGCTGCTTCTTGCGGCTAGGGAGGTGAAAGCTGGAGACAACCAAGAATGGAAACTCTTAAGGKCAAAGTGGGCCCAGAGAAAAAACTGCCCTGCTGAGTTGGGGTTATAGCTTTCAGGAAAGTGGCAGCAGTAAATCTCACTAGAAAATTTCAGTTGTGTTTTGGATCTGTAGTTGTGGCTCACTGAAATAAAGGTGTTCTTGAACAAATGTGCAGGAGCCTTTCCCAGCTGTACTRGCAAACACTGTGGTGGTGGCTGGTGCTGGAATTTGAGATGTGCAGTGTGATTTATAAAAGAATGTAYCATAGAGTCATTAATCTATTACCTAAATGTGGTGTGAGCCAGGCTATGAGAGCTGTTGACATTTGTGCCCTCTGGGCAGTGTTACTGTTACATGTCAAGTTGGGGCTGAGGGTAGGAAGTGTCATAGAGCTTTTCCCAAAGTGTTTTGTGACAGTGCCCGTTGAGAMAGTGTGTTCCTGCAGAGTGGTGTGGGCCTGGCACTGCAATGTCCTGGGACAGTGTCCTGCTCCTGCAGCTCATCTCTGCACCGTGAAAGGACTCACACTCAGCAGAAAAAACCAGACAAAACCTGGAGTGATACTTCTGGCCCTGGAAGTCTCCCTCTTTCCTTCRCTGGTGTTGTTTCACAGTAGGGAAGGGGCTCTGCCTTCCTCTGCAGTTGGGTCAGCCTAACCACCTGCCACTCCAGTTTCTTGCCTGTCTCAGGAACTRGGAGCTTTGCTCATCTCTCMTCTCCTGGGCCAGTCAGTGCCTTCATGCACAAAAATCATCACAGTGGTTTCTGTTGATTGGTTTGGGCATAATGGAGCTTCCAGTTTCTCAGCCCCTGCTGACCTGGGYTGTGGTTTCATGGTTAAAGCCAAGCTCCATCTTTTATCAGTGCTTGTTGTGTAGTTCCCCATCTCCAGCTGCAAGTTCCTGCTTCCTTCCTGCTTGTGTGTGGAGGATCAGCTCTGCTTTCTGAGACAGGAGAAACCCTGTTTTCTGGGTGGAGCTTTAAAGGACAGCAAATGCACCATTTCACTGGTGCTAATGGGACCTTGGAGCCTGGCACAAGTCGCTGTTCTGATGGTGTAACTATTAAATATTTATTTATGTAGTGAAAACAAAAAGCAGAGATAACCCAGGTATTCTTTGTAGGGCAGAAACTTAGAAATCAATGATAAAAAGGTAATGTCACCCAGCTAGCTGGACTCTCCCTGCTAAACAGAGGGGTGTGATTGCAGCAGGGAAATTTACCCTTAACTCACACCATGCAGTATCTTCATACCAGGAATATTTTTTTCTAACTATAGAAATTGCTCAGCACTGCACTTTCTCAGACATGAACTTTAACTCTSTTCTTAGATTAGTTTGTACTTTGAATTAATTCTTTGAATTTTGAAGAATAACTTTGGATAATTTTATCCTACAGCACACACACAAAACAGGTCTTCRTGTTTGATGCAAAATGTAGATTTAATTCCTGAGCATTATCCAGCACTTCTGTTAATTTTTCTTGTTACAACTCTTCTAAGTCATGTTTCATGTGTGTGAATCTTCTGCTGAAAGAGTTTTGGCATCCGGTACTTGGTCACAATTACTGTGATTGCTGTCAGCTGTCTGATACTGCACTAATTTTGAATTTTTTCTTTGTAGTCCTTCTGGCGGATTTCTCTACTAGTTTTCAGTGTTACTTTAACTATTCCAAAATATTTTGATTGGTTACAGAAAGTCCAGAGAAAATGGAAGGTTTTGTTGTTTGTTTTTTTTTCTAATAACAAAGTTGCTCTGCCTACAATAACTTAGAAGAACTGGCCTTGGCCTTTGTAACAAAGGCATGCATTCCTCATCATCAGCATCCATCTTGATGATGGACATGATCTCAGTGTATCTCCTCAGTCCATGTCTGGCTTTGAAAGTATAATTAGAGGTGAGTGACCTCTGTCACAGAGCTCACAAAAGCTCAAATTTTGTGATGTCTTTCACCACTGAATATTAAGCAGTATATTAATCCCAGGAAAAAGACAATTGAATATGAATACCAGTCTTTGTTTGCCATTTCTGTAAAAATAAAACAATTTTTTCCATTTTGCRTTGCAGTAGAAAGCAGATGGAAATTTCAGCAGCTGATAAAATATACTCTGTGTAGTATTCATTCCATACTTTTGAAATATATTACTTATCAGTAAAAATGCACATGAAATAAACAGTGCAGCTCAAATTCTGACAATGATAATGGATTGGACAAATTGTTAGCATCTGATGCAGATGAGCTAGCAGCTACTTGTCTGRTGGTCAAACTTAATTTATCTCAGGTGACATCTGTTAATCATTTTTAACACTCTACACCAGCAGTTGTGAACCGAAGACCTATAGTAATAGCTGAGCAGTGAAATGGGAGTTGCAGCAACCCTTTGTGGTTTTGGTCTTACAGATAATTTCCTAAGGTCTTGAATAAAATGCCAGCATAATTTGCATCTGTTTGATAGATGGGGAAGGAGAAAAATTATTTAATTATTTGACCATAATACTGCTACCCTGTTCCAGTTTATGTGTTCCCAGGTATATTACTTTGAGTCCTTATCTAAATGGATTTGGACCTTTAAACAGCAAGGTGCAGAGTGCCAACCTTCCTCATGCTCATTACGTCTGCMCTGTTGTTGCTCCACATGGTGAGAGAACAGCTTATCAAATCAGCTATTCCTGCTGAGCATGAGTCAGCTGTGACCTTCCCTGGCTCTCTGCACTCTGCTCMTTGCCACTCTGAGCACTGATACTCAATCCAAAAGCTAAGTCTGATAAGCAGGGAAAATGTTCATCATGTGCATTTTATTCTTGAGCTTCAGATTACATAAAAAGCTTGTCAGGTTATCRGGAACCTGCCAGAACTGCTGGGCTCATGCTCTGTCACTGCTGACTCTGCACCTCTAGTCTCAGGAGGAGCTGATAAGGGCCACATTGATTGTCACTGCAGGATTGGGAAGTTTCCAAAAACATGGAACAGCTTTAGGAGATGCTGGTGATAATTCAGTGGGTGGCACAATTTCTTGTGACTCAGGGTAAGGACCCCACGAAGTGTTCAAGGTATTAATTGTGTTACTTTACTGATAGCTTGTAATAATTCACAGCATTGTTCAGGAACACTAGATTTATCAAACTTTCTTTGAATTTCAAGTGTTTTAGTTGCTCTCTACTTATTCCAATAAACCAGATCCTTCTKTTAGAGTCCATATTCTTCTACTTTTCTGACTTTTCTGGCACTGGACATAGAGATCACCTTKGGGTCAGGGTGTATTGGCTACCTTTGTGTGAGCTTAGAGAGATGTGGAKGAAAGGTGCCAGACAGGGACATTATCAGAGCCAGGATATGTCCAAAGGAGCTYAGCACTTCCCTTTAGGAATATTGAAACTCACCCTCCAAAGTTACTGTGCACTAGAGCACTACACAATTAGTAAAATATGAGTTGTGAATGAAAATGTCAATGAGTTTACAAGTAGCAGCATATTTTTTTTTCTCTTTCTACTACTTCTTAGTAGTCAAGCAAAATTCCTATTAAATGCTCTATTAAAAAGAGTTTTGGATCATCCTGTTGCAATCTGGCATCTGGTAGTTTGGATTCTGTGTAGTTGCTTTAGGAGAAATGTAACAACTTCATTTGCATTTTGTTTGGAGGGAAAAGAAAAGCAAACAAGTAAATGAAAACTCAGTTTTACTTGAAGCTTAAATGGAAGTACAGTGGCATTTGTGGCAACTTTATTCTTAAAACTCTTTATAAAGTTACAAGAGGTGTCATCAAAGTGTTTAACAGAATAAGGTTTTGGGGTTTTTTTCAGTTTCATTCCRTAAAGCCTCACAGAAGCAGTGAGATACTTTCCCTTTGGTGACCTTGCCATGGAATTGCTGGTTTGGTTTTTCAGCTATCCTACTCCAATTTCTTTATAAATGCTGTGCTGTTTGACTTCTATTTATTTACTGCTTAGCTTAAATTTCTGCTGTGTCAAATCCTGGTTTAGTCTAAAACAAAGTCTATAAAAAATAAAATGTACTGCAAATTATTGTCATTTATAGAAGGCTTCTGCATCTTTATAGYTGTGACCACAGACTTCCTGCAAAAACCCTCCAGCAAAGTGCTTTCATGTACATATTTTGTGAACCTTGCATGGCCTTTGGTTGAGCTGTATTTCATAAATGAACTGAAARCATAAAAATGGATTGTCAGTGTTGTTCCCAGCAGACTCCTGTCCTCTCTGTTGGGAAGAGTATGCAGTGCAGTCACAAATAGCAGAAGTCATCTCTCAAGTGTAAGCAAAGAGGGAGGAGAGTATTTTGTTTAATAAAACTACAGTAGAGAATTCCTCTAATCACTTGAAAAAAAAAAAAAAAAGCCTGAAAAAAAAATGTTGTCCTCAAATTCGGCAAGAGTTCTCCAGGGCTTTGCTTTAAAGTTAGCAAAAAATATAACCGTAAATGGATACGATTATTAGTGTATTTTTTTTCCAAGAAATAGAAATAGGAGTGGAAAAGATGGAAAAATAATAAGATGCAGACTTTCTAAGCTTGAGATGACCAGTTAAAACCAATCCAGATTTAATAGTGGCAAAAAGGCATGATGAACAAAACTGTTGACATAATAACAATTGCTGTAACTGAGAATGGATTACCCTCTTTGCTGCACTAAACACACCAGCCTTGAATGTAGAGAAACCCTGTGTTCAGGTTGGCTAAACAGTATTATTGTGGTTATGTTTATATTATGTGGTTATGTTTTTCTGTTAACTCAAGCACGTACACATGATGATTTCAAATATATTTTTAGTATTTTTAAACTATCATGCATTCACAGTAGTCTGCCTTTGAATTTAAGCAGTTAAAAACTGGTTGAGATGCTATTAGATTTTATTTTAGCTTCCTTTCAGGTCATGTATTCTTGTGCAGGAACACCTAGTGAATAAAACATGAATGATTATAATTGCAGTTCTGGTGATACCTAGAGACATGAAATTAATTTGTATCCTTACCCCATATAATGTTATTTCATTTTCCAGTAGCATTACCAGCATTTTACTGACTTGGGGAAATTACATATAGAAGGACTAAGGTGTTAYTTTTCATCAAGTGTGTAGGAACCCAATTACTGTAAAAGTCAGTGGGAGGCTGCCTAAAATCCCTTGCAAATCTGTTCCTGAGTAAATTGTCCTGGCTCGTACAGGGAGTTGTGTCACCTTTTGACTGGCAGAATGCCACAGCACTGTCCTTTGCCAGGTTCATTTACTTTTCAAAGAACTTGTTGAAAACATATTTCAGTGTAAAGTGTATCTGTCAATGTGTTCACATTTATCATGTCTTTTATGGGAATTTCAAGTTTTAACAACTACATAATAAAATTAAGATTAATGATGATAATTATAATAACAGTAGTAATAATAATAATAATAGTTTTTATAATTCCTTAGTGAATTAAATGAAGTTGAATATGAACAGGACATAAAGAAATAGACTGAGTATGCTGAAAGGGAGCATATGTTTGGTATTTGGGKAAGAAGTGGTTTGCTCTTCTCAAATGACAAACAGAATCAGCTTTCTGACTTCTCCCCAGTCGGGCCTCAGAAAGGCTGACTGGAGTCAGGTAACCTGTACTGTCCTGTCAGTATTTTGTTTACATATTTGCAGCGTTTTGAGACTGCTCCTGAGCAGTGTTTCAGGACCATTGGAAGAAGACTGGAATAAACCAATCCCTGTGCAAGCACTTGCTCAAAGGCTCTCTTTATTCTAAAGTTGTGGAGCAGCAGCAGYGCTGGGCACTGGGGCATTCCAGACTGGCAGCTGCCCTGCTCCTGCACTGAAGCAACATTGTGCCCCACAGCATTACCCTCCAGAACCTGCATTAAGCTTTGACAAAGATGAGAAGCTGTCCTGTTATTCCAGATTGTCCAGCTTCTCTCTTCCCACATCCTTTCCACATCCTCTCCTGAAGTGCACAATGATTAAATGAGCTGCWCTTGTGCTCCTCCTAAAGCATGCTTCTGAAAATAGACTGCAMAACCACCCAGTAATATTGTCTCTGTGTTCTTATTCAGGGACAAACCTCCTACATGCTAGGAGCAATGCAAATAATAGGTTGTCTTCATTGCTGGCATAAATTCCATCATTAATGAGGGGCAGATTTGATGTTGTACCTAATTATATTATAACTGACAGGATGCAGCTGCTRTTGTTCATACTCATGAGCTCTTTCCACAGTTCAGGACAGCCTATGCTCATGGTGTAGCAAGGCTGTTGTGCAGCTGTCCAGAATATTTCTGGAAGGGAACAAATGTAACTTCTTGAAAAAAAGTATTTTTTTAAAAAATTGGGAATCATAGTATCATTAATGTTGGGAAAGATCTTGAAGATGAATGTCCAAGCCATGTGCAGTCACTTTCTCCAGAGTGCTGTGGGAGACAGTRTCAGARGCTTTACTGAGGTCCAGGTAGGCTCCATTCAGAAGTGTCAGCCTCTGAGCTTATCCTGTGTGTGTTGTAAATACTGCTGTTCATGAGCCAAGTCATCTTCATTTCAGCCATGTACTAAACCCCATGAATTCTAGCAAGGTCTTYTGGATGAAATTTGAGCATCTGAGCTGTGAAATTAATTTCAAAACTAAGATCAGGCACAAATGTCCTATGTGAAATTATCTAAATGGCTTAATTTCTCAGGCCTGTTAACTTAGGTGTCAGGGAGCYATAATTTCCTTTCTTCTACTTTTTTCCTAGCCTAGATCAAAAGTTTTGGAAGCTGGCACTGTTTCATTCTTATTGCTGAATGCAGATGCATGAGGAGGCACAAAAATAGTCTTGGTCCTGACCTGACAATCTCTGTAGCTGATGMGATATCCAAAGTGTGTCTGATTGTAAAATGCCAGTGAGGCATCCTCTTGTTTCATAGCTGAATGGGCCTCCATGAGCTGTTCATTGGTAATTGCATTGGAACTGTCTTAAATGTCCCACGCTAAGAAATTGTGCATTTGTGTTGTTCCCTGTGGCTTGCAACCTCTTCTGCTCATCACAAACAGTCTCTAGTAAACACTTGTCTGCAAGAGCCTATTTTTAAGGGATATAGGCAATGGCATGAAGGCTGGGACAGGAGCAGGAACAGTGTGTRTTCCTGGCCACACGTGCAGGGGAACAATAGTAGATTGCAAAGGAATTTGTATTGTGATAGTTCTAGTTGGGGACAATTATTTATGTCAAAGRAGAAGACAGGAATTCCTATGCTGTGTCATTATTTCTTTTGTAAGCTTTTGCATAAACAGAAATGTACAAAATCCACAGTATCACTGGAATTTCTAAATGCAGAAGTGGCTGTGTTTGTTCCCATAATAAACCCTCATAAAAAAAAATATTTTCTCCCAAACTGACAGAATTTGTCCCCAGAGAGAATTCAAGGAAATAAGCACAGAAACATTAATATCACATTTCTCCAGAAAGTCGGGACCAAGCAAAATGCATGTCTTGCAAAATATGATCAAACAAASAAGAAAAGCATGAAACCCTTGATATTTTACACAAGCAGGTCTCAGCACTACAAAACAAACTCTTCTAGCAGAATGTTTAAGACAAGTTAGGGGATTTTGTARTGGGAATTTCTCTATGGTGTGCAGGTAATGATAAAGTCAGGAGAAATACGAATCAATTAATGCATATGACAAATGGCCATAGTCTTGATTGCATTTGTGACTGATTATTCCTAGAGGGATAAGTACAGTTGTCCCATCTGTTGCTGCCTCTCTCCTGAGAAGTGTTTAGGATATGTRTGAAAATGAAAACCTAAAAGAAGTATGTTAGCCTGCCTGGCACTTGTTTGAACTCTTTGAAAGGAGAGACTGCCTCTGCCATGGGGTGTGAGCCTTTGAGAGCAATTGAGCACTAAGTGACAGCCTTAATTTTTAATTTCTTCTCCTTTGTAGGTTTAAGACAGACTCCAATCAAATGTCTGTGTTGATGAAGTACTAAGTGCAGCATATAATGAGGTGCTGAATATAATTGCTGTGTATGCTGCATAATTTAAATTCCAACTGCACTTGCATTTCACATTTGCCAGGCCAGTGAATRATACAATAATATTGAAAACAGCAACAGCTCAGTGCTTATACGGTGTAGTCATGGGGATGCACTTAAGAAGTTTGTTTGTGATTCTTATAAACCAATCCTGTCTGCTAAAATCACAGGAGCTAAGGGTTAAGGTTACCTGTAAGATGAGTCTTTTCCTTCCAAGTCTTGATATAATGCCCTGAATAAGGAAATATCTGATACTAAATGTGCRTTCTGGGACTGGATATCTGCCAATTCTTAGGAGGTAAGGAGGAATTTTGCAGTTAGACTACGTTAGGAGCCACAGGAAAATTTTATTAGCAAATTGCAAGTACATGCCTTTTAATCTTAATGCAGCCACTGTAGTATTCGGCACAGTGGGAAATTCTTTATCCTTGAGGGGTAGTGAGAAACCTGCACTCACTCTAGTTGTGTTTACAGCTAAATTGTCAAGCATRTGCATAAATATGAATAAACTATTTTTAAATTTGAAAATTGGTTACTGGAGGACAATTTTGCATTTCCAAAACATTATCATTCCTTTGAGTTCTTCCCTAGTTGCTATTCTTAAGGCAGATATTCTTATGTGTGTGTGTGTCCTTTCAGAACACCCAGTGATGTGTTGCAGACTTCAATGCCTTAAGCATTACTCTGTGAAGGAGTGGTAACTTGAACCTTTTGAGGCAGATCTTATTCATTTAAACATGAACTGTTTTTTAGAGATTGTAACTCCCTTTTGTCAGATGTTGTTTAGTTTTGCTAAGTTTCAGACAGAGGAGGAGACTACCTTGTTATGCTCTACTGCTTTTGACTGCAGAGTCCTGAKGGTCCTCGCTCTTGTACCAAGAACAAGCTTAGTAGAGCTTAGCAGTGCTGCTCAGGGCTTGCAGGATCAGGCTTTGTATGRGACAGGCTTCTTTGGGAAGCTGTGATTATACCAAAGCCTTAAGAGCGTTTTTGTTCTCCTTGTCCTTGCAGTGGCCAGTTTGCCATAGTGAAGAAATGTCGAGAGAAAAGCACAGGTGTGGAATATGCTGCCAAGTTCATCAAGAAGCGCCAGAGCCGGGCCAGCCGGCGCGGGGTGAGCCGGGAGGAGATCGAGCGCGAGGTCACCATCCTGCAGCAGATCCTGCACGCCAACATCGTCAAGTTGCATGACATCTACGAGAACAAGACWGACGTGGTTCTCATCCTGGAGCTGTGAGTAGGGGCACTTCCCTCCGGGGATGGCTGAGGTCAATAGAAACCAGAGAGGACTGCAGAGGCTGCTGCAGCACAGGGGCACTGATAAATGGAGCTGCTGCATTCTCAGGCTTCACAAATTTGGCAGGAGCATTGAGTGAGGTTGGTGGTAAACAGGCCCCCCAGTCCATCCATGTGCCCTGGGGATACAGGTGCACCTGAACATCAGCTGCAGTCATTTGATACTGAGCCAGGGACTCTTGTCAAYTTGAAAACAGTTTACTAACAGAGGGATTACCTCATGTCGGCCTGGGGCTGCCCTGACATGAACCTTGGAGGAAGTACAAATGGCCACTGGATGTTTATTTCATTTTTCTTCCTGCTTTCATCTCTTTCAATACATGTGTGGCCTTCAAGCCTCTTGTAAAATTTGCAGCCATTCTCACTATTCCATATTTTTCTCATTTAGGCGAGCGAGGGGAAGATGGCCAGGGAAGAAGGTTTTTTAAATCAATCCCTACGCTTTGACTGTTCAGCATGAATAGCAGCAGAATGGGAATGAGGGAAAGCTGCTTACTCTTGTGCTGCTGTGTGAGGGGGGCAAACCCCTGCCATTTAGATCCTGCTGACAGGTGAACCTCCTCACCCCTACATGCAAAATKATACAATTTTTCAGTGTATGTGGAGTCTTGATGACTTCAATCACCRTGATTGAAGTTGTGTAGACCACATGTTCCCTAGGACACCAGCCTGGACCTCAAGGATGGAATCCTGGCAATGAGGCTTTTATCCCTCAGTGAGCTTTCTAGGGGAGCCAGCATTTAGGTCAGGGAGCATTCCTGGACATTATTGGGACTGTTGGAAGGTGGCATATGAGTGATGATGAGCATCTGTTAACTCTGAAGTACGTGTCTGTGGCCAAATGCTGGTTGCTGTAGCCAAGCTCTGGMAGGCAGGGAAGGAGCTTGCTCTTTCTCACTAGTGTCCACCTTGGGGTAAAGCAAGCACCATTTCATTGCCTCAGTGCTTTTTCTTGTCCTCACATGGCCTGACACACTTTATGTGTCCTTCTGTCAGGCTGTAACATATTGCACTTTGTAAAAGTGTGGGTGCAACAGCGTTTTGTCCTGATTAAGGCCTCTGCGTTCAGCTGTCTACAAGTTGAGGATGATGATAATTGCTAATAAACATAATTAAATTCTCTCTGTAAATAGATAATCTCTTCCCCTCTGTCACCCTGCTCTCAGAGTCTCATATCCCTGCTTGGAGCATGCTTTGCCCAAACAGAAGCAGCCCTGAGGCAGATTGGATTCAGTCTCCTCTACACAAAAAACGCTCCATCCAAGAAGTAAGGCAGTGTTGTCATTTGTCTTTTATTGCACATTGAAGGAAAAGTAAAGGTATCATTTTTTTTGTGTCCTTGCCATGTTATTAAGGCAACATAGTAAAAGGGAAAGAGATGGACCCAGAGGAAGGAATTCTGTAACAGTTGAGAAATGAGCATTTGCAGGTGGTGTTTTAGCTAACATACCTCCCTGAATGTTCAAATGTAGCTTGATRCAGTTGTGAGTGTTTCACTGCAAGGGAATTAGTGCTGAAGTGTGTTTTTTTCCTGGGATTCCATAATGGCTGGCCTTTGGGACTGCTAAATCTCTTCTTCTTGAGGGTTGCTCTTAATTCGGGTGTATAACCTGGATAAGAATGATCTTGTAATAAACTGCTTACCACTATGGGTACAATTTACCCAGAAAACTGGTTTTAAAGCCTGAGTCTTTTGTTMATGAGAAATCTTCACATGTCTACTGAATTTTCCTTTAGATTACTCTTTTAAGATCTCTACAGTTTAGACTGATGTGTGAGGCTATACCTCAAGAGTCTGGAGATATACTGATTTTCATGTATACCCATCTCTGATCTTCAGAAAGTGAAATGCTCATGTGGCTATTGTAGAAGGAAGTCTTTTGCTGATAACGTAACAAAGAGGCTTCAAGCTCTCAGAATTTTTTTTTTTTTCCCTGTTTTATTTTTATGTTGTATTGGAAAGCCCCCTCCCTAGCCTGATTCAAGGTTACTGTGAACTGGAGAGCAGCGGGAAAATGCACCAAAGAGCTCTCAAGTAAATGTCCTGTGCTCCTTGTTCTTGCAGGCTGCAGTTGCTTCAGTGATGCCTTGGGCATAGCTGTGTGCCCAGGATGTTGTTGAGGTTGCCCAGGATGTTGTTGAGGTTGCCATTGGAGCAAACTCCCTGGTGGTCCCTGAGCAGCTCACCCAGCTGCTTAAAGTGCCCACTCTCAGAGGCAGCAAGAGGGAATGGGAATTAAGTAGCTCCAGTCTGGGCAGCTGAACCATTTTCTGACATTGCTTTCTGTAGTAAAGGAGGTTCCTGTGAAGGGAGTTGCAGTCTCCTCCAAGCAGGAAGGTATCCTCAAATATCCTCAGTGCAGTCCTCCGTGCCAGAGGAGGATGAGCAGAGCGGCTCTTCCAAAGTGGCTCAGCTTGTGAGCTCTCCTGAAGTGGAACCTGCTTCTGCAGGACTGGGCTACCTGGGCTGTCCTCTGGCCTCAGAGAGATTCGAGAGTCCACCTTAAGAAACAGTCACCAAGGAGGTTTTACTGGGTAAAAGAGGAAGAGAGAGCAGTGTGCCTAAATGGTTAAATTCCAGAAAAGGACTAGAACATACCCGGTCCAGCTGGCTTCCTGATGGCCGGATGGAGTGTCTGCCAGAGGTGATTGCTTAAGTGCACTCCAAATAGAAATCATTAAATAAATGGGACTCGCCTGCTCACTGGACACAGATTTCACCAAGAGACCACCAGGTTTTTCTTACAGATTTCTTTACTGGTTTGTCTCAGKAGGCTCTAATAATTGTTAAATTATTGAACCAAGGCCTCTTAACTACTACACTATGGAAAGGAGACAGTGTTCCCTCTCTCCTGAAATGAACAGGGTACAACAAAACCTGTCCAAAAAGGCTGATGCTAGTGCTTCAGAAATTCTTAGACCTTTTGTAGTAGTTGTCACCCAGAAAAGAAAATCAAGTGATCAAGAGTCTCACAGGTTGAATAATTGAGATTATTATGAAGAAGAAGATGGCAGCCTAAGACAGAAGTTGCAATGTATTTCTGGGTCATAAAAGCTTATTTTTGTTTGCCAGCCTTTTAGCTGTAACAAAGCATCAAGGGACCTCTACCCAGGTGAAGAGTCCTGCCTTACATTGCTTAGAAAAATTTCTGACTACATGAGAGGTGTGAAAAAAATATCCAGTAATCAATGGCACAGCGGTATGGCCYGTGTAAGTCTCTGGAACAACAAGGCACATTGTCACTCCAGCAACAGCAGGGGAAGCTAAGACACAGACCCAAGGTCTTTGTGGCTTTTGACATGTTGTTCTTGTCCTTGCAGGTTTTGTGGCTGTTGACAACAGTTTCCTCAGAAAGAGGCAGAGTAGGGAATCACCCTGTTGTCACCACCAGCGTGGTGCAGGAGCCTGGGGTCAGAGGAGTGGTTCCCCAAAGACCTCTGAGCACCCAGTGTGATCTGACTCMTCTGTGAGTCACAGCACCTGAGGAACTCAAAGCATTTGACCTGCCAGTGCTTTGACAGCTCCTTCATCAGCCAACAGGGCCAAGAGCTTGTTTTCCACATGACTGTAGGGTCTCTCAGGTCCTTGCACTCTGAGCACAGGTGGTGCACCAGCAGTATAAGCACCCAAGAGTATCAAAACTGTTTTGTGGGTGCCCCCAACAGTGAACCTGCATGAGAATGAAACAATGATATTTATCACAGTGTGAACTCRAAACAATAAATGTAAGCACAATTATGCATAACAGCTGCAAATAATGCCTAATTCAATACTTAGATCAGAAAAATAGCATTGGAAGTCTCAGGAAAAGGCACAGAAATGAAAATAAAAGTCTTATATACTAATAAGGATAGAATGTATTTCAGTTTTGATGTGAAAACCCATCGTAACTAAGAGCACTTGCCTGATTTGGAAAAACTCTTTTTTGATGCCTTCCAGCCTGCTAAAATCTGCTTTCTTCTTAAAAAATTCAGCACCAAGTAAATGCTTTCTTGTTAGCTCTGTCAGGCAAGACTCTCATTAGAACAGGATAAGGGCTGTCCTGGAAAGAAAAGAGATTCTCTTGGCAAACTGTACTACCTCAGGTTCTGATGGCAACTGCTAAGAGAATTCTTTAGCAGTTGTTGAGACAAGCTGTTGATAAAAAACAAAAGTTTGAAAAGCAGCAGTTGAAGTAGTTAAGTCGACRTATTGAAAGTGGTACCTGGCTGTGGATTCAGCAAACAGTGTATYGTGTTTGGTCCTTTGTGGTCCATGCAGCATCCATGGAAAATCTAGTCCTTAATTTACAGGTTGAGAGCTGAAGCCAAAAGGAAGTTTGGGCACACCAGGGACTAGAACACAAAACCCATGATTGTCTGCAGGAGCAGAATTTTTCTAACTGCGTTGAGATTCTTTGCTGCTTTAGTTTTCTGTGTTTTATGGATTATGGTGCAGCAGATAATGGAAAGTTTTCTGTGTGTTTTGCAGGGTTTCTGGAGGAGAACTTTTTGACTTTCTGGCACAGAAGGAGTCCTTGAGTGAAGAGGAAGCAACCAGGTTCATCAAACAGATTTTGGATGGTGTGAATTACCTGCACTCTAAGAAAATTGCTCACTTTGATTTAAAGGTAAAGATGCTGATTTAAGCTTTGGCTGATCTCTAGCTGCTAATTTTGATATTTAACACCAGTAATGCCAGATAGTCAATGAAGATGTTGCAAGAATTGCAAGATAGAAACCAAAAAGCAGTAAAAAAGTAAAGAATAAGTAAAGAATCATTTCACTGATAGTGACTATCAAATATCCTAATATAGATTCACTTAATAACTCTCCTGGACTTTAAAGTACTGGGTGTGGAGTTTGGCAAGTGTTAAATTAGACTTGTATTTTTAAGCAATGATCTGATTAGATAGAGGATATTTCATCATGATCTCATCACTTGCCAGGGCTCCATTGGCTGCAGTGGAGCTACAGTGRTTTATAGCACCTGAGGAATAAACAGTCCTCCAAGAGGCAGTGACTGTGACTTYATTCCATTTCAGTCTGTTCTGCATGCTTTAAAGAATCTTACATTATGTATCTGTGGTGAGCATGTATGCCCTAGATCCAAGGCAGAAAGACAGAGTTGTTACCCTGAGGCTAAAACGTGCTTGCTCCAATGACTATGACAATGAATTATTCATACACTCTCTTTCCCAGTGCAGAGCTGAGAGCTTGTGCTAGCAGGAGCAACTTCCACCTTGGGATGTGCTGTGGAAAAGCCAGGCAGGGAATCAGACTCACTGCTGCCCTGGTTATGATTAAGTTATGGCAGAATAATGCATTAAAGCTCATCAAGGGAGATAAATGGAACCCTTCGTTTACTCTGAAACCTGTGAATTTGGACCATGGTAGGGAGTAGCTGAGCCCGAGAAATTTAGTTGAACAAAGAAGTTTATGAAATACATTTTATCTGGTAAAAAAGTAAAGTCTGTGGTTGAGCACACTAGTTTTGTTTTTGCAGTTCAAGCTTCAGCTTTTTCTTACAATGCTAAGAGGAATGCCACGTGTTCTTTTAATAGTTTGCTATTATATATGATCTAGGACCTCTGATCCCAACTCTTCCCATTTTCTGGACTGTCCAGCTGGTAAATCCTGCATATTTCCTGGCTTTGTTGCATCTGTGAATTTATTCTCATAGAAAAGATGATTTTTCTTTCCCAAAATGGGTTCAGCATTTAACAATACATCTTCCACTGGGTTACAATACAGTATAGAGTCAACTGACCAGATACTGTGAAGTGTAAATTCCAAGAACAGATCAGTAAATTTGTTGTCAGCAAAAATATTGAACTCTGCAGTTCTCGCTCAGGGTCAGGCTGTGGCACCAGACACCTGAACTGCTTTTGTCTGCACCAGACACCTGAACTGCTTCCAGCACCTGCTACCTTTATCAAAAGAACTCTAAATGGTTAAGCACTGGTATGTGCTTCTTATTCTATGGCATTTTATATGCAAAAGAAAAAAAAGCACTTCAAAACTCTGTTACTTTCCAAGATATTAATATTTTAATAACATAGATCCATCTTTTGTTATTTTTAGCCTGAAAACATTATGCTTCTAGACAAGAATATTCCTATTCCCCACATCAAACTCATTGACTTTGGCCTGGCTCACAAAATAGAAGATGGGGTTGAATTTAAAAACATATTTGGAACTCCAGAATTTGTAGGTGAGTGACATTTCCTTTGTCTTGTACTGCAAAATCCAGAGGAAGTCGAGACATCTTGTCAAATTACTAATTGAAGGATAGAAATAGTTTCTATCTTATTTCTTCTTAAGGTCACTTAAATCTWGGTTTATTTTGCTAGAATAGGCAAAGTGCTTTCTGTAAACCAGGTGTGCTACTCCTGTGAGAGTAGGCTGCTGCYGAGAAATGTTTAGAGATGTAAATTCAGGATTGAGACTGTGAAACTCTGCAAATACAAATGATAATCTTTTTACTTGTCACCTGGGATAGATAGATCCTGCATTGTGGTACACGAGCACACAATTACATGGGTACCTCTGTCACTGCTTTCTAAATAAAACCAACTCACACTGTGCACCTACTGAGCACCCTCACCTCCTGTTATATTTATCCGTCTGGTTCTCTTTTTTGTTCCTCACTGGTCGTAATTCTAATCTGTCTTGCTTGGATTTTAGGTTAATCTTACTCCTTTCTACTAGTTTCTGTTTTGGGGTTGGTTTGGGGCATGGCCAGAGAATTGTAATTAATATTCCAGTTAAACACAGCTGTCAGAGTTAATTTTTTTCAACTTATTTCACCCTTGCTCTTTTCTCTTGCATGCAGTGTTACATGGGGATGTTTTCCAATGAGGAAATGTTTCTTATAAAGATAATAGRGTTTGACGTGGATAGCAATGTAGTCTGGCAAGTAATTTCAATCTCTTGCTCAAGGGCTCTTTCTGACTGGCCTTTACAAACTTGATATAATGGCACCAGTTAAAAAAACAAAACAAAAGCTCATGCTTAGGGGCAACAGCATTCTTAGGAGGTGAAATAATTTGTTATTTGTTGTAATTTGCACTATAATTACTATATAATGCCTGCTTTACCCTTATTCTTGAKTTGCATTATGCTCCAAGTTACTCTACATAATCTTTTCTGAACAGCTGTGAACTTGAACTCCTATTTGGGCTATAAAATTATAAACAATGTGTTCTGTAACTAACTTTTCCCTCTCCCCCTTTCTCCCTCTTGGTAATTCTTGGCCTGCTACTCCAGCCTGGTAAAAATTGGTTGCTGATGTTTGACTAAATGTTTCTTACAGCTCCAGAAATTGTAAACTATGAACCACTTGGACTAGCTGCAGACATGTGGTAAGTTTTCTAATTTGTTTGCATTTTTTCTTCCACATTGCTCTACAATTACTTTTTCCTATTTTGCCCCTCATAGAATCCATTGCACTGCAATAAATGAAAAACAAAACAAGAGAACTTAAATACAGTTAATAACTCTTAGTTCTGTTATTCCATTTTCATGTATTCTTTTTAATTRAAAGATAAGCGTTTAAATCCTGCCAATTTACAATGAAAATCTGGAGTGATGGCAGTTTCAGAGTTAAGTGTTTGTCAGTGTCCACTGCAGAGGAGCACTCTTAGAAGGAAACACGTTCCTGCAGAGCTTGTGACAGCTTTATTTATAAGAGCACTTCATGCAGAGGAGACCTGCCTACTAATGTTGTCTGCTGGGAAGGCAGAAAAAAGAGGTCACCCCAMATAAAACATCCTTGCTTCTGTTCCTTTGTTTTTTCTATGTACTGTAGTAAGTACCCACTAGAGTAAAAATACACAGAGACTTCAAATACACACATTACTTGATGTTAAGTGTAATTTTTTTTTCCTGAAGCCCCTTTCTGTAAGAGGTGTTAGCAGTTATCTAAAGCCACAATGGCTCTCCTGCCTCTACTGCAGCTGCTGTTGCCTTTTGTGTATTCTGCACATTAAGAAGAATACTAGTGATTTAGAACCCCTGCAATTAATGTCTTTTGTTTTTCAGGAGCATAGGAGTCATCACCTACATATTGTGAGTATAACTGATTCACTCCTGTAGAAACCTTCCTAAAGCTCTGTCCCACCAGTACAGAGCAGCTTTTCAGTCCTCTAAGGACCTGCACACATGGGGTGGGCAGGGGTTTGTCTCAAGGAGGGGTTTTCCTGTAGCCTTTTTCAATTTAAAATACAGGGTAAAAGATGAGAGGCATTCTAAGCAGAAGAAAAACAGAATTCCCTGGCATCACTGGGTATTTCTGCTTATTATGGGATCTTATCAGTTCCAAATGGTAGAGGATGGAAAAGCCAGGTGTATTAATTGCTCCTGGAATGACTGTGAGTTACCAGTGTGAGWGCAGAGAAACAGAAAGTGTAACAGTGCCATGTACAAGTTGGGTTATTTCAGGTGAAAACAGGGAAGTTTTTATTTGCCTGTAAAGACAGCAGTCTAGATTTTTATGCATGAATAAGGTCACCCATATTCAAAAAAGTTGGTTTTTTAATCTGAAAGAGGAGCAGAGAAGTTGACCCTGGGAACTGAGAATTCAACTTACAGGAGAAAAAAAAAAGGGTTTGTTAAAGGTGGTAAAGCAGAGGTTGGTTGGGGATATATTTTTTGTCAGTAATCATAAAGGGAAAATAGAATCACAGAATACTTTTTAGACACAGTCTGTAGAAGAAAAGTGTGTCAACTGGTGATGAATAAATAAAAGGAGGGAATTATAACATGCTCAGGGTCTCAAATTAGTTTCTGTGGGCATCTGGGGACAAGCAGTCGAGAGTTTTAAGATKGAGCTTGACAATTTTGGRAACTGCTTTTGTGACAGTGGATGCRTGCAACAGAGGAACARCACTYCTTGCTTTTCCTCTCATTTGATATGAGAGTTACAGGAGTGGTCAATGATCCTTGATCCTAACTGCTTCCATTGAAATGAATCTCCTGTGGCTCCTGGGGAGCAGGGAGTGGATACTGCGTGCTGGGAATGTCTCACCCTGGGCTTCAGCTGCTCATCATACTCAGAGGAATAACTTACTGCCAAACTTGAAGAARGTATTAGATGGATTTGCACTACACAGCTCAGGGGTCAGGACAAGTACAGAGGCTGGAAGGGGAAGGATTGTCTTCTCRGTGTGGAAAACAAATGTAGTGGAATTAAATCCACTCTTGGCGTAGACACAAGGGTTAGGCCCCAAAAGCTTTAAAAGAGGGGTATGGTTTGAGGAATCAGATTCAATGCAACAAATTTCCTTCTTTCCTGCAGTGCAAAAAAAAGTTTGGGATATTGCTTGAGCCCAAGCTCAGGTAAAGGGGTTTAAAATACTGTCCAGACCCCTGTTTTTATCAGCACTCTGGTCTTCACTGACACACCTGTCCTTGCTAGAACACTAAACTTTGTCAATCGCCATTTATTGGTGAGAGGAGAATCCAGGGGTGGAGGTTTAGCCCGTGAGAATACCTAACATGTGATTAATGATGCACAGAGCCAGCTGCTCTTCAGCTTTCTGTTGCACTGAGGGATCTGTTCTGGGGCAGAGGAACGGAGCAGTTTCTGTGCTGCATCCAGCCCAGGAGATCTGTTCTACCTGCTTGGCTACTAATGATTGCCATTGTCATTAAGGTAGAAAAATACCTTCCTATAAATGATTGGGGGAAAAAGCACACTTTTTATGATGGGAGGGATCAGCTTGCATGATAGGCTATGGACTAGAAGTTGGCATGTTTTCAACTCATATTGCCTCTTAATTTTAAAGCCTTTTGCTCTGAAGTGTTCTGAGTAAGTGGGGTGTGTTTATGATACCACCTGCTTTAGCAAATGTGGCAGCAATCAAATGGATGCCATCATCGGGYATGGAGATTAAAATGCATCCAAGTGCTCAATTCAGTAACTGTGGAGTGATTCAGTGGGTTGTGAGGGCAAAGCCTTTATTACTGAGGGCTGCTGGTACATGTTTACAGACAGTCAGTCAGGATATGACCGAAGTCATTTATGTTATTAGGATTTGACAAACCTCCCATTTCACAGATTGCTAAACTGAGTCCCAAGGAGA